>NW_006921607.1:2694337-2696411 GCF_000298275.1 Orycteropus afer afer | reverse complement strand
AAATCCTAAAAAAAAAAAAAAAAAAAAAGAATATTCTGATGGAGTGAAGAGATTGAGATGAAGTGCCCAGCACATAGTGTGCAATTAGTAACTAGTAGTTGCTGTTATTGTTAAAACTTGGACCTCTTTTGTGCCAGACACTGTGCTGAGCACTGAGACAGAGATGAGGGTACAAAGAAGCACATGGACATAAAAAATGATGATACCAGGTCGTAAGTGATGTTGGCATAAGAACTTCTAGTCAGGGATGTTTGCTTTAATTATGACCTCCCCTTTGGCCCCAGCTTTCTGACTCATATGCCTTCCATTTCTGTACTTAAGGGCTCATGTGATTACACTGGGCCCATTCAGATAGTCCAGGATAATCTCCCATTGTTAAGGTCAGCTAATTAGTAATATTTATTACATCTACAAAGACTCTGTTGCTATGTAACATAACATATTCTCAGGTATATGAGAATATGATATGAGAATATCTAAGGGGCAAATGTCCTGGGGACCAAAATTCTGCCCATCACAAGAGCCTACTACGTGCTAAGCATCATTCTTACTATGTGTCATGGAGTTGATTCCCACTCATAGTGACCTTGCAGGACAGAAGAACTGCCCTATAGGGTTTCCTGTGCTGTAATCTTTACTGGAGCAGGTCGCCAGGCCTTCCCTCCCACAGAACTGCTGTTCTCAGCATTTGGGAAACTTAGGTGGACAAAAGAGAAAAAAATATCCTGCCCTCCTGAATCTTACATTCAACCTATGGGAACAAAAATCCATAATGCTTTTGGTCTCAATACATCCTCCTAGTTTCATTTCTTTTGTTTAGGTGTTAACTGAATTCCTGCCTTTTTTCCCCCTTAACCAGGGAGGCTCAAGAATTTGTGGAGAAGTATGAAGGAGCCTTGGGAAAGGGGAAAGGCAAGAGACTCTACGCCTATAGGATGCTGATGGCCAAGGTGTGTGGTGCCCAGATCCCTGTGGGAGGGCCTGGGCAGCTTCTGAATCTGTGTCGCCAGCACACACCAGCACTGCCTCCTTGGTTTGTGTCTAACAACCCCAACAGGGTGGATTACCCAAAAAGCAAGGCAACCCCTGTCATCAAGTCCATCCCAACTCCTAGCAACCCGTTAGGACAGAGTAGAACTGTTCCCAAGGGTTTGCAAGGCTGTAAATCTTTACAAAAGCAAACTGACTCATCTTGCTCCTGTGGAGTGGCTGGTGAGTTAGAATTGCTGACCTTTGGGTTAGCAGCTGAATGCTTTAACCACTACACCACGAAACCTCCTTTAAGCAAGGTACACACAGGCTTGTCGTACTTACGCATTTGTATTGCATAATTTCACCTGGTTTTCATCAAGTGAAACTATGTGCTACAGATTAGTAACTAACACAATAAAGCCTAAGCATACCGTTCTTAGTGATTAATCTACCTTTGCCCAAGAATCCTGAATTTGAGGCCCAATTGGCCATTCCCATTCATCCAGGAAAGGAAATTAACTCTATTCTTACAATTTTTCTCTACTTACCTGTTAGGACTTCAGTATATCCAAGACTTGTTTCCTCTTCAGTGAATAACTAAACTCACAGCATTAATAATACAATAACCACTGAGATCTTATTTTCCAAACCTCAAATTAGAACAAGTTGCTTGATTTGGTGGAGTCGCTGAAGGCCATAGTATAATCAAGGTCACATGGATGATAAAGAATCTCTGGGTGGTGCTCCGTGGGGTTTCCTTGGCTATGATCTTCATGACAGCCAATGGATAGATCTTTTCTCTTGTGAGGATACTTGGTGGGTTTGTGCCTCCAACCTTTTGTTTGTCTTGTTCTTCCAACCTTTTGGTTAGCAGCCGACCTCTTTGACTCCTTTATATTCTGTCAATCAGTTTGTAGAACATAATTCTTCTCTTTTTTTTTAAATTTGAAAACTGATACCTGTAAAACTTTATACATGAGGAGTTCCGGCAAGATGGCGGACTAGGCACAAGGACTGCACAGACCCTCTTCAACAAAGAAAAGGGAAACCAATTAACACAGACACAGAAGATAATCTTGGACCCCTGAGCCTTGAAGGGAAG
>NW_006921607.1:2664577-2669654 GCF_000298275.1 Orycteropus afer afer | reverse complement strand
CTGTCTCCTTTCCTGTTGTCAGCCTCTTGTATGTCCCTGTTGACCTTAACAAACAGAGCCTATTCTTAGGTCTCTGAAATCCTAATGAGAATGCTATCTCTTTAATACCCAAAATGGCTGCCACTTACAAACATTCAAAATGGCTGTGCCCTCGGTCACTTTAAATAGCCAGAATGGCTGCTGTGTGTAAATAATCAAAATGGCTGTGCCCTCCGGACAGCAGAAAGTCAACAGCTAAGGTTGTCTCCCTCCTTGTTCTTTCCCTTCCTAGTCATCAGCCACCAGTGCAGTCATCCCTGCAGCCCTTGGTGACCAGGGCTAATCCCTAGGTCAATTCTCAGGTCTCAACACCACTTGGGAATATTCAGGCTGTTGGTCCCGTCAGAGTAGCTGACAGCCTGCAGCTCTGACCATTTCTATACTGACTATTTTCATTCATGTTTTTCCACTAGTTTGTGCCTAATCCACTTCTGTATAGTTCCTTTCAAAGCTCAGGGCTCCAGGATTATCTTCTGTATCTCTGTCAATTGGTTTTTCTTTTCTTTGTTGAAGAGAATCTGTGTTGCTTGTTTGCCTATTCCTCCATCTTACCGGAAGCAATCGTGTAGTTCTTATCTTTTTTAAAAAAATAATTTTTTAAAAATGTGATTGGGTGAAAGCTTACAGAACAATTGGTTTTCCATTCAATAGTTCATACACATTTTGTTTTGTGACATTCATTGCAATCCCCAATGTAATAGCACTCTTCTCATTTCCTCACTGTGTTTATCATTTCCCTTCATCCTTCTTTCCTATCCCTTCTTGCTTTATCCCTGGGCAAATTCTGTCATTTGATCTTGTATGGTTGATTGTTCTAATGAGTGCCTACCTTCCTGTATTATTGTTCATCTTGTAAGCATGTCTATTGTTTGGCCAAAAGTTGAACCACAGGATTGTAATAGGACCAAAATGCCCAGTGCGCAGTCAGGCCAAAACAGTTTACACACCGACTGATTAAGAGGAGAGAAAATTATTTATTGCAAAGTGGAAATGCAAGGAGGCAGGGGTCCATACCCCGAATCTCCATTGAATTATAGTTTTTTTTAGGTTTCAGGAGAGATGGTTATGCATATTCATAAAGATTTTAGGAATTTGAGCATGAGAAGGTCTTTTTCTAATTGTTGGAATTACTGGGTTAAGACACTGTTTTTGGTTATTTCCTCTTTTTGGTGTTTGCATTTATTGCTTTGAATTAACTGCTGAGCACTGATTTTGCTGTGTCCAGAAGTTTTTCGTATGTCTTATTTTCATTCTCCTTTGATTCTAGGAATTTTTTAATTTCATCTATTACACAGTAGTTTTTAAGCAGAGGATTATTCCATTTCCATGTATTTTTTTCCTTGTTCCCATTATTGATTTATAATATTATAGCATTGTGATCTGAGAAGATGCATTGTACTATTTAAATGTTTCACAATTTATAGAGGCTTGCTTTGTGGCCTAACACATGGTTTATTCTGGAGAATGATCCATGTGCACTGGAAAAGAATGTGTAGTTTGCTTTTCCTGGGTGGAATGCTCAGTATGTGTCTATGAGGTCATGTTGGTTGATTATGTTATTTATATCTTCTGTATCTTTGTTGAGTTTCTTTCTAGTTGTTCCATTCTTCCTTAAAAGTGGTATATTAAAGTCTCCTAGCATAGTGCCTAAGGCACTTGACTGCTAACCAGAAGGATGGCAATTCAAATCCACCAGCCACTCCTCAGAAGGAAGGTAAGACAATCTACTTCCATAGTGATACCACCTCGGAAACCCAAGGAGGGGTCGCTATGAGTCAGGTCCAACTCGATGGCACATAACAACAACAATACTATTGAGGAGTTATCTATTTCTCTTTTCAACTTTGTTAATGTGTGATTTTTTATGTATTTTGGGACTCTTTCATTGGGTGCATAGTTATTTATTATGGTTATGTCTTCTTGTTGAATTGGCCCTTTAATCATTATATAATTCTCTTCCTTGTCTCTTAAACTGTGTTGTTTTTTTTTTAACTACATCCAGCTGCCAATCCACTCAAAGCCACAGCCCAGACAAGGTGACATACAACCTTAACTACCTCATATAGCAATCATCCAATCAGAATATGGTCAAAACTTTCTTTCTAGAAGACCATCTGATTCATTCAGATAATTTTTCCCTTTCTTTGTTTAGTGGATCTGGAAGGGGAAAATAATCTAATTTTCTTCATAAACAAGTCCTTACAAGACTCTTGTAATAATAGAAACTGACCTTAGGATCTGTTCCCTACTACCTCTTGTCCTCCTTTCCTTTGGGAATTTTTCCCCAAAATATATTTCTTTCCACAGGTTTCAGTTGGTGGATAGTAGCCCTTTGAAGACTTGGTGAAATTCCAGCCAGTGGAGAGCCAGATACTCAGGTTTCTGAGTGGTGCAATCTCTGGATGGCAGAGCTCGGAAACAGCTTTACTGCCTCCTATCAGAAAAGTGAGGCATCTGTTTCATGAGGGGAAGAATGGGGAATCATGGGTTGAGGTCTCTTTACCAGTTGTACTAGCATTGTAGTTTAGCAACAGTTCTAATCAGACTTCACCATTATACTTTCTGCCAAATTTGCGTGTGAAGATTTGAGTTTTCTCTTTCTCCCTTGAATATTTAAGATCAAGAAAGTTGTACCAGAAGTTGATAACCAACTCCAGCACTGATGGCAAGTTTTAATGAGACAGAAAATACAAATGCTGGTGGGGAAGTGGAGAGATTGGGACTCTCATACACTGCTTATGTGACTGTGAAGTGACACAACCACTGTGAAAGCAATATGGCAATTCTTTAGAAAGTTGGAACTGGAGATATCATTTGACCCAGCAATCCCATTACTAGGTATATATCCTAGAGAGGTGAGAGCCAGGATAGGAACAGATACATGCATGCTCATGTTCATCACAGCACTATTTACAATAGCAAAAAGATAGAAACAACATACGTGCTCATCAGTGGAAGAGCAGATGACCAAACTATGGTACATACACATACTGGAATGCTATGCAGCACTAAAGAATAATGTAGAGTCTGCAAAACACCACATCATATGGATGAACTTGGAGGACATTATGCTGAGTGAAATAAGTCAATCACAGAAGGACAGATATAGTAATGTTCATTGTTGTGGAGGGTCAAGGAAAGGTTTATATATGGAGGGAAACTTTCTTTGTTGGTTGCCGGGGGAGGTGGGGGAGGAAACACTGCAAAAAAGAAAATGCATTGACCCATGTCACTTTAATTTTGTGTATTTCACTGTACATAAATTATATTTCAATAAAATGCATTTTTTTTTTAAAAAAAAGAAGTTGATAACCAGTTTGATCCCCCAACTATACACAGAACTTCTAAGTTCATATATTTCAAACCTGAAATTTTATAAGCACTCCAGCCAAATACGAAGTATTGTTGTTTCCCTGGCTTCTCTCCCAACCTCCACAGCTGACTTTGGAAAAGCGAAATTTCGAGCATCCACCTCCGGCAGCCTGGGCCTCATGAACTGCAGGAAATGGGGACTCCAAGATGACAGTGTCAACCTCATGTTGGCCTCATGTTGACATGTCAACACCAATATGCTGCCAGGTCTCAAGTCATCATGTTAATGTACTGAGAGTATTACCTGTTTTATTTCAGAAATGGGTCAAGTTTAAGAGAGATTTTGATAATTTCAAGACTCAGTGCATTCCATGGGAGATGAAGATCAAGGATATTGAAAGTGAGTATTCTGGCATCCTTGTTTTTTAGTTGGTTTACTGAAGAGTTTTCCAAGGGCTTCTATTGTATTCTGGGCCTTAAGATTAGTTTATTTTGTAGTCTGTGTCTTCCTGGAAAAAACTGGGCTTTCAACCAGTCAGACCAAGATTAAAATTCTATTTCTCAACTTTCTGATTGTGGCAATTCAGGCATATTGATAAATTCCATGTGTGTTGTTGTTATGTGCAGTCGAGTAGGATCCAACTCATAATGACCCCTCCTGGAGTTTCCGAGGCAGTATCATTACGGAAGTAGATTGCCCAACCTTTCTTCCAAGGAGTGGCTGGTGAGTTTGAACCTCTGGCCTTCTGGTTAGCAGTCAAGTGCCTTAGGCACTATTCTACCAAAGCTCCCAAATCCCATATAAATCTAGGAAAATTGAAAGTTGTCAAAAATGAAATGGAATGGGTAAAGATCAATACCCTAGGCATTTGTGAGCTGAAACGGACTGACTGAATCAGACAGTCATATGACTTACTATGCAAGGAATGAAAAACTGAAGAGGAATGGCATTGCGTTCATCATCAGAAAGAACATCTCAAGATCTGTCCTGAAGAACAGCGCTGTCAGTGATAGGATAACATCCGTAGGCCTACAAGGAAGACCAGTTAATACTACTGTTATTCAAATTTACACACCAAGTACTAAAGCCAAAGATGAAGAAATAGAAGATTTTTACCAACTTGTGCAGTCTGAAATTGACCAAACATGCAATCAAGATGCATTGATAATCACAGAAGGACAAATATTGTATTTGTTCATTATTGTAGAATGTCAAGGAAAGGTTTATATATGGAAGAAAATGTTCTTTATTGGTTATTAGAGGTGGAAGGGGAGGGGAGGCAATGCTGCAAAAATGAAATTTAAAAAAAAAAGACATACTGATAATTATTGGTGATTGGAATTCAAAAGTTGGAAACAAAGAGGAATCATCAGTAGTTGGAAATTTGACCTTGGTGATAGAAATGACGCCAGAGATCACATGATAGAATTTTGCAAGAACAATGACTTACTCATTGCAAGTACCTTTTTTTCAACAACACAAATGGTGGCTATACACATGGACCTTGCCAGATGGAATACACAGAAATCAGATCGACAACATCTGTGGAAAGAGGCAATGGAGAAGCTCAATATCATCAGTCAAAACAAGGCTAGGAGCTGACTTTGGAACAAATCATCGATTGCTTATATGCAAGTTCAAGATGAAGTTGAAGACAATTAAAATATGTCCATGAAAGCCAAAATATGACCTTGATTATAGCCCACCTGAATTTAGAGACCATCT
>NW_006921607.1:2662833-2663888 GCF_000298275.1 Orycteropus afer afer | reverse complement strand
CCTGGCCAACTGACTGGAAGAGATCCATATTTGTACCCATTCCAAAGGAAGGTGATCCCACAGAATGTGGAAATTATCAAACAATATTATTAATATTGCATGCAAGTAAGATCTTATTGAAGATAATTCAAAAGTGGTTGTAGCAGTATATTGACAGAGAACTTCCAGAAATGCAAGCTGGATTCAGAAGAGGACATGGAATGAGGGGTATCATTGCTGATGTCAGTTGGATCTTGGCTCAAAGCAAAGAATACCAGAAAGATGTTTACTTATGTTTTATTGACTATGCAAAAGGATTTGATTTTGTGGATCATAACAAATTATGGATAATATTGAGAAGAACAGGAATTCCAAAACACTTAATTGTGCTCATGAGGAACCTGTACAAAGACCAGGAGGCTGCTGTTCAAACAGAACAAGGGGACAATGCATTGTTTAAAATCAAGAAGGGAATGCATCATGGTTGTGTCCTTTCACCATATTTATTCAATCTCTACCCTGAGCAAATAATCCAAGAAGCTGGAGTATATGAAGGGGAATGTGGCATCAGGATTAGAGGAAGAATCATTAACAACCTGTGACCCACCTTGCTTTCTGAGAGTGAGGATGACTTGCACTTACTAATGAAGATTGAAGAATACAGTCTGCAATATAGATTATACCTCAACATAAAGAAAACAAAAATCCTCACAACTGGACCAGTAAGCAGCATCATGATAAATGGAGAAAAGATTGAATTTGTCAAAGACTTCATATTACTTGGTTCTACAATCGATGTCAATAGAAGCAGCACTCAAGATATCAGATGACTTATAGCACTGGGCAAATTGTCTGCAGAAGACCTCTTTCAAGTGCCAAAGAGCAAAGATGTCTCCTTGAGGACTAAGGTGCACCTAACACCAGCCATGATATTTTCAGTCACCTCATATGTATGTGAGAGCTGGACAATGAATAAGGAAGACCGAAGGAGAATAGATGCTTTTGAGTTGTGATGGGGGTGAAGAATGCTGAAAATACCATGGACTGATAAAAGAACTAACAAATCTGTCCTGGAA
>NW_006921607.1:2656866-2662377 GCF_000298275.1 Orycteropus afer afer | reverse complement strand
GAAGCAAAGATGTCACTTTGAAGACTAAGGTCCACCTGACCAAAGTCATGGTATTTTTAATTGCTTCATATGCATGTGAAAACTAGACAATGAATAAGGAAGAGCAAAGAAGCGTTGTTGCCTTTGAATTGTGGTGTTGGGGAAGAACACTGAGAATACCATAGAGTAGCAAAACTAACAAATATGACCTAGAAGAAGTGCAGCCAGAATGCTCCTTGGAAGGGAGAATGGCCAGACTTTGTCTCACCTACTTTGGTCATGTTAGAAGCACCAGTCCTTGGAGTAAGATATCATGGTTGGTAAAGTAGAGGATCAGCAATGAAGGGAAAGACCATCAACGAGATGGATTGACACAGTGGCTGGAACATTGGGCTCAAGCATAATGAGGATAGTGAGGATGGTGCAGTGTTTCGTTCTGTTGTGCACAGGGCTGCTAGGAGTCAGAGCTGATTCAATGGCACCTAATAACAACAGGGAGCTCTGGTGGCGTGGTGCCCAAGGCATTTGACTGCTAACCAGAAGGCTGGCAATTTAAACACACCAGCCACTCCTCAGAAGGAAGTTTGGGCAATCTACTTCCGCAGTGATACTGCCTCGGAAACCCAAGGAGGGGTCGCTATGAGTCAGGTCCCACTCGACGGCAGTGAGTTCGGTTTGGTTTTGGTAATAACATCAACAACTTAGACTTTGGTTATTTATCTAGGGGAAAAAAAGATGATCAGGATGTTGGTTCCACAGACTGATGTGAAAATCAAATGTATACCATGCACAAAATGCTCAATGCGTGTTAATTTCCTCCTCCTGCAGCACTTAAAGTCCCCCCATCATTTCTCTCTCAGGTCACTTTGGTTCTTCAGTGGCATCATATTTCATCTTTCTCCGATGGATGTATGGAGTTAACCTTGTACTTTTTGGCTTAATATTTGGTCTAGTCATAATCCCAGAGGTAAGAAATAACTTCCTATATCTTTGGATAAGTTGTCTTAGTTATCTAGTTGCCACTATAACAGAAATTCCACAAGGTGATGGCTTTAATAAACAGAAAGGTATCCTCTCATAGTGTAGGAGGCTAGAAGTCTGAATTCACAGTGCTGGCTCTGAGGAAAGACTTTCTCGTTCTCTTCCTTTGTTCCAGGAGGCTCCTAGCACAGGACCCTGGTTCCAAAAGACACACTCTGCTCCTGGTTTTTCTTTCTTCGTGGTGGTAGGGCTCTCTCTGGTGCGCTCTCTCTCTCTCTCTCTTTTTTTTTCTCTCTCTCTCCACCCTTTTCTCTCCCATAAGATAAAAGGTGTTGCAGGCCAAATCCCAGGAAACTCCCTTTATATCAGATCAGGGCTGTGACAGGATTAAGGGCATGACACCACACCCTAATCCCTTTATACCAGATGAGCACTGGGACAGGATTAAGAGTGGGGCATCCCACCCTAATCCTCCTAAAACTCATTGGTTTATCACCTCAGATCGTATCATAGGAGATAACCTCCACTTCATATCATTACATAACCACCAAACCACTGAGAATCATGGCTCAGCCAATTTGACACATATTTGAGGAAAACAAAATTTAATCCCTGACAGTAGTGCTGAGGTTTATCATGATTTCATTTACATTTACTAAATTCTCTCTGTTTTACAAAGTATAGCCATTCCTTTTAAATTCCATATTCACATTGCTATCAAGGCAGTTCAACACAACAGATGGGAACGAAATAGTGGTGCTTCAGAATTAAGGGGTGGGCTTCATATATATATATATATTTTAACCTTAAGATCAGTGGAGAATTAATATCTCACTCTATGTGTTTGGTTTGGTTTTACCTTAAAAGAAGAGAAGGAAGGAATGCATTATATCATAATTTATCACAAATAAAGCTTGCATTTGAATAGTGTTTTTCACCATTCTCCCAAATATAATCTTATTATGGATATAGGTACATTGTTAACTACAGTAAGAAAGTAGAGGACAAAAAAGGGATAAGCAACTCATGCAAAGTCACACAGTAAGTTTGCCACTAATGAGATCCCAGACCACCAACGTGCTGGCCCGGGGTCTTTTCCAGGGTAGCTTGGGGCGCAGTGAGCACTGAGCACAGTAATTGTTCCAATCTTGTCGGAAGCACTTGATGCTGATGCCGGGCACACAAAACTAAAACTCGCTGCTGTTGAGTCTATTCTGACTCATAGCGACCTCTCCTTGGGTTTCCGAGATGGTATCTCTATAGAAGTCGATGGTCCAGCCTTCCTCCCAAGGAGTGGCTGGTGGGTTTGAACCTCCAGCCTTCTAGTTAGCAGGCAATTGCCTTAGGTACTATACCACCAGAGGCACACAAGTGGATTTAATTCAGTAGATTTCAAGGTAACAGTACATTTGCATTTAGTACAGGGATACCTTGTTTCATTGTACTTTGCAGATAATGCTTTTTTTTTTTTACAAATTAAAAGTTTGTGGCAACCTTGCATGGAACAAGTCTATCAGCGCCATTTTTCCATAGCATGTGCTCACTTTGTGTCTCTGTGTCATATTTTTGTAATGCTTACGATATTTTAAGCCTTTTCATAGTGCTATTGGATACTTAATAAACTACAGTATAGTGTTAACAGGGAGCTCTGGTAGCATAGTGGCTAAGGCACTTGACTGCTAACCAGAAGGCTGGCAGTTCAAACCCACCAGCCACTCCTCGGAAGGAAGGTTGGGCAATCCTACTTCCGTAGTGATACTGCCTCGGAAACCCAAGGGGGGTCGCTGTGAGTCGGGCCGACTCTACGGCACATAACAACAACAACAACATAGTGTAAACATAACTTTTATATGCACTCGGAAGCCAAAATATTAGTGTGACTCACTTTATTGCAATAGTCGCTTTATTGTGGTGGTCTGGAACTGAACCGGCAGTATCTCCAAGGTATGCTAGTATTTTCTTCCATCCAGGTTTATTAATTGGTTCCATGATAACTTAGTGATTCCCATTTTAGTGTAAATGGAGCATACTGGAGGCTGTTCTCCCTGTCATCACCATCCTTGGGAAGCTTGTCTGTACAGCCATTTTTTAGGAAGTTAAAAACATTTCGCATAATGTGAATTAAGTCAGATGTGCTGAAAGACCTTGATGCATTGTAATAACACTTGGCAGCACTAGAGTGTTACATTATTTTTAAAATCATTGAGTTTTTTCTAAGACTAATTAACCACATGCTTGCTTGCTGAATGCGAAGACTTGAAGCACCTACTGATGAAAATCAAAGAACACAGCTTTCAGTATGGATTATACTTCAACATAAAGAAAATTAAAATCCTCACAACTGGACCAATAAGCAACATCATGATAAATTGAGAAAAGATTGAAGTTGTCAAGGATTTCATTTTACTCGAATCCACAATCAATGGCCACCGAAGCAGCAGTCAAGAAATCCAACAATGCATTGCATTGGGCAAACCTGCTGCAAAAGACCTCTTTAATGTGTTAAGAAGCAAAGATGTCACTTTGAGGACTAAAGTGTACCTCAGCAAAGTTATGGTATTTTCACTAGCCTCATATGCATGCAAAAAAGCTGGACAATGAATAAGGAAGACTGAAGAAGAATTCATGCTTTTGAATTATGGTGTTGGTGAAGAGTATTGAATTTACCATAGATTTCCAAAATAATGAATAAATCTGTCTTGGAAGAAGTACCACCAGACACTCCATAGACACAGGATGGCGACACTTCATCTCATACACTTTGGCTACGTTATCAGGAAGAACCAGTCATTATGGAGAAGGGCATTATGCTTGGTAAAGTACAGGGTCAGTGAAAAAGAGGAAGACCTCAACAAGATAGATTGACACATTGGCTGCAACTTTGGGCTCAAACATAGCAGTGATTTTGAGGATGGCTCAGGACCATGAAGTGTTTCATTCTGTTGTACAGAGGGTCACAATGACTTGGAACTTAACAACAACCTAAGAAGTTGTGAAATTCAAGTTTTAATAGCAGCTGTGTCATCAGAACCTGTCTAACATCTGGGAAAATAATGATCAGGATCAGCCCAAAGCTGATTCCAGAGATACCTGATTCACAGATACCTCCACCTCCAACCTTTTTACAAATTCTGACACTAGCAATCCTCCCCACAGCACTCTACTTCTCTGCTGGGTGTGATAGTCTGTTGCAATGGTCAAACAGAAGTCACAGACCATATTTACAGCTAAGTGGTTTATTAAGGAAGTAATAGGGTATAACTCGGGATCAGCATCAAAGACTATAACTCAGCATCAGGATCAGGAAGCACAGAGGCCAAGTTTCTCTTCTTCGGTACATTATCGCTCCTAGCTTCTCTTGGCCCTGCTGTCTCTCACCACTGACTCCACTGCAGGGCCCTTTTGAGGCCTCTCACTGTCTTCAGTGTTACAGACTTTGACCCATGTTACAGCTCTTCTAGAAGGTTCCTTGCTTTTCTCTCTGCTTTTCCTTTCTGCTTCTTCCTGTTTCCTGTGTGAAAAAAACTCTGTGGTGTTGACTGCATATGTATACAAACTTCTCAATTTCAAAGCATGATCTACCATGGAGTGGGGAATGGCGGGGTTGGGGGGTGGATCATAAACTGACCAGTGCCCTCTTGGTAGGCCACAGACACTTCATTTGTCATAGGCTATGGGGAAAAAAAAACAAAAAACAAACTCATTGCCTTTAAGTCCAATCTGACTCATAGCGACCCTTCCTTGGGTTTCCGGGGCAGTATCTCTACGGAACAGGATTGCCCAATATTCCTTCTGAGGACTGGCTGGTGGGTTTGAACCACCAGCCTTCTGTTTAGTAGTCAAATGCCTTAGGCACTATGCCACCAGACCTCCCATCACAGGCTATAGTCACTTCATTTGTTATATGAATCCCTGCAAGGTGCATACCAGTCATAGAACAGGCTGCACCCCAGGGCCAGACAAAAAGTGTCAAACCAAGTGGTTTACAACTTACCCAGGAAATTAACTGTGATAGTTGGGGTTGTGTGTCAACTTGGCTGGACCACGATTCTGAGTGGTTTAAGCTGTTGTGATGTGGTTATTCCCATGATGAGATCCGATGTATATGTTTTGAGCAGCCAATACGTTGGAAGGGAATTTCCCTAGGGGTGTGGCCTGCTTCCAATATATATATGGACATCCTGGGAAAAGAGACACTCTTCTGTGGATCTGGATCCTGTTGTGTTGCCCACGAGCCAACAATCCACCATTTGGCCTGGTGATTTTGGATTCGTCATCTGTCGGAATCAACAGCCAGTACACTGCCTGCCAACCTTGAGCTCATCAGCCCCTGCTGCTGCATGAGTCAGGAAAAACTTACAGTTTAACATTTGATACAAGAACTTGGGATTTACCAGCTTCTATAAGAGTGTGAGCCATTTTCCTCAGATAAATTTCTCTTTATATTTATATATATATAGGAGCTTTGGTAGCATAGTGCCTAAGGCACTTGACTGCTCACCAGAAGGCTGGCGGTTCAAACCCACCAGCCACTCCTCGGAAGGAAGGTTG
>NW_006921607.1:2655006-2656706 GCF_000298275.1 Orycteropus afer afer | reverse complement strand
TATATAAGATTTAGTGGTTTTGCTTCTCTAGAGAACCCAGCCTAACACAGTAACAAACACTGTAGGGTAGAAAAAAGAGCAAAGATAACTCGCAGGTTTTAGAAGAAAAGTGTCTCATGCTGTTTTCCCAAAGAACCAAGGCAAAAGGATAGATAAAGGAATTCATTTTACCCCAGCAGTGTAGTTACAAAGATGTCATTAACTAAGCCTTTATAATCTGTTATACACAAGCCTGGAAATCAAGGGTTATGAGTCCACTTAACCAGTTCTTAAGCCAATATCACTCCCTGACCCAGAAATGAAGATTTTTAAACCTTCTGGTGAATAGCGTACCAATGCCCTTGCACCAAGTCTCCTCCCCAGGAAGAGAGTATTGTCAGAGTTTACTGAAAGTTTCACATCTCCCCTGCACATCAGGTCAAGTATGAAAAAGTTACCTTTAAAGAGATCTTTACTTTCTTTCTGGAGGTGTCTAGTTTACTTATGAGAAGAAGTAAGCATATGAGACATCACCAAAATTTTGTTATACAATAGTCCAGAAAAATCAGTCTTTTTGCATACGAGCAGAAACCATAAGTAAAGCACTGAATCATATGGAGGACAAGAGGGGATTCATATTATTCTAGGATTCCAAATGTTAAATATAGTAAACACTTCTAGATAACGGAAATCAGCAACTCATTGTTCACATAATAAATAGGATAAGCCAGGTGACTAGATATCTCCATGGATCAGACATGTTTTAAGACCAAGCATGGTGAGTCAGAGGATCCACAGATAAAGATTTTGAAAGAACTTAAATGTTACACAACTGTAACACCCTTTTGTAATCCTCTCTCCTTGATTATGGGCTAGACCTAGTGGCCTGCATGGATGGTCACATCTATGAGTAGGTTGGAAGCAGCTGTGACTTCCCTCCTGCTGGCATTCTCTCTCAATTCCCTTCTTGACTTGAATGCTTTGATGAAGCGAACTGACAGACTGGGAGATTCCACCTACCAAGGGACTAAGGATGGCCTCAACCAGTGAGGAACCAAGGCCCTCAGTTCAACAACGCATGAAGAACTAAATCTTGCCGATAACCTTATATATAACTTGGAAGCAGATCCTTCCCCAATCAATCCTTCAGATACGACCACAGCCTCTGCCAACTCCTTGATTGCAACCTTTTAGGTGAGCCTGAAGCAAAGGACCCAGCAAAGCCATGCCCAGATTTCTGACTCACAGAAACTGTGAGAGAATAAATGTGTGTTGTTTTATATTGCTGAGTTTTGTGCTAACTTGTCATACAACAATAGATGACTAATACAGATCCCCATGTGATTCTAATATGTAACCAAAGTTGAGAAATGATGGTGTATATCAATTAAGTACGATGATTTTTTAATTTGGGTGAAAATTAATAGAGCAAATTCATTTTCCATACAACAGTCATACACATTTTGTTCATGAAGTTAGATGATTTTTAGAAAATACCTTGTGAGCTCTGCTCTAGGGTTCACATAGACAGATTTCAGTAAGTAAACCTCATATTGATACTTCTTCTAAAAATAACTATTAAATATCCCTGATATATGGAAAGTTATAAAGAATGAATCCACCACTAAGCTTAAAAATAAAATATGGGGAGGCGGGGCAAGATGGCGGACTAGGCAGAAGGATTGCACAGACCCTCTTCAACAAAGAAAAGGGAAACCAAT
>NW_006921607.1:2646398-2648850 GCF_000298275.1 Orycteropus afer afer | reverse complement strand
AAAGAGTATGAAGGGATGGACACTGGGAGGAGGTAACTAAGGGGAGAAAGTGGGAGGGGAGCTGCTGCATTGTAAATTTTGGTCAATGACATGAGACAATGTATATGTGAACTGCTGTATGAAAAGTGAATTTACTCTGTAAATCTTCACCCAAATCCTAATAAAAAAAAATATATATATATGACAAACACATTAAAATCTAATTACTTCTCTCTAATTGCATTACCTTATTAACTCTCACATGTAACCACTACTCTGAACGTTCTATTTCAACTTAAATTTAAATTTTTACTGACTTAACATTAAGGAGCTATGGTGGCGCAGTGCCTAAGGCATTTGACTGCTAACCAGAAGGTTGGTGGTTCAACCCCACCAGCTTCTCCACAGAAGGAAGATGGGGCAATCTACTTATGTAAAGATTTACCTCCTTGGGAAACCCAATGGGGGTTGCTATGAGTCAGAATAGACTCAATGGCAGTGAATTTGGGTTTTTTTTGGTTTTAACATTAAATGTAGTATTTTCTTAGGTTTTATTTTAAATTACTGGTGTAATTTGAAGTTGCATCCCCTTTTGCACTACTGTAATGTTTTTCTCTTTCATTTACATTAAAGTTTTGTTTTTTGGCTATTTATTTATTTATTTATTTTGACAGTTGCCCAAAATTTTTATTGGTGGTTTTAAAACAAAACAAACAAAAACCCCAAACTCATGAAGTCAATTCCAACTCATAGCAACCTCCACTGGGTTTCCGAGGCTGTAAATCTTTACAGAAGCAGATCACCCCATCTTCCTTCTGCAGAGCAGCTGGTGTGTTTGAACCGCTGACCTGGTTAGCAGCCAGATGCCTTATCCACTACGCCACTGTCAGGTGCCATCAAATTGATTTTCAACTCATGGTGACCCATGTGACAGAGTAGAACTTTCGCACAGGGCTTTCCAGACTATAGTCTTTACGGGAGTCGATCTCCAGGTCTTTCATCTACAGAACCACTGGGTGAGCTTGAACCTTTAGCCATTCAGTCAGCTTTAGCTATTTTATTAAAGAAACAACTTTTGACTCTGATAAATCTTTTCTAAAAAAAAAAAAAATCAGAGTTTTTAAGACATAATCTATGTATGGTAGAATTTGCCTTTTTAGGTGAATATTTCAATGAATTTTGACAAATTTATGCAGACAGATAACCAAAACCGCTATGCACCACCACCACCACAATCAAGATATAGAACATATCCATCACCACAGAAAGTTCCCTTATGTCCCCTTTGCAGTCTCTGCTCCCCTCCATCAGCTCTAAACTTTTGCCTTTTCCAGAATATCACATAAATAAAATCATAAAGTATGTAGTCTTTTGTATCTGGCTTCTTTCACATAGCACAGTGTTTTTGAAATTCATCCATGTTGTTGCATGTATCAATAATTTGTTCTTTTTTATTTTCTTTTATTGCTGAGTGTGGTAGTTAAGGTTGTATGTCAACTTGGCTGAGCCTGGTTGAGTGGTTGGGCAGCTGGATGTAGTTATTCCTCATGGTGAGATTGGTAATTAACTCCATGGTGGAATCTAATGGAGCAGCTGAACAGCTGCTTTAGGGATGTGGGCTGCTTCCGGCATATAAGAAGCAACTTTGAGGAAGGTCTCCAGCTTATGGCACCTTTGAATCCTGCATGTAGCCAAGTCGTTGTTCAACAGCCTGTCATGCCCTGCCAATCTTGGGACTTCTTGTGGACTTGAATTAGTGGTCTGCCATGTTGTTTAGTAACATTGGGACTGTGCCCTTTTACTTGTCAACCTTGGGCTTGTCAACCTCAGCAGCCAGCAGCTGTCTGAGTGAAGAAAAGCCTCCAGCTTCAGCGGGCCAGGAGCAGGAGGCAGAGCTGAAGCCCAAGGTTGAGCCCCTGGAGCCCGTGGAGCCCCTGGAGCCTGGCACTTTGAACTCGGACTTAAAGCCTCCAAAACTGTAAGAAAATAAACTCCTGTTTTTATCAAGCCACTTCATTTGTGGTATATTCTTGTCAGAGTGGCACTAGGTAACCAAAACACTTAGTAATATCCCATTGTTTCTTAAGCATTCACCAGTTCATGGACATTTGTTGTCATGATATTGCCTCCAGTTTTGGACTATTATGAATAAAACTATAACAACAAACAAACATTCAGGTCTTTATCCTTTTTCTATATAATTAATTTATACTCTTACATTTATCATTTATTTCTTTCTGATTTTTGTGGGTTTGCATTAGTTATCTATTGCTATATAACAAATTACTCCAACAGTAGCTGCTGAAAATGTTGTTGTTGTTGTTATTTGCCGTCGAGTTGGCCCCGACTCTAGCGACCCCTCCTAGGGTTTCCGACACAGTATCACTACGGAAGTAGGATTGCCCAACCTTCCTTCCGAGGAGTGGCTGGTGGGTTTGAACCGCCAGCCTTCTGGTTAGCAGTCAAGTGCCTT
>NW_006921607.1:2645338-2645903 GCF_000298275.1 Orycteropus afer afer | reverse complement strand
GAAGTAAACCAACAAATCAGCCACAGTCAAGGGAAGAGATTAAATGAGGGCATGGATATGAGGAGCAGGATCACTGGGGCCGTCTTGCAAGTTATCTACCACAGGGTTTATTTTATTGCTCGTTTTCTAGTTTTTTAAGTTGAGTACTTAGCTCATTCATTTCAGCCTTTCTTAATTTCTAACACAAGCAGTATGTCTATAAATTTCCCTCTTAGAAGAATTGTAGTTGTATCTCATAGGCTTTGATATATATTATTTTCATTATCATTCATTTATGAATTTTTTCTAATTTCTTTATAATCTACAAGTTGTTTATAATACATTTTTAGTTTTTTAATACAAAAGTTGGTAGCATTTTGTTATTGCTTTTACATAATGTTTTAGTCAATATAAAGTATCTTCACCAGATACACAAAGGAATCAGATTGACTACATCTGTGGCAAGAAGCGATGGAAAAGTTCAATATCTTCAGCCAAAACAAGGCCAGGAGCTGATTGTGGAACAGACCATCAACTGCTCATATGCAAGTTCAATTTGAAGTTAAAGACAATTAAAACAAGTCCA
>NW_006921607.1:2628582-2643343 GCF_000298275.1 Orycteropus afer afer | reverse complement strand
GCAGCGATGGGCTCAAGTATAGCAAGAATCATGGAGCTGGCTCAGGACTGGGCAGTGTTTTCTTCTGCTGTGCATGGGGTCGCTATGAGTTGGAGACAACTCGACGGCACCTAACAACAACAACAACAAAGTACCTTTTGTGTCTTGGTCCTCTAGTGCTGGTGTAACAGACATACCACAAGTAGATGGTTTTAATAAACAAATTATTCTCTTTGTTTAGGAAGCTTGTTGTTGATGTTGTTGTTATGTGCTGTCAAGTTGGACCAACTCATAGTGACCCCTCTTTGGGTTTCTGAGGCAGTATCAGTATGGAAATAGATTGCCCAACCTTCCTTCCAAGGAGTGGCTGGTAGGTATGAAACGCCAGCCTTCTGGTTAGCAGTCAAGTGCCTTAGGCACTATGCTACCAGAGCTCCCAGTTTAGGAGGCTAGAAGTCCAAATTCAGAGTGCCAGGTCTAGGGGCTGGGTGAAGGGCCCTCTACCTTGGGCTTCAGCTCTCCTCTTATTCCAGGCCCACTGGAGATGGAGGCATCTCCTGTCTCAGGCAGCTTCTGGCTGCTGGGGATGACAAACCTAAGGTGAGCAGGTAAAATGACACGATTCCAAGATCAGCAGGCAACACAGCCGACCACTGGCTCAAGTCCAGGAACAGTTCCAAATCGTCAGGCAACGCAGCAAGCCACTGGATGAAGATGCCACCAATTTCAGGATTCAAATGTGCCAAAAAGCTAGAGACCTTTCCCAAAACTTCTCCTTATATACTGGAAGCAGGCCACACCCTGAGGGCAACTAGTTAGAGCTGCTCACAGCAGATTCCACCATGGAAATGATTACAGTCTCATCATGGGGAATAACTACATGCAGCTGCCCAGCCATTCAAAACCAACTCAGCCCAGCTGAGTTGACATATGACCTTAACTACCACGATTTGTATGGAGATGATTATTTTTGGTTGAGACTTGCATTATCAGCCTGAACGTGATCAATTTTCCTAAATTTCTCTAGTTTTTGCATGGTTCAAATATATTACTTTTATTGTAAAAGTCATCTATATCTTGCTAATTTTAGGTTACCATGAACTATGAACTGCTGAGTGTAAAAGTTAACTCTCCTACTGTTACTGTTTTAATCTTCCTGTAATTATCCAGTTTTGCTTTACATGTGCTATTACATGTTGTGTTGTTGGATGCATGAGAATTTAAAAGTGTTATGATGTGGTAACTTACACTGACTGATCTTCAGATGTTAAATCACATTGCATTCCGGAAATAAACTTACTGCATTCCTGAAATAAAAGTCATTATGTACTATCCTTCCTTTTTACATATCACCAGATTTTTGTTTGCTGATATTTTATTTAGAATTTTTATACTACATTTATGTTTGAGAGACTGGATGATACATTTGCTTTATAGGTCTATAATGTCCTTACTATGTTTGGAAAACAAAATTTGGCCTCAAAATGGTTTGGGAAACACCCCTTTCTCTATTTTCTTGAGGAAATGTTCCTGTGGTGTGCTTAAGTGACTTTTTTGTTGTCATTATTGTTTTTTTTTTTATATTTTGTACATGTTGTAGGAAGAATTCTAAGAATGACCCCCAATCATCCTTGTCTTATATAATCCCTTTCCCTTTGAATATGAGTCAAACTTGTGAATATGATGAGGTTAGCTGGGTAAATCTAATCTAATCACACATGTCCTTTAAAAGCAGAGAGGTTTCTCGGGCTGGTTTCAGAAGTCAAAGAGAGCCCAAACATGAGAAATATTTGGCATGCCATTGCTGGCATGATGGTGGAGGAGGCCATGTGATGAAGAATGTGGGTGGCCTGTAAATCTGGGACCTCAATCCTACAACCACAAGGAAAACGATTCTGCAACAACCAGTCAGTTTGGAAGTTGATGAGATCCTCAGCAACTGCCAGCATCTTGATTTCAGTCCACTGAGAACCTAATCTGCAAATGCAGCCTGCCATGTTGGACTGCTGACCTACAGAACTGTGAACTAGTAAATGAGTGTTTTAAGCCATTACATTTGTGGTCATTTTTATGCAGCAATAGAAAACTAAAGCGATATATATATTCTGCTTGGGATTGTAGCACTTCTTGATCCTAAAATGTCTTTTGTCATTGCTTCTGTGCCATTCTTTGTCTCTTCTTTTTCTGGAACTCCAAATATACACATGTGGAACCTTGTCTCTATATTCTCATGTATGTCTATGTTCTTTTCAATATTCTCCATCCTTTTCTTTAGGTGTTTAAATCTAGATATTTTTAACTCTATTTTGTAGCTCACCAATTCTTTTCAATAGATCTGTATATTCTTAAATCTGTCCATGGAGTTTTTAATTTCAAATTTTGTGTTTTTCAGTTCCATAATCTCCATTTAATACTTTCTGTAGTTTCCAGTTCTCTACCAAAATTCTTCATATTTTCTCTTAATGTTTTAAACATGCTAATCAAAGTTATTTTAAAGTTCATGGTCGGTAACTCCCATATCTGTGTTTCCTGTAGAATTATTTATCAGTGAATAACTAGAAACGTAATAACCAAAAATAAGAAACTGGCTAGTTAAGTTTATGGTATATGCATGTGATCAAATATTTCAGACTAATTTTATTTTTAGAAATGCAAGTAGTCCCCAATTTATGATGTATATTCAAGTTATTCAGAAGGAAGTTTGGGCAATCTACTCCCACAGTGATACTGCCTCAAAAACCCAAGGAGGGATCGCTATGAGTCAAATCTGACTTGACGGCAGCAAGTTTGGTTTTTTAGTATTCAAGTTATGATGACCCACACTTTTGACCACCTGTTTTTCTGTGCATCTTATCCTTAGTAATATGTATGTGTGTATTAAAATATATCTGTAAGTTTGTAAATAATATTTCCAAATTCCAAGGACAAATAAAAGTCAGATTTATAAAGATACTGATGATAAAATGCAATAGTAATGAAAAGTAAAAAAAAAAAAAAAGAGTTATGTTGGGGACTACCTGTACCACATGACATGGAAAATAGGTCATAAAATAATATTAAGCTAAATAACCAGACTAAAATATAGGTAAACCCAGAAACAGATGAAAGGAACTGTATGAGTGTCTAACAGTCATTTATCTTTGGATGGTGGAATGTTAGGCAATTTTTTAAAATGTTCTGTACTTTTTCACATTTTCTACAATGAATATGTGTTACTTTCAAAATCAGAAAGATGTGAGTGGTATTTAAAGAAGAAATTGGTATGCTCTGCTCTTAGAAGGAAAGTTTTTAATTGAGTGTATAAATGTCTCTGTTGTTTGTGTTTTCTCTACTCAAAATTATTCTACTCTGTCTCTATACAAGGTACTGATGGGCATGCCCTATGGAAGTATACCCAGAAAGACGGTGCCTCGGGCTGAGGAAGAAAAAGCAATGGATTTTTCAGTCCTTTGGGATTTTGAGGTACCATTCCCAATATGCCAATACACCTTCACTTTTGTGATTTTAAGGCCTAAAGATTGCACTGATAAGTGAACAATATTGCACTGAATTACTGAAAGACCAGTGCTTTAATCAAACAGGATCCCAGCATACGCAAAACGAGCTGGCACACCCTGAGCTAGCAAATCATGTCTCCCAACAGTCCTAAGTCTCCTTCCTGGAGTCCTCTCTCTAGCCACAGCCTGACAGATATGGGATCCCCACACAGCCACTGTTACACCTCATTTAACAGCTCTATGTAAGATGATCTTATGGCATGGTTTTGTCTCCACTCCAGGCTTTGCCTCACTTTCACATGACATCTTAAACCAAATACCCTGTTTTTGCTCAAATTCAACATCTATCCAACCAAACCCACTTCTTTTTCCCTTTCTCCTTTATTGGCATCATCATTCATCCAATGATTCACATCTGAAACCTGAGTGTCATGTTACATTTCACCCTCTTCACCAATCCCCCCACCCACACACACACATCTAACCAATCAGTAAATCTGAACTGAACTACTGAATTCTTGCACTCAGCCCCCTTTCTCCATCCTTCTGCTTTGAATAATGCCCTCACCTGGCCAGAACTGCTCACAACCTTCTAACTTTACCCCCTGCCATGGCTTGGTTCCTAAAATCTCCATTCCTTCAGCTGCTGGGGATCTTCCTAGAATGCAAATCAGTTTCTATCACTCCCCTACCTGCGATGTTCCTTGATTCTCCATTACCAAATGGAATAAAATTCAGTGCTCTTAAATGGGTTTACAAAAGGACTGTCTGTGACCTGGCTGTTTCCTACTTCTCTGGCCCCATCCCTCTCTAATTCCTCACACTTTGTGCTCTAGTATTAGGGAGTTCTCTGAATGCATCACAGTCTTCTACTGTCTGTCTGCCTTTGTTCATGATCCTCTGCCTGGGATGTTGTTGTTGTTGTTAGTTATCATGTAGTTACTTCAGACTCATGGTGACCCCATGTGATTCAGAGCAAAACTGCTCCATCGAGTTTTCAAAACTGTGATCTTTCAGAAAGACATCAGGCCTGTCTTCGAAGGCCCATCTGAATAGGATCAAACCTCTTTTGGCTAGTACATGAGCTCTTAACTGTTTGTACCACCCAGACACTTCATCTGCCTGGAATACCCTTCACTTTTTTGGATCATCACACCCTCGTACCTGTAGGAGTTTGATTCTGTAGTTCCAAAGACCTCCTGAGTCTAGGGACTTCTGCAGTGGCATAAACTGTCATCATTCTTCAGCCTCATAAATGTGAAACCTCTTACACATTTGTGAAAGTGAGTTGGGGCATTTGTCCAAGTTATTTGGAACAGCAATGCCCAACTATACTAATACCAAGAATTTCCTTTAATTTTTATTTCACCCAGTGACCCTGGTTGAAACATTTTGCCTACCAAAACCAAACTGAGTTTATTCAACAATAATTAATTCTCTGGTTTATATCAAGTAAGGAAGTGCTATCACCCTATGTTTATAATTGCATCTAAATAATTACCCCTAAAAACTGTACCTAATTACCCCTAAATCCAATTACACCTAAAAGCCAAAATAAAACTTAAAAGTTGGATTAGACTCTGAGCCACTTCATGTATAATTTTCTTTAGAAGTTTTGAAATATTAAGAAAGCTCACAGATGTCCATCTACTTCTGGAATGTGAAATTAAGAACCTGGGGATGGGGAAAAAGAATTTGGAACTAGGTGCACATTCTTATGCATACACACACACACATACCATTATCCCTAATTTTATCCCAAATATTAACAACACTCTCCCCTCTTAAGTGTATCTCTGTGGTGGGGAAGTCAAAAGAAAGAGGGGAAGACATAAATGAACTCTGGAGCAACTGGGAGAAGAGAAGGGAAGGTCAAGGACATCCAGACCCCTTCCTTTCCCACCTCAGACTTCCATTAAAACCAAAAAAAACCAAACACACTGCCGTCCAGTCGGATCTGACTCCTAGCAACCCCTCCTTGGGTTTCCGAGGCAGTATCACTACGGAAGTAGGATTGCCCAACCTTCCTTCTGAGGAGTGGCTGGTGGGTTTGAACTGCCAGCCTTCTGGTGAGCAGTCAAGTGCCTTAGGCACTATGCTACCAGAGCTCCTAGACTTCCATTAGAACCCTGAAAAAGAAATCCCTGGTAGAACGGGAAGTGTCTGATGACCACCTGTATTGAGTTTACAAATCCAGGGCCTGTGGCTTTGCCATCCTGCAGGGATACATGAAATACTCTGCTCTCTTCTACGGCTACTACAATGACCAGAGGACCATTGGGTGGCTGAGGTACCGGTTGCCAATGGCTTACTTTATGGTGGGGGTCAGCGTGTTTGGCTACAGCCTGATGATTGTCATTAGATCGTAAGTATGACCGTCTCACTTACAGGCTTTTACTCCTCTTCACACAAACAGTCCATTCCCCTGACCATTATTTGTCTACTTATCTTCTGGGGTAGGGGAGGGAACTCAGAGATAAAATAAGGAAACCAATAAAAACCAAGGCAAATGTCAACTGTGGTATATGGCATAAAAAACAGAAACCAGGTAATGCAGACATTCTGGAAAATGCAACAGAAACTCCTTTAGATGAGGCTGAGACCTGAAGCCTCCAGCCATGCTAAAAGTCTGGGGAAGAGCATTTTAGACAGAGGAACAGCATGTGCAAAGGTTCTAAGGCAGCAAATATCCTAGTGAATTCCAGATGCCAGTGAGGGTTGAGATGGAGCATGGCATCTGGTAAGGGTGGATGGGTTTGCAAGGACTATTTCTACTTTTCTCCAGAGCTCAGCTTCCTCAGAAACACGCTCTGCTCCTCTGTAAATCTAGCTTGCATGTGTAAACCAAGCCTGGCACATATAAAGAAAACCAAATCAGCTGCAATCTACTCAGCTCTAACTCATGGTGACCCCATGTGTGTCAGAGTACAATTGTGCTCCATAGGGTTTCCAACAGCTGACTTATTGGAAGTAGATTGCCAGGCCTTTCTTCTAAGATACTTGTGGGTGGGGTTGAACCTCCAATCTTTTGACTAAGAGCCAAGAATGTCAACTGTTTACTAGTAACATTCTTGGCTCCATAGAGAGAAAGAGAGAGAAAGCTCTGGTGGCAAAGTGCCTAAGGCATTAGACTACTAATCAGATGATTGGCAGTTCAAACACACTCCGTGGAAGGAAGACTGGGCGATCTGCTTCCGTATAGATTTTCCACATCAGAAACCCAAAAGGGGGCAGCTATGAGTCAGAATTGACTTGATGGCAGTGAATTTGGCTTTTGGTTTTATATGTATAACAGAAACAGTAAATCTGTGCTAAATGAATGCATGTGACTGTGATTAACCATGGCAGCCTCTGTGGCTCCAACTCCACCTGTTTCTGTGTGCAGAAATGGTCATTCTATATATCTCTGCCTCTTAATTAATATCCTCTAAGGAATAAAAAGTTCATCCCAGCCCATGAATTGCCTTCTTTTGAGTCAGATGACCCCAGTCAATTATGGCTGAAGGTCAGAAGGCACCATCTCCTGCACAAACCTGAGCACCAGGGCATGCCCTTTGGCAGGACCACAGGGTAGGCATAACAACAGTGGTGTGTGCTTTACAGTATGGCCAGCAATACCCAAGGGAGCACAAGCGAAGGCGAGAATGACAACTTCACATTCAGCTTCAAGATGTTCACCAGCTGGGACTACTTGATCGGAAATTCAGAGACAGCAGACAACAAGTATGTCTCCATCACCACCAGCTTCAAGGTAGTTGACTCAAGGCAGTCCCAATTCCTGGGGGGAGGGGGAACTCTAGGTCCCATCAGTCATTGGGAGATTTTCACCGGAAATAAGATGCAAAGATAACTTGTAGCAAAGGTTTTACAAGAGGTCCCAACTTTTCTTCTCAAGACTTTGAGAAAGAATGCTCATGGCTGGTCCACACCATCTATTGATATGGCAGATAATCAGAGATACTGGGATCTTGTCCTACCTGTTTCTTCATAGAGCTGCTTTCTGCTGGAGGAAATGGAAGGACTCCTTTGTGGCAGCAGTTCTCAACATTTTATGCATGCTAGAATCACCTAAGGAGCTCTAAAAATCTCCTGGGCCTCATGTCCAAAGATTCTGATGTAATTGGTCTGGGATGGGGTTCTGGCTTTAGTTTTCTTAAAAGTTCCCCATGTGGACAGTTCTACTGTGCTCTGTAAGGAATCAACATGATGCCAGTGTTTTTTTTTAAAAAAAAAAAAGTTCCCCATGTGATAAGAACACCCAGAAAGAATTGAGAACCCTGGTTTGGGGAAATGGAAATGAAGGAATCAGCCCTATGTTTCTTGCAACTCTAAACGTCCAAGGATCAAGTAGGGACAGGTGGGGACTTTGGCTCTTCCTCCAAGCCTATCAGAAAGAGAAAAAGAAGGTCAATCCATGTAAAGGACTTTGAACATCTGAGAAAGATAAGACTTCTCTGAGTCTATTATTATGTCACTTACATAATAGGGCATTGTTGTAAGAACTATGATGTATATTAAGTGCCTGGTGACCTAGTTAAACCTGAACTTGGACACAGTAACTATCAATTGATTGAAAAAATTTCTTCCCAGGTACTTTGGTGTCTGGAAGACCTCATTTTCCATCCTGACTCTACCACTTACCCTTTGTGTTCTATTAGAGAGAGTTACTAATGCAGGACACATGGTTGATAATCAAAAATAAATTGTATTTTTATATACTAATGGGAACAATTAGAGAATAATGTTTAATTCCATTTATAATAGCATCAAAAAAATAAAATTCCTAGAAATAAATTTAATGACAACTAAAAGAAAAAAAAAAAAGGTACAAGACTGCTACAACAAAACATCATTGAAAGAAATTAAAAACAAGTTGCTGTCAATTCTGACTCATGATGACCCCATGTGTGTCAGAATAGAACTGTGCTCCAAAGAGTTTTCAATGGTTACTTTTTCAGAAGTAGATCATTAGGCCTTTCTTCCAAGGTGGCTCTGGGTGGACTCCAACCTCCAACCTTTTGGTTAGCAGCCAAGTGTGTTAACCATTTGTACCCAGGGATTCATGAAAGAAATTAAGATATCATAAATAAATGGCAAGATATGTCATGCTCATGGATTAAAACAGAGGTCAGCAAACTATGGCCCACAGGCCAAATTCAGTCTGGTAGCTACTTTCGTAAATAAAGTTTTAGTGAAACAAAGCCATCCACGTTTATTTATGTATTGTTTATGGCTGCTTTCATGCTACAATGGCATAGTTAAGTCAATGTAAAAGAGAGTATATGGCCTAGAAGCCAAATATACTTATTTGCTTTTTATAAATAAAGTTTCCTGCCCCTGGGTTATAACACTCAATATTGTTAAGATTCTGTTTGAATTTGTAGATTTAAAACAATCTACTGAAATCTCTCTGGGCCTTAGTACCTGTAATGTGGGTAATAATAGCAGCTACTCTGTTGGTTTGTTCCTGGGCTTAAGAGAGATGATGTATGGAAAGTGTTTAGAACCACATTTGGCATTTGGTAAGTATTCAATAAATCTAAATTTTTGTTATTACATGTACCAAAATAATAACAACAAAATATATGTTCTTAAAGAAAAGAATTAATTCTCTGTAGGGTATCAGTTCATTACACTGATTATTACATTTATGGAAATATAGAAAGCAGTATTCTCAGGAACCCAACCACAGTGGTTCCTGTTGTTTCCTGATATGCTACTATTCACATCTCATTTTCACACATTAAGGAATCAATAGTGGATGAACAAGAGAGTAACAAAGAAGAAAACATCCATCTAACAAGATTTCTCCGTGTCCTGGCCAACTTTCTCATCATCTGCTGTTTGTGTGGAAGTGGGTACCTCATTTACTTTGTGGTGAAGCGATCCCAGGAATTCTCCAAAATGCAAAGTGTCAGCTGGTATGAAAGGAATGAGGTAAAAAAAAAAAAAATGAAGTAAATATTGAGGGCAAATACTGAAATCATAGCTATTCCTATGCTATTCAGCTGAATTATTGAAAGTCTGAATATTAGGATTTATTTTGAAAAGTGAAATTGCATCCTTTTCCAATCAAGCATCATGAACATCTAGAACAAAGAATCGCCTGTTAGTGTACTTTTGGGAAGGAGCCCTGGTGATGCAATAAGTAAGCACTTGGCTGCTAACTGAAAGGTCAGCAGTTTGAACTCACTAGCCACTCTGCAGTTTAAAAGATCTAGCAATCTGCTCCCGTAAAGATTACAGCCTGGGAAGCCCTATGGGACAGTTCTATTCTGTCCTATAGGGTCACTATACAAGACAGCACATAGGTGACACAAGTAGTGAAGCATTCAACTACTACCCAAAAGATTGGTGTTTTGAATCTATGCAGAGATGCCTTGGAAGACAGGCCTGGCAATCTCCTTCTAAAAGGTCGCAGCCTTCAAAACTCTATGGCGTAGTTCTACTCTGCACACATGGGGTCACCATGAGTCGTGATTGACTGGAGGGCAATTAACAAAAACAAGACAAATACAAAGCACAAAATAAGATGGTAGAGTTAAATACAAATATATCAGTGATTACAATAAATTGTTGTGGAAAGAAAACCCATTCAGTTCATAAAAATGAAATTAAGAGGATTTATTCAGAAAAAGGAAAAAAAAAAATCTGGATATAGGGAGGCACCAGCCCGCATAAATGAGAACTGATGACTCCAACTAAGACTGGTAACTGAGGCAGATGTAATCCCTGGAACAAAGAAATTATAATACAGTTGTTTGATTGGTTAGTCTTTGATTGAGGTCATAGGATGAGAATTAGATGTGGGGAATAGGCTTAATTAGATAATTGGATATAGAGAATTACAATGAATAAATTCAGGAAATAGTTACAGAGGAGTCAGATAGCTTTCAGGTGAGATCATAATAAAACAGCACTGGTGGATGTTTACCCTGTTTTAATCAGATGTCTCGGGAGTGTGTGAAAACCCCTCTTACTGCCAGGATGTCATTTCCCTGAAACAGCTTGTTAAACAAGAACTTTTAAGGGGTCTGAGAAACTTTAGGTAAGGCTGACTCCAAACTCTTTGAAACAGTTTTCTTTATTACATCTTTGTCATGAAGAAATATTCCTTTGGCTCACTTATTCAAAAGACACCTGTGTCAAGATTCTTTTCCTTAGAGTTTATTTCTTTTACAGCCTGGCTTGACTATCTAGGGTAATTACTTCTTAGTTTTTATGGCTTCTAGCAATTAACACAGCCAGATAACTCAGCTTGTAAGGGGAATTGACTTACAGCTGAGCAAACAGATTGCTAGGCAGGCAGATGAATAAGAAGTTTAATTCAACAAGAGTTGAGTTAAATTCAGTCTTTTTGCTTTGGTCGAAAAGGATTTATGAATTTCTCCTTCACAATTCCTTCCTCTTAATCAGAGGTTTTAATACACATCTTCTGATCAATTTAAGAAATAGTTCTTCTACATAGGTTTACTTTAGATCATCATTATTGGTTATGCTTTTTGGGTTTGCAAGCATTTAACTTCTACCTTGCTATAGGGGAGTTCTGATCTTCAGAGCAAGCTGGTCTCATGTTGCCCATAAAGGAATAACTCATCTTCTGCAAGGTGGTTCTGGCCACTAGATAACTTAGTTTCCTTTTCTATATCATGGTGTTGTAAAACTCTGAAGATGGTTTTAAGGATACCTAGTGGGTAGTGTAGTGCCTAAGGCACTTGACTGTTAACCAGAAGGCTGGTGGTTCAAACCCACCAGCCACTCCTCAGAAGGAAGATTGGGTAATCTACTTCCGTTGTGATACCACCTCGGAAACCCAAGGAGGGGTCGCTGAGTCGGGTCCAATTCAACAGCACGTAACAACAACAACAAATGGTTTAAAAAGCCTAGTGACTTTGTGGATGGATGAATTAAACTTGACTCATTAGAGACAGTCATTGCCTCTATATACATCAGTCCATGCAGTAGGCATCAGGTTGCTTGTCTGAGTCAAGGGTTTAGTAGTTACTTCCATACAACATCTAACGTACCAATTATAATGATTATTAACATGAAAACCAACACTGATGCCAGAGAACAGAATTGATCTAACTCAAGCACTTGCTCCATTAGGTAGCCAGCTAAATGTATCAGAAAAGGAAAACTCAAACCCAGTTTGTTCAGCAATGTGAAGCCAGGGGGCTCTCTGGCATATTTTGGCAATATCATATTCTGCTCCCTCTGAAGTATTGATCTAGGTGCAGTATGATGTGTTAGAGATAGTGCAGACTCCTCCTTGATGAGCCAACAAGAAATCTAGGGCAACTTTATTATCTAAAATTACGTTAGCTAGTGAATTTAGTGGGAAGGAAGGTTGGGCAATCTACTTCCGTAGTGATGCTGCCTCAGAAACCCAACGAGGGGTCGCTATGAGTTGGGGGCGACTCGACAGCACATAACAACAACAACAAGTGAATTTAGACTTTTCTTGAGTGGCCATAGTATTAGTCACATCAGCAGTTATTTGTTCCATTGTGTCTGAGATGTTTCTAATGTTGTTGTTGTTGTTATGTGCCGTCGAGTTGGAACCGACTCATAGCGACCCCTCCTTGGGTTTCCGAGGCAGTTCACTACGGAAGTAGATTGCCCCATATTCCTTCCAAGGAGTGCCTGGTGGGTTTGAACCACCAGCCTTCTGGTTAGCAGTCAAGTGCCTTAGGCACTATGCTACCAGAGCTCCTGCAGTTTCTTATGTTGTTGTTGTCGTTATGTGCCATCAAGTCTTATAAGCATGACTAAATGAGATAGAGTATGAGACCATTTGTGAGGGTGTTGCAGTCACTGACAATACAAGGGGTAATGGGTCTAAATTATCATGTACTATTTGTGGTGAAGGATGACAGATCTAGCACTCAGTAAAATTTGTCAACTGTGTGACTGCCTGAGATATTTGGCAAAAGCATTTTTGTGCCATGAGTTAACAGAGGCTGCAATGAGCAACAGTATGGGCAGAAAGTATAAGGGATTCATAGTGGAGAAACACAGCCCAAAATAAATAAACAAGGGCTACTAGCATATAAATGATGGCAATGACAAAATAAACTTCCACAGTGAAAAGCATAAAAGAGAATAAAAAGACTACTAACCAATAAAGGATGAATATAATTACAATGCTAATGACAAAGAGACACAGTTATTTAAAAATTCATATGTCTTACTAAATTAATTTATGATTGGCCTTAATAATGAAAGGTGTTAAAAATAGAAGCAATTGTAAATAATACAATAAAAATCCAATAAAGAGATCTAAATAGATTCTAATCCTAGGCAGATTATAAAATATATAACTAATTTTCAACAGTGGTATTCATATAAAGAGGTTTGGGCTCACAGGTGAAGAACAATATATCAAAACATGGAGTAATACTACACAGCTGAAATCCAGTAACAATAAAGAACAGAATTAGATAATCAGAAAACAAATTCCTAATGCTTCTATAGTCAATTTTTTGCCATTTAAAAGTTTGAGTTTGTAGAGCTAAAGCTATGCTAGAAGCAATGAAAATTAAACAAGACACTACTGATCCTAAAACTTTCACACAAATCATAAATTAAAATTAAGCAAAAATAGCTATGATGGTTAAAAAAAATGATGCTACAGACAAGTCTGATAATTAAAGCCATCAAGTTCTGGTAAGATAGCAGAAGAGGCAGACAAGCTACACAGACCCTCTTCAACAAAGAAAATAGAAACCAATTGACACAGATACAGATGATAATCCTGAGCCCTGAGCTTTGAAAGGAAGGATACAGAAGTGGATTAGACACCAACTAGTAGAAGAACCTGAATGAAAACAGTGAATAAGGAGACAAACGGAGCTGTGGACTGTCAGCTATCCTGACGGTATGACAGTTTGAATATTTCCAAGTGGTGTCAGGACCTGAGAATTAACCTAAAAATAACCCCCGCTTGCCAAGGGCTGCATGGATGACTGCACTGGTGGCTGATGACCAAAAAGGGAAACAGCAAAGAAGAAGACAAACTGAGCTGTGGACTTTCAGCTGTCCCAAAGGTGCAGCCATTTTGAATGTTTACAAGCAGCGGCCATTTTGGATATTAAAAATGACAGTGTTCTCATGCAGATTCCAGGCACTTAAGAATAGTCTCCAATTACCAAGGACAGCACAGACATACCAGAGGCTGACAACTGGAAAGGTGCGATAGTCCCCTCATTACTCTTATACCCCACAACCTCTTGGTGAACAGAGGTATGGCCAACCCTCACCTCCACCCACCTTCTGAGCTGGCAGGAATTCCATCCTAGTCTGTGGGCTCTGACAAAGCCTGGGTGCCCTGCCCCACCACCCTCCGGATTTGTTTGTTTGTTCTTATTCTTTTTTTTAATCTTCCTTTTTATTTTTATTCATTCTTTTTCCCTTTTCAGCTTCTAGTTTTGAGCATTTTTTCCTCCTCCCTCTTCCTGGTCCCCATTTTTTTCTTTCTTATGGTTCTTCCCATCCCTTGTTTTTCTTTTTGCATTTTTCCCTTTTTTTTTTCTCATTATTCTCTTACTCTAGCTCTTTTCTCTTATTCCCTCTCTCCAGATATTGTGGGGCTTTTTTTTCTCTCCTCTTTTTGTATTTTTATTTCCTCTTTTTAAAGTATTTCTTTAAATATTTCATCTCATTTATTGCCTTTTCTTTCTTTCTTTCTTTCTTTCTTTCTTCTCTTTTTGGTGACTCTACCTATGTGTTTATGCCACATGTGTTTTTTGTCATAATTTTCACTTTTTTGGTGGTATGTTTTCATTGTTGTTCTTGTCTAACTGAGTGGGAGACCTCAAATGTGCCCATACAACACAACCTCACCCACACCTCCTGCAGCCCCACCTACTGAGTGAAGGCCACACTTGTTTCTGCACCAACTGGCCAATGATATGGTGAAAGCCAATATAAGCCTGACTCACCATTAACAGCTTTTCAAAACCAGCTAACAGAGATCTGTGCACCCACTCTCATTCTCTAACACACTCACCAGGAGACAGATGGTGAATGCATAAGTGCTGCCAATGAGTGAATAGAGGAGCACAGTACCCTGCTTACTCAGATAAATCCAAACAAAACAAAGAAAATGAAAATCTTGGATGAATCACTCCAACATACAATCATCAATTAAATATAAATATAACAGCATCACAATGTCTCAGAGACAACAGACCATCACAGTCCACATAAAGAAGAAAGATAAAGTGGTAGAAACAAGGGACCAGGATATAGACCCAGAACACATCCCTGAGGAGGAAGCAGCA
>NW_006921607.1:2625654-2626817 GCF_000298275.1 Orycteropus afer afer | reverse complement strand
TTTTTCTAGCCATAAGTCTTTGTAAACTCCATGGTGGAATTTGTTGTGAGCAACTGAGTAGCTCCTGATTGTTAAAGTTATCCACCTGGGGTATTTCTGTTGGGAGCAGCACAAAGTAATTTTCTGGGAAGTTTGCTCTCTCTCAGGTGTATAGAATTCTGATGTTGGGATTGGTTAGTTGGCCACTCTGCCAGGCTCGAAAGGAGCCCTCCTAGAGGCAGAAGGTGTCTCTCTGCTGGCTGGGAAAGACATGCTGCTGAGAGAAATGTGCTACTGAGAGACATGAGACACACACTGCTGAGAGAGGACCTCAAAAGACACATGCTGCTGAGAGAGACTGAGAGAGGCTGTCAGCTGAAAGATGGCAGGCTGCAAGAGACTGAGTGCATTTCTGAACTTGAGTTGTAGCCTATTTCTTCCCTGATAAACCCCATACTGTGTGATTTGTGTGTAGCCACTGCAGCAAATTATAGAACCCAGCAGAGAGGTTGTTCGGTGCTGTGGGAGAAACCGTATGAAAGAGCTGGAGGGAGGCAGCATGTCTGGCCTCATAGGAATAAGCCTTAGGCTACTGATGGTGATTTTGTCTTCCTCTTTTGGGGTTAGAGGAGGTCAGATGATGCACCCTCCTTGCTCCTTTGGCAAACATTATATAATGATTAAATGATTGATTGAACAAGAGGATATAACCATAAAAAATATCTATGCACCCAGTAAAAGAGCCCCAAAATACATAAATCAGACTTGATCAGAATTGAAAAGACAAATAGATGACTCCACAGTCATAGTAGGAGACTTTAGTACACCACTTTCAACCAAAGACAGAACAAGTGGGAGGAAACTCAACAAAGACACAGAAGAACTAAACAATACAACCCACCAACTTGACCTTATAGACATCTACAGAACACTTCACCCAACAACAGCACAATATACATTCTTTTCTAGTGTTAATGAAACATTCTCCAGGATAGATCATATTTTAGGCCACAAAGCAAGCCTCAATAAATTTAAAAACATTGAAATATTGCAAAGCATCTTCTCAGATCACAATGCTATCAAATTAGAAACTAACAATAGGAAGATCAATGGAAAAAGAGCAAACATATGGAAACTGAATGACACCCTCTTTAAGAAAGACTGAGTAAGAGAAGAAATAAAAA
>NW_006921607.1:2623218-2624205 GCF_000298275.1 Orycteropus afer afer | reverse complement strand
GGTCTGTTACATTGATGACAGTATGCTGATTGGACCTAGTAAGGAAGATGTAGCAAGGATTCTAGACTTACTGGTAAGACAATTTCATGCTAGATGGTGTTAAATTAAGCCAACAAAAATTCAGGCACCTTCCACCTCAGTGAAATTTCTAGGAGTCCAGTTGTGTAGGGCATGTTGACAAATTTAACCTAACTTTATTCCTTCAAGCTCCTAAATAAAATATAAAGATATCCATGATAGAATTGCTTCCTTTTTCTGACTGCCCCACTCGAGGGCAAACCTCAGTTTCATTGATTCCTCAAATCAACTAACAACCCCAAATCTCTCTTGCTGCAGTAAATAATAAACCTAGCTTTTGGGGAAGGTGGCCTTGGCATTCTACAACTTGCTCTTTAAATTTACTAATATACTATGAGTGTCCTCAAAGTAATTGGCCTTGTTTGTGGTGATTTACAACTAATTTTTCAATATTCATATTCCAAAACCAAACTTACTGCTGTTGAGTTGGATACAACCCACAGCGACCCCTCCTTGGGTTTCCGAGGCAGTATCACTACAGAAGTAGATTGCCCAATCTTCCTTCTGAGGAGTGGCTGGTAAGTTTGAACCACCAGCCTTCTGGTTAGCGGTGAAAAAAATATATCCATTTTACCACTATAAACAATGCAACTGTAAACACCAGTGCTTCTATTTCTTTAGAAGAGATTACACATTTTAAATTTGTCATTGGTGAAAAAACATCAATCATTCATTCTTGTTACTGAGAAAGAGGAATGTTGAATCACTTTTGTGGTTGCATGAACTTGTTTTTCTGTGGACTGAGACATGATGAGGTCATCTTGTTTATTGAGTCACACAGTGACCTTGTCTGCTATTGGTGTTCTGTGAAACACTTTATATTAAGTAGGGATGCCATGACCAAGAAGTTAGTATCAGGCCAGCTACCAAGTGATAGCTGTCAGGACTACTCTTTTCTTTCTCAAGATT
>NW_006921607.1:2620359-2622333 GCF_000298275.1 Orycteropus afer afer | reverse complement strand
TCAGGACACAAAACTTTTTAAAATAAAAGGATGGAGCTGATGGCTTCGGTTACTTGTGGTCTAGGTTACTTGGATCAAGCAGCCAATTGAAAACACTGAACAATTGTAGTTTGGAGGAAAAACAAACCTTGAAAATAATGAGGATCCGAAAATGCAATTAGAGACCCTGAGGCCAATTTTAAGTAAAATTCAGAAGAGGGGCTTAGACATATTCATAAAAATTTTAGGAATTTGGACGTGAATTAACTGGGGATTGGCTGAGGCTTCCTTCACCTCGATTTAAAAGGACAGTTCATTTTTTATGCCGTGCACTTGCACATCGGATGAGTCACACCAACTTCCTGGCATCAGCTGATCAGGACTTGGGCAGAGGGCTGGATGTCTGTTCTGAGCAACTTTGTTCCAGTTTGCCTCACTCCGCATGTGCTGTCCCCCGAGCCAAAGCTGATTTCAAGTTGTTTTCTGAAAAACAACTTTAAGGAAACTCATTAACATACCTATTCACCCGCTTCCAGCTAGAATTGGGAAAAACTGATTGAGAGGATGTGTGAATTGAGCTTCAATTCAGCTCAGCTCTTAAGGAACTAAGTTACTATGTTTACTTATCTGCCTCCAACCAAGCTAACAGACAAGATGTGAACTGAGCTTTGATTCATGAGTTATCATGTCCACAAGTCTGTCTTAACCAAGGTGGGAATAGTAATGAACAGAACAGAGGATTGGGCCTCAGTTCAGTTCAGCTCTTAGGAACTGAGTTATCATGTTTATTTACCTGCTTCCAACCAAGGTAATAGATGGGATGGGGACTGAACTTTTATTCTACTCTGCTTCACTGTGACTACTGCAAAGCAGTTTGTGTGTGTGTGTGTGTTTACGTATATGCCATTTAGAATCTTGTGATGAAAAAAAGAATGTACAGTTGGTTCTCAAAGGCTATACATTAGAGCAAAACAACAAATAACACAGAAAACACAGTATCTTAGAAATACAATTTTTTAGGTTAAACATCTACAAACTTCAAAGTGAGAACATCTTGGCGAAACAAGATGGGACATTTTTGAGAGATTAATAAGGTTGGTTGTTGTTGTTGTTGTTGTTATATAACGGCAAGTCGGACCCAACTCATAGCGACCCCTCCTTGGGTTTCCGAGGCAGTACCACTACGGAAGTAGATTGCCCCATCTTACTTCCGAGGTTGGTTAGCAGGATATATTTAATGATAAGATGCGCAGAAGACTTGGAATGTTGTCCAGGCTTCTGGGGAGTTGTATAATTTTAACAGTCTCTTCCCTTCAGATCATGATCCTATTTAGGATCTGTGATCAACCTTATCACTGGGCGTGTACCATTCAGGCTTCAATATAATAAATCAAAGATTGATAGAGTACATATGTAGATACACATGGAGGTTGTCATGAACTCCTCTTTGTTTTTGTTCTTTTAGTTAAAATCAGGCTGTGGGGAAATGAATTTATGTGGCCTTCGCCTTGCTTCTTTGGAAAAACAGCTTGATTTTCCCCCTAAACCCTGAGGAGTTACGTTTGCTCTAGTTTTCTACCCCAGAGAGTTTGCTGCTTTTGTCCACGTTGGACATTTCCTGGGCAAGCTGTAAAATAACTTTCTATCTGGCCCAGGGCTTCAGCCTGCCCTGGGATCGGTATCGACTCTGCAGGTATTGATCAATAGACTATCCAAATGAAGTGACTATAGCCTAATGTGATTTTGTTTTGGTTTGGTTTTTTGGAGATAGGTACTGTTCTTTTTATTTTTTCCTTTAAATTTTATTTATATTGTTGCTCAGAATATACACAGCAAAATACAGGAATTCAGCAGTCTCTCCATGTACAATTTAGTGACATTGATTACATTCTTCAAGTTTTGTAACCATTCTCATCTTTTTTTTCTGAGTTGTTCCTCCCTCATTATCTCAATGGTCCTTAAAGTTCCTATCTCATCTTTCAACTTTCTGTTGTC
>NW_006921607.1:2597754-2598352 GCF_000298275.1 Orycteropus afer afer | reverse complement strand
ATATATATATATATATATACACACCAAAGATTATTAGTGGTTACCAGGGGTTGCAGGGAGGGGAAAAAGAGAAGTTTTTGTTTGCAGGGCATTGAGTTTATGCTAATGCTGGTGGGATATTTTGGAAAAGGATAGCAATAATGGTGGCACAACATGAAAAATGTCATCAATGTCCCTGAGCTGTAGATGTGGAAGTTGTTATGCAGATAAATGTCTTGTGTATGTTTTCACCACAGTGGAAGTAAAAAAGAAAGAAAAAAAAAACACTATAAGAGATTGTTCTGGTTACCTAGTGCCACTCTGACAAGAAATACACCACAAATGGGATGGCCTTAACAAACAGGAGTTTATTATTACAATTTGGAGGCTTTAAGTACAAGTTCAAAGTGCCAGGCTCTAAGGGCTGGGTGAAAGCCCCCCAGCCTTAGGCTTCAGTTATGCCTCTAGCTCCCGGTCCACTGAAGCTAGAGGCTTTTCTTCACTCAGACAGCTGCTGGCTGCTAAGACTGACAAATCCAAGGTTGACAAATAAAAAGGCACAGTTCTGATGTTACCAAACCACACGGCAGGCCATTAATTTAAGTCCATTGTAAGTCCC
>NW_006921607.1:2595732-2596829 GCF_000298275.1 Orycteropus afer afer | reverse complement strand
GCACAATAGACCCCCAGATCCCCTTATATTATCCTTTGTTTTAGGTCAAAGGAAGGCTCCAATAGTTTCTTTTCTCTTGAGATCAATAGAAATGTTTTCTGCAGAGATAAAAGAACTTAAGTATTTGACAGAAGGAGGAGCTAATTTTAAATTTTCTGTAGAAACTTTATGTCCACCAGTAGTTAAATGTTTTAACAAAGTGATGCAGTTTTCTAAGCAAGCTTGCCAAGAGGTGGAGCACAAAAGTAAGTCATTGACATATTGTCAAAAGGCAAATTTATTTGGAAATGGCAAAGATTGCAAATCTGCAAAATTAACTGCTTATGTCATTATTTACATCTATTTCAAGTTCCTTGGGGTAGGATGTGTGTGTGTGTGTGTGTGTGTGTTATTATTTTTTGTTGTATCTCTAGAGTTCAACACAGTGATTTATACATAGTTGGTGACCCATAGATGAGAGATAGAAGTCAGACAAGGCATAGAACTCCAACTAACTGAGTACCCTCAGTGGGCCTGGTACTGTATATGCATTATTCCATTTATGCTTCATAGCATATTGTTAGGGTAGGCATTGTTATTCCTACTTTTTTGCATGAAATAACTGAGCCCCAGAAAGGTTAAGGTGCACACCCAGATAGTAATGATTCCGAGTCTCTCTGTGGTGCCTCATTACTGATTGCCTAATTTACCCCCAACCCGCCTTGGATCACTGGCTGTTGGACATCAGCCCAGGCATTCCAGACGGTGGACTGGAAGTCTTAATGTAGCTCCTGACCTGGTTGGTATTGCTTTAGGAGACACACAGGTCCAAGACTCTGAGGGCCCCTCTGTAGAGCCAGGTTGGGAGAACTGGGGAGTAGAGTCAAAGGAAAAAGTCCCTTCCATGATGCCATCACTGGGCAGGAAGTTTACAAAAGATGCCCCAGATGGATGCTGCCCTTACGGAGCCTCCAGTTTTCTTAGGAAACAGGATTGACACGAATAAGCCAAAGCACAAACAGTAGTAGGCAGGAATAATGTGACCAAACAGAGTGTTTTGTGTTATGGACATGTTGCAGGTGGAAATGTCCATGTGAGCTGGACAGGAAGGGGACTTC
>NW_006921607.1:2592783-2594512 GCF_000298275.1 Orycteropus afer afer | reverse complement strand
GTGGGGGAGGGGGACAGTAGGGACATGGAGATGGATGGACCTGTCAGTTCAAGAGCAGTGGCTAAGCAAGAGATAATGATTGCACAAGTGACCCCTGCTTTCTTCATTCCTCAGGTAGAGATTGTGATGTCTCTGCTCGGGATGTTCTGCCCACCGCTCTTTGAAACCATTGCAGCCCTGGAGAACTACCACCCACGCATTGGACTCAAGTGGCAGCTGGGGCGCATCTTTGCGCTCTTCTTGGGGAACCTCTACACATTTCTCTTGGCCCTGATGGATGATGTCCACCTCAAGGTAAAAGCCACAAACCTCCCCCAAACCCTGGTATCTGCCATATTTCTATTTTTAATATAATAATTTTATTATGCACAGTACATATTAAGTAAATTTTGGGAAGCCCAGAAAAGTAAAATGAAGAAAAAAATATCCCCAGAAACCTGTGACCCAAAGGCAATTGCTGTTAACGTTTTGCTGCTGTTCTTTTCTTTTTCTTAGCTTGCCTTTTTTCATGAGGCTCCAATCATATATATGTTATTTAATACACTGAATTTTCACTTAATATTTTATCTCCAGCCTTTTCCATGTTGTTTCATAACTGCCATGAATGTTTGAAGGAGCTCTGGTAGTGTAGTGCATAAGGCACTTGACTACTAACCAGAAGGCTGGCGGTTCAAACCCACCAGCCACTCCTCAGAAGAAGACTGGGCAATCTACTTCCATAGTGATACCACCTTGGAAACCCAAGGAGGGGTCTCTATGAGTCAGGTCTGACCCAACGGCACTTAACAACACAACAACAACATGAATGTTTGACAGCTGAGTAGTGTCCTTTGAGGTGATGTATCATGGTTGCCTTAACCCTTCATTACTCATCACCAGACAGTTACGACTTACACACTGTGTCAAGCCCTGAGGGTACAGCAGAGACAAAGATAGAGTCCTGTTCCAAGGGTGTTCACACTCTGGAGCAGAAGACAGATTGGCCAAAAGAGCGTACATTACAGCATGCTGTGGGATCTGTTTCAATGAGGGCAAGCCCAGTGCAGCATGGAACCCCATAGAAGGGACTATGGATTCCACTCTGGGAGATCTCAGCAGGCATTGGAAAAAGTGGAAGGAACAGTTGGTGCAAACAGGGAACTTCAGGATGGTGAAGCAATGGAGTAGAGCAGAAGAAGTGAAAAATGAGACTGGGGGAGGGCCAGATGATGATGCTCCTCACCCTCACCTCTCCATCCTCATTTTTAAGGAGTATGAACTTCTTCCTGAGGCTAATGGGGAGCCATTGGAAGGTTCTAAGCAGGAAAATGACTGGATTTACCCTTGCCTACCCCTCCACCTGCACCTCTGGCTTTCCTCCTATCCCAGTAGACTGTGGTCCACTTTCTGAGCAAAATTCTCTCTTGCCTCTCTACTCATCCTGCTTCCTATGTTTGACTAGTTGCCTAATCCTCCTTGAGGTTTTGGTTCAGATGTCACGGGGTCCAAGAAGCCTCCTGTGATGCCCATAGTATGATGCAGCTCTTTCTCAGTCCCCAGAGTAAATTTCCCACAGTTCACATCACTCTGTTCTGTAATTGTCTGCCTATTTGTTTCAGTCAGTTTCTGGACTGTGAACTTTCTGAGGGAAGTTTCATATCTCTCGGTCACTTCTGTATCACCAGTGCCTTATATATCCAGAATAGACCCTGCATAAATCATTCTCAAAAGATGAATGAATGACTAGAAA
>NW_006921607.1:2567078-2585998 GCF_000298275.1 Orycteropus afer afer | reverse complement strand
AGCCTCTGGTGTTTAAAACCCAGCGAGATGCACCTGGTGCACAGGTAACAGCCCAGCTTATAGACTGAGACAGACTAGGAAGTAGGAAGAGGCCATCCACTTCTCAAATAATTGGCCAGGGAAAACCTTATGAATAGCAAAGAAACACTGTTTGGTCCTGTGGAATAGTCTGTGATAAAATTTCTTATTTCCTACCTCACATGCTTGTAAAGCATCTCTCTTGCCCTCCTTCTTAACTGCCTATCATTTCCCATTGATGATTAAAGCTGGGTTCATTCTGAGCTCAGGGGTAATGAGAGGTTTGAGGTGTATGTCCTCTTTACTTGCATCCTTCACCACCACCTCTACCCCAAGCCTCAGAACATCACCACTCACAGAGTGGAGACTTGATGCATGTTGACTTATGTTTAACTTAGAAGCATTCACCTGAATTCCTACTAAGAAATAACCTTGAAAATTCACCAGCTATTCATCCAGCAAACATTATTAATCACCTTAGTGGGTACAAAAGTGAATAAAGCAGGCCCTTTGATCTTAAGATTTCCAAATCTACTAGGTGTCTCAAAGGTTGTGATGGTGTCTAGTAGATCTTTTCAATTTTTCAAAAAAATTCATGAATTATATATACTGTGCAAAAGCAGAGTGGATCTTTATTTCATTGCTTTCAGTTCTTCTGCTATGTACCTCTTTGCAAAACCTGATTATATATATAATACCAACAAGAAAAAAAAAAAAATCCCAGATTAATGAAGAAAGCCAGCTATTGTCCCCTGTCACCAACAGTCAGATTCAGTCTGAGCCAGGGCAAGCTGGTAGTTCAGAATAACCGGAGAAGACATAAGGTGTCTGTGCAATAGTGGTAATAAATGCTATGCACTGGGCATCTGCAGTGTGTCAGATAATTTGCATATATAGTCACTAAACTTCCCAATGACCCTGCAGATTTGATATCATTACCAGCTTCAGGAAGATCAGAATACATTCCAAAGCCATATAATTAGTAACTTGAAAGCAGGAACCTGAATTAAGCATTATCCCAAATGTAGGGTCTTTTCTCTGCACCACCACTCTACCACCAAGAATCAGAGGATCCCAGAGCTGAACTCAGGTATGTGGGGGAGACATTGTGTAGCTGCATTCTGTTGGGAGAGGTGAGCAAGATCAAACCCTGATCACTCTCTTTTTCTATTTTCCATCCGGCAGGAGTTTATGAGGCTGACAGTGTCTGACATGATGGTAACGTACATCACCATCCTGCTGGGGGACTTCCTACGGGCATGTTTTGTCCGATTCATGAACTACTGCTGGTGCTGGGACTTGGAGGCTGGATTTGTAGGTCCTGGTTTCATGGATATTCTGTGGAAAGGGTGGTTCAACCATCTTGTTTGATACTTACAAGCAGATGCTCTCTTATGCACTCCTTTAGATGCTTAGGGCTGAACTCTGCTCTATGAAAATAGTGAAGTGTTTAATCTGTATTTCCTTTATGTGTCCTATTTGCCTTCTAAAAGGAAACTCTGCTTTTTCCCAGTTTAATTGATCATGTGACTTTCTTATCTGGGAAATGGAGGCAGTTGGTCTTGAGTCAAGGTGGATCATACACTACAGTGCTGAGCAGATGGTTGGCAGAGAAATGCCTAAGAAGCATCAACTCTCATTGCTACCAGTTGCCATCAAGTTGGCCCCAAACTCATGGTGATGCCATGCACAATGGTCTCAGACCGTTGTGATCCACAGGGTTTTCATTGGCTGATTTTTTTAAAGTGGATTATCAGGACTTTCCTCCTAGTCTGTTTTAGTCTGGAAACTCCGCTGAAACCTGTTCAGCATCATAGCAACACGCAAGGCTCCACTGACAAAGACATGTAGTGGCTGCACATGAAGTGCATTAGCCAGCAATCAAACCAGGTCTCCCACATGGAAGGCGAGAATTCTATCTGAACAACCACTGTCCCCATCAACGCTCACTAGGGAAGCTGAAATCCTGGGGCAGGAGGAGGGCAGATGTAGAGGCGAAAGTTTCAAAAACCTAGAATACACCAGTAACACCGTAACTGTTGGTAGTGTCTTCTGGATTATGCTTTGGGAAATCTCCTTCAACTATTATACCTTCCACCTATGATATTCCTCTTACCTACCTACCTGGTAAATGGCCTGTCCTGAGTCTGTGCCACTTCCTTTCTGTAGTGGCCCTCTCTGATCTGCCAGAAATGCCGGTCTACTCATCTATCTTGTTCATTTCTCTTCCATGACACTTCACTCACCTACCATGTAGTCACTGGTGTGTGTGTTGAGGGTGGGGAACTCCCCCTTAATTGAGAAGGTTCATATCTCATTAACCTACATAGCCCCCATCTTGGCCTGCTGTATGGTGCGAGGCCCCAGTAAGGGTCTTGGTACTGGTTTCTGTCACCAGAAATTTGTATTTTGTTTGTTTTAAAGCTTTCTTTTCAGTTGACTGCTGATTTTATTATTAGGTTTACTCCTTGATTATAATTTTAAGGAACAACTCTGATTAGGGAATTTGATAAAATGCTTTCTTAGGGCCCAGGACCTCCCAAGAACACACTGTTAGGTAGACTCTTATGTTTTTTGGGTTTTTTTAATTGGAAAATACATTGAAAAACATTTTAAATTTAAGCATACTCAAGCCTTTTCTTAAAAAGTTAAAAACATGTTAGAGGAACAGAATCTTGAATGCAAAGTCCTTCTTTGTTTACCAGAGCAGGCTCTTTGGGATGGAAGGGTCTTGGCTTGGCAGGTTGGCTGGTAGTGGTGTCTGGCCGACACTACCTAATACACTTCTCTCTTTCTAATTCTCCCCAGCCCTCATATGCTGAGTTTGATATTAGTGGAAATGTACTGGGTTTGATCTTCAATCAAGGAATGATCTGGTGAGTTACCCATTTTATCTAGGAATCACCTCATTCAGGAGTCAAAACCCTGGGATCCTTTCCCAGGCTTGTCTAAATGACAGCTCTTCCTGAGCAGCAAGGAGATCGTCACAATCTTATCTGAGAACAAGCTTGTGAGACTGGACAAATCATCTTTGCTCCTGAACTTCTTTCATTTACATGAAAACTAGGGCCCAGGACTAGATGAAAACCAGGACAGTTTCTGGCCCCCCTCCTCCCCCCACCCCCAGTGCGCTAATGTGGAAATAAAGAAGAAAGGATGAAAGAGGGAGGAGGGAGAAAAGAACGAGGAGAAAGAAGAAGAGAGAGAAAAGGAGGTGTGGGTGGGAGGGAGGGAGGAAGGGCAGGAGGGAGGCAGGGAGAGAGGAAAGAAGGATGGAGGGAGGGAGGAAGGAAGGATGGAGGGAGGGAGGAAGGAAAGAAAACTAAGGAACTCCTTTCTCTGAAAAGGGAGTTGGAGGAGGCATCATAACTGCAGCTAAAGACATTAGGAGCTGCCAAGGATTCACTGCAAGCCACTGTCCAATTTTCTTAATTTAAGAACTTCAAATACTTTTCTGAGCACCAACACTATTTTATGCAGAGCAAGGAGAAACAAGCAGGAGCCATGCAATTTGCTGGATGTCTGGTGGCAAGGTAGTGGTAAAGTCCTGGCCAAAACCCCAACCACTAAGAGTGTCTCCCTCTACAGAGGAATGGATGACTATGGCTTGATGTTAACTAGGTAATCCCTTCCCTTGGGACCCACAGGGAAAGCAGAATGGCCTCATGACCCTAACCCATCAATGCTATTTCCTTCAGTCACCCTCCCTGCACTTTTCCTGCTATTGGGCCAATCAGGTTTCTGGTTTCTGCCCTTCTAGGATGGGCTCCTTCTATGCCCCAGGACTGGTGGGCATTAACGTGCTGCGCCTGCTGACCTCCATGTACTTCCAGTGCTGGGCGGTGATGAGCAGCAACGTTCCCCATGAGCGTGTGTTCAAAGCCTCCCGATCCAACAACTTCTACATGGGCCTCCTGCTGCTGGTGCTCTTCCTCAGCCTCCTGCCCGTAGCCTACACCATCATGTCCCTCCCGCCCTCCTTCGACTGTGGACCATTCAGGTGCAGAGTCTTGGTTGCATGAGAGCAGCTCCTCACCTGGGCAGTCTGCTCAGAGGGCCCTGGCTCAAAATCCCAGTTTTGGTTCCACATCAGCCTGCAAAAGGCCATGGAGCCTTGGGCAAATCATCAGGTTCCTTAGCAGAGTTATTCCATCATGATGGAATGCCTGTCTGCACTGACCAATATGGTAGCCCATAGCCACAAGTGTTGAGTACTTGAAAAGGGTCTACAGCAACTGATAAACCGAATTTAAATGTTATTTACTTCAAATTAATTTTAATTTAAATAACAAGAGTCTAATGGCTATTGTACCAGATAGCACAGTTCTAACCTTTTAATAGGAGTCCCTGGGTGGCACACTCAGCTACTAATCAAAAGGTTAGTGGTTTGAGTCCATCAACAGATGCCTCAGAAGAAAGGCCTGGTGATCTACTGAAAAATCGCAACCTCGAAAAGTCTATGGAGTACAGTTCCACTCTGACACATATGGGGTTGCCATGAGTCTGAATCAGCTGGATTGCAACTAGAAAGACCTTTTAATATATGGGTAATCCACTGCCTTGGATTGCCTTATCATAGGATGATTAATGGAGGAGATATTCTGAAGGTGAAATGGCTGTAGATTTGAAGGTGCCATTCAAATATAAAGCAGCTAAAGTTGACACTCAACTGAGATTCTCATCTGGGCCTCTACACTCTGTGAGGCATTTGCCAGCACTATGGGTTCAGGGGTAGACATCACACTAGTTGAAGAGATTGTATATCATATAAAAAGTTAAACAATAATGCACAGAGGTACATTGAGCAGTACCTCTACTGCTGTCTTTCCAAGTGTGTAGCCCTCAGAAGACAAAGTATCTACTCCATAAAAAGTAGTTCTGTGGGCAGAGCAGTTTGGAACATGCTGCCCCTTGTAGCTGCCACTTTCTCATTTAGAAATAGTCAGTGCAGACTCCTTTACCAAAGGCTCTGAAGAATCGTGCAGTAAGATAATGTGTTTCAGCCAGTGTTTCCAATTCCTATTGGCTGGAAAATCCTTTGTTCATATAATATCTACCAGGATGGGGACCAGAGTGAGGCAAGTGGGTGTCGACTTCACATTTAAATGACCCTGAGAGTGATAACCTCTAAGCGGTGCACCCCAGATGCCTCCCCCAAGTCCCAACTCTGCCTGTCAGCATAGAGAGGCTCATTTGGGGAGATGTTAATCTGGTACTTTTTAGTTTATAAGGGACTTAACTGAAAAACAGGGAGCTCTGGTGTCAATTGACTGCTAACCAGAAGGCTGGAGCTTCAAACCCACCAGCCACTCCTCGGGAGGAACATTGGGTGATCTACTTCCGTAGTGATACCGCCTCCAAAACCCAAGGAGGGGTTGCTATGAGTTGGATCTCACTTCACGGCGGTGAGTTTGGATTTTTGTTTTTTGGGGTTTTTTTTTTTTTTGCAACCAAAAAACCAAACTCATTGCCATCATGTTGATTCTGACTCCTAATGAGCCCCCGTGGGTTTCCAAGGCTGTCAGTCTTTATGGAAGCCGACTGGCTCATCTTTCTTCCATGGGGTGGCTGGTGGATTCAAACCAGTGGCCTTTTGGTTAGCACCCAAATGCCTTAACCACTATACCACCAGAGGTCCTTATAAGGCACTTATCTCAATGTAAAAAGGCCTGTGGTTGGTGTTCCCACAACAAGTGCATAAGCATCAGAGGAGACATTTTCAGGAGTGTCCACAGCAGAGCACAAACCTGCCACAGCAGAATTTGCACAGAAGGAAAAGTAGGGCAAGAACATGCTGAACTGAAGAAGGCCTTGAACACAGGTGGAAGGGGGACCAGGTGGTTGAAACCTCATTGGTTCTGAAGGGCTGGGCTCTGGATGTCAATGCCAATGGCCTTTTGCTTAGACTATACATCTACCCAAGCAAGATGAGCTGGCCTGTGCCATGTCTGGCTCTTGCCATCTGCCCCACTCTTGGCTTACCTGCTACTCTTTTGTTGTTGTGTGCTCTGGAGTCAGACCTGACTCATAGAAACCCCTCCTTGGGTTTCCAAGTCTGTATCACTACGGAAGCAGATTGCCCAACCTTCCTTCTGAGGAGTGGCTGGTGGGTTTAACCACCAGCCTTCTGGTTAGCAGTCAAGTGCCTTAGGCACTACGCTACCAGAGCTTCTCTGAGGAGGCCTGAAAATCAGATAGCAAGAGAAAGGAGCTGAAAATGGAATTCAACACTCTTCTGCTCAAATCACACCCACAGCAAGAATGTTCATCCCTGTCATCGTCAGCTGTCCTCTCACTTGCTTCAGGTCTTTTTGAAAGGTCATCTCAGTGAGGCCTTCCCTAGAGACCCTAACTAAATTGTCACACACATACTTTGTATCACTATTTCTGCTTATTGTATCTCCTTAGTCTGTATCAACATCTAATGTACCATAATTTTTGCTTATTTACTTCTTTATTGTCTGATTCCACCATCAGGATGTGTATACATGCTGAGAGCGGCGACTTTTGCTTCTTTTTTCACTTCTATGTTCTTAGTGTCTAAAAGCCAATGCCTAGTGTATGGTAGATGCTCAAACTAGATCCCTCACTGTGATAACTCAGTAGTACAGGGAGGGACTAAGGGCTTGGACCAAAGCAAATGCCTGCAGCAGACAGACTAGTAACATAAACGAATGAGGTGAGTAGCATTACACAGCATAAGGTTACAAGTAGGGGTTGGCAAACTACATATATAGCTCATGGGCCAAATCCAGATGGCCACTTGTTTTGTAAATAAAGTTTTAGTGGAACACAGTCATCTCCATTCACTTACATATTGTCTATAGCTACTTTCAGCAGAAATAAGTGATTGCACACATTTAGGCCCACAAAGCTTAAAATCTTTATTATCTTCCTTTTTTTCAGAAAAAGGAAGATAATAGAGATTTTAGGTTCTATCTTCTGGTTTAGAACATAGAATCTGAAGCCAGCTCTGCCATTTACTAGCTGGATGATCTTGAAAAACTTACTTAAATTTTCTGCACTGCAGGTTCATTGCCTACAAGATGTAAATAATAGTAATGCCTATGTGTTTTGGTTGTTATGAGGATAGAGTGTGTTCTTTGTACAGTGCATAAAGGACTATGTGGACCCATAGGAAGGGGCATCATATGAGTTTGTTGCCTGAGTCCTGCCCAAGTTGGTGCTCACAATAAAACCCTTTAATTTTTTTATTACTGCAATTAATTCAAGTTAAAAAAAAAAAAATAATATTTTAGCCCACTGAACTAACCTGTGAACATGGACTGCACGTTGGCCAGCATTTCACCTCAATGGCCTGAGTATCTCTCTAGTCTTTTAAATTTCTAAGGGAGATGAGAGTTGATTTTGAACTTCCTCTCTTTTCTCTCTGGCTTCATTGAAATCTATTAGCAGGTCTTATAATTGGCTGGGGGGTAGTGAGGAAGAAAGAAAGATGTCAAGAACCATAATAATCTCCAGTGTGGTCACTCCCTTCTCAGTGAAGGGGACAGTGGTGGTAATAAGGAGATAGCCAAGGTGTCCTGAATAACTTGTTTGTGCCAGACATTTCATGGGATGTATTTAATCCTTGTAACAGTGCTGTGAGATGGGAAACATTATCTGCTCTGGGTCAGCAAACTTTTTCTATAAAGAGACTGATAGTAAACATTTTAGGTTTTGCAAGTGAAGAAACAAAATCAGGGATATAATGTAGGTACTTATATAACAAAAGACAAATGTCTACAAAGTTTTTGCTGACAAAATTCAAAATATAATAATAGAAGGTTTTGTTTGTTTGCTTGTTTGTTTATAATACAGGTCTACCAATAAGAAGAATGGAATTCTTTTTTAAGGGAAGGATAACATTTCATACCACCACTTGTCTGTCAGTTTGTCATACTATAGTGGCTTGCGTGTCGCTGTGATGCTGGAAGCTATATTCTCTTACAGTTTGGAGGCTTTAAGTCTGAGTTCAAGGTGCCAGGCTCTAGGGGCTGTGTAAAAGCCCCTCGACCTTGGGCTTCAGCTCTGCCTCTTGCTCCTGGCCCACTGAAACTAGAGGCATCTCTTCACTCAGGCAGCTACTGGCTGCTGAGGCTAACAAGCCCAAGGTTGACAAATAAAATGGCACAGTCCCGATGTTACCAAACCACATGGCAGGCCATTAATTCAAGTCTATTGAAAGTCCCAGGATCGGCAGAGCATGGCAGACTGCTGAACAACAACATGGCTACATGCAGGGTTCAAGCATGCCATAAACTAGACACCATTCTCCAAGGCTTCTTCTTATATACAGGAAGCAGACCACATCCCTAATGCAGCTACTCAGTTGCTCACAGTAGATTCCACCATGGAGTTGATTACCAGTCTCATCATGGGGAATACTACATCCAGCTGCCCAGCAACTCAACCAGGCCCAGCCAAGTTGACACACAAACTGAACTACCAAAAAGGAGAAGAATGTTCTTGGCATTTCTCAAACTGAAAGAACTGAAATATACATATATGCCTTGAGTTGTGATATTGAAGGACTGTATGTGCAAAATACCGAATGAATGCAGGAAGCATCAAAAGAAGATGGAAGGAATAGTAGAGTTACTGTACCAAAAAGAATTGGTTGACATTCAACCATTTCAGGAGGTAGCATATTATGATCAAGAACCAATGGTATTAAAGGAAGAACTCCAAGCTGCACTGAAGCAATTGGTGAAAAACAAGGTTCCAGAAATTGACAGAATATCCACTGAGATGTTTCAACAAACAGATGCAGCACTGGAGGCGCTCATGCATTTATGCCAAGAAATTTGGAAGACAGCTACCTGGCCAGCAGACTGGAAGAAATAATATTTATGCTCATCCAAAAAAAGGTGATCCAACAGAATGTGGACATTATTGAACCATATTATTAATATCACATGCAGGAAAAATTTTGGTGAAGGTAATTCATAAACAGTTGCAGCAGTACATCAATAGGGAACTGCCCAAAATTTAAGCTGTATTCAGAAGAGGGCTTGGAATGAAGGGTATCATTGCTGATGCCAGATGGATCTTGGTTGAAAGCAAAGAATACCAGAAAGGTATTTACCTGTGCTTTAACAACTATACAAAGGCATTCGATTGTGCGGATCATAACAAATTATGAATACCATTGTGAAGAATGGGAATTCCAGAACACTTAATTGTCCTCATGAGGAACCTGTACATAGACCAAGAAACAGTCATTTGAACAAAACAGGTGAATACTGCATAGTTTAAAATCAGGAAAGGTGTGTATCCGGGCTGTATCCTTTCACCATATTTATTCAATCTGTATGCTGAGTAAATAATCTGAGAAACTGGATTATATGAAGAACACAGCATTAGGATTGGAGGAAGACTCATTAACGACCTGAGATTTGCAGATGACACAATCTTGCTTGCTGAAAATAAAGAAGATTTGAAGCACTTACCGATGAAGATCAAAGACTACAGCTTTCAGTATGGATTACACCTCAACATAAAGAAAACAAAAATCCTCGCAACTGGACCAATGAGCAACATCATGATAAATGGAGAGAAGATTGAAGCTGTTAAGGAATTCATTTTACTTGGCTCCATAATGAATGCCCACAGAAGCAGCAGTCAAAAAATCAAACAACACAATTCATTGGGCAAATAGGCTGCAAGAGACCTCTTCAAAGTGTTTAAGAGCATAGATGTCACTTTGAAGACTAAGGTGCAACTAACCCAAGCTTTCGATAGCCCCATATGCGTGTGAGAGCTGGACAATGAATAAGGAAGATGACAGAAGAATTGATGCATTTGAATTGTGGTGTTGCCAATGAATACTGAAGGTTCAATGGACTGCTATAAGAGTGAACAAATCTGTCTTGGAAGCAGTACAGCCAGAATTCTCCTGAGACGTGAGGATGGCCAGACTATGCCTCTCATACTTTGGTCATGTTGTCAGAAAGGAACAATCCCTGGAGAAGGATAGCATGCTTGGTAAAGTAGAGGGTCAGCGAAAAAGGGGAAGACCCTCAATGAGATAAACTGAGACAGTGGCTGCAATGATGGGCTCAAGCATAGCATGGTTTGTGAGGACGGTGTAGGACTGGGCAGTGTTGCATTCTGTTGTAGACAGGGTCACTGTCAGTCAACTGACTCGATGGCACCTAACCATAGCATTTCACATAATAAGGGTTCAAAGTTCAAACACAATAAAAGTTCATCTGCTGATGCTGATCTGTAAAGAGATTTTACGTGTTTTGCTTTGAAAATGTCTTTTCACACAGATAGGCACTTCCAGATACTGGTGTCAATCCAGAAGCATGATTTTAATTGTGCATATTCATCCCTTGGAAGGCATTTATAGAATTCCATTAGATCTGTTAGACCTTTTATCAATAATTGCCATTTAGCATGTCATTATGTTGTAGATTAATCACTTCCCATTGAATTAGATGGAAGATCCTCAACTGCACAGATAACTGGATTATGAAAAATGGAGATTTTTTTTAGTACTTGCATTGAGATTGGGAAAATGTTGCTGCCACTGTAGTTTAAGCTAAGAAATTATATTCACTCCAAATCTGTTTGAGAATGCAAACTTTTATTCTTGTAACTTTTGAGAGCTTGAGTCAGTGAAAGAGGGGAAGACCCTGCGTAAAGTAGATGGTCAGAGAAAAAGGGGAAGACTCTCAACAAGATGGATTGACACAGTGGCTGCAATGATGTGCTTACGTACAGCAGAGAGTGTAAGGGTGGCACAGGACTGGGCAGTATTTCACTCTCTTCCACATAGGGCCTCTATGAGGTGGAGTTGACTCGACAGCACCTAAGAACAACAGCATGACTGTTGAGAGCATAGGAAATGTATAGAGCCCTTAACATTTGTGATTCAGACATGAATTTTCAAAAAGGCTTTGCCACAATGTAAGTTTCACCTATAAGTACTATTTAGCCAGCCTTGTGATGTAATACTGAATTTATGCAGAGACATTATCAAGCCTGCAATAAAAGCTAATCCCCAAGAACATTCAATGTTCAGTAATAGCTCTTGAGGGGCAGTTCTTCTCATTTAGAAATTTTTCAATCTCTGACCTTAGCTCAAAAGATCACAAAAAAGCTTTACTATTACTCAGTCATTGAGGTCCTATGTAGTAGGGCAAATAAAGATATTCAGTTTCTGCTTACAACAAAAATTTACAAACTTGAAAATGGTTAAGTCATGAGAGTACAGGCAGACCCCAGATTATGAACAAGAATTTGTTTCTGTGTGTTTAAGTCAAATTTGTAGACAAATCAGAGCAGGTGAATACGGTTATTTAGCCTTACTTTGGTGCAATAGAAGCTTTTCCAGTGATTTAAAATCTGCACCTTCATCAAGTGAAGATAACTGTGATGAAGAATTTGTTAAAATTACATGTTGGTTCATGTGGTAGTTAAAGTTATGTGTCAACTTGGCTGGGCCTGGTTGAGTGGCTGGGCAGCTGGATGTAGTATTCCCCATGACGAGACTGGTAATCAGCTCCATGGTGGAATCTGCTGTGAGTAGCTGGGTAGCTGCCTTGGGGATGTGAGCTGCTCCCAATATATAAGGAGAAGCTTTAGGAATGATCTGCAGCTGTTGGCACGCTTGAACCCTGCACATAGTCCAATTATTATTCATCAGTCTGCCATGTTGTCTGCCCATCTTGGGACTTTCAATCGACTTGAATCAGTGGCCTGCCATGTGGTTTGGTAATATCGAGACAATGCCTTTTTACTTGTCGACCTTGGGTTTGTCAGCCTCAGCAGCCAGCAGCTGACTGAGTGAAGAAAGCCTCCAGCTTCAGTGGGCCGGGAGCAAGAGACAGAGCTGAAGCCCAAGGTCGAGGGGCTTTCATCCAGCCCCTAGAACCAGGCTCCTTGAACTCAGACTTCTAGCCTCCAAAACTGTAAGAGAATAAACTCCTGTTTGTTAAAGACACCGATTTGTGATATATGTCTGTTGGAAAAGCACGAGAGGTAACCAAAACAGTTGAGTTGTTTCAAAGTGTGAGCAAACTTACATAGCATTAAAGAGCCAGTATCAGTTGTCAGTAAATTGGACATTCATAACCTAAAGACTCCGTGTAAATAAAATTCACCATTGACACCACTGGTTCAATCATAGGTGATAGATTCATTTTTTAAAAATTACCTGCTGATGACTAATAATATAATAGCCATAGACTTTAAACACCTAATATTTCACAAGCTTTGTAAATTTGTTCAATGCAGGACCCTTATCAGTTGTAGTACACCTTAGCCAATTCTACTTCAGGTTTTACTGAGTTATCGTTCTCTCAACTTCTTCGAAAGTATTCCTGCCCATATTTATTCCACATAAACTATTCATAAAGACTAATTATTCAGTCACTTCAAACTTGGCATTAACTCCTCAAATAAACACTAACTGAGCAGTATCAGTAACAGCTATCAGCCAAGGAAAACCACTTGAAATTATTTGCTTTGTTATTTAATAGGCATTGCTCTCAAGGCCTAACTCTTCAAGAAACTGCTCTTGCTTGAAAATCTAATAATCTTAAACAAGTTTATTTTCTTGGATGCATTTCTTCAGCTGCTGCAATCAAACACAATTTAACTATAGCATTTCAAAAAATGGCTTTCCTTGCTTGGCTGACAAATAAGTCATTTGGAAAGTAACTTTGGTTTCAGTTTCTTTTTACTTTTTGAAGAAATTCTGCTATGATGAGATATTGTCATACATTTTCACATTTTTCTGACCATTACTTTCCTGTGAGTTGGGAATATTGTGCTGAGTCCTTAGTATAGTAATGTCGGTTTATACTGTATCCTTTCAGCACAGCTATGGGGTCATTGCAAAACAAGCATAACGCTTTTCCCTCTGTAATCAATAAATGCAACCACTGCATTGGAGTCGGATCCAACTCATAAGCGACCCTTCCTTGGGTTTCTGAGGCAGTATGACTATGGATAGATTGCCCAACCTTCCTTCCGAGGAATGGCTGGTGGGTTTGAACTGCCAGTCTTCTGGTTACCAGTCAAATGCCTTAGGCACTACGCTACCAGCTGAAAAATAGCCCCCAAAGATATTCAGGTCCTAGTCCTTGGAACCTGTGAAAGTTACTTCATATGACAAAAAGGTCTTTTCTGGTGTGATTAAGTTAAAGATCTTGAGGTGGGGAGATTATCCTGGATTATCTTGATGGGCCCTACATGTAACCAAAAGTGCCTTTATAAGAGGGAGCCAGAAGGCGATTTGACTGTATAAGAGCAGGAGGTGATGTTGACCATGTAGGCAGAGAGATTTGAAGATGCTATGCTGCTGGCTTTGAAAGTGTAGGAAGGGCCATGAGCCGAAGAATGCAAGGAACACAACTCTAGAATTTGGAAAAGGCAAGGAAATGGATTATCCCCTAGAGCCTTCAGAGGAAATACAGCCCTGCTGACACCTTGGTTTTGGCCCAGTGAAACCACTTCAGACCTCTGGCTTCCAGAACTGGAAGAGAATACATTTGAATTGTTTTAAGTCACCAAATTTGTGATTATTTGTTACAGTTCCACTAGAATCTAATGTACTGTCTGCCTTAGTTATCTAGTGCTGCTAGAACAGAAATACAAGTGAGTGACTTTAAGAAACAGAAATTCATTTCCTGTTTAAGAGGCTAGAAGTCTGAATTCAGGCACCAACGCTACGGGAAGGCTTTTAGTCTCTGTCAGCTCTGAGGGGAGGTTCTTGTCTCTTCAGCTTCTATTCCTTAGCTCCTTGGTGATCATCACTTGAAATGGCATCTCTTTCCCAACTTCTGCTTTTTTTCTTGCTGGTTTAATCTCTTTTATATCTCAAAAGAGATTGATTCAAGATATATCCTACACTAATCTTGCCTCCCTAATATAACAAAGACAACCCATTCCCAAATGGGATCACAACCACATGCATAGAAGTTAGGATTTACAACACATATTTTGGGGGACACAGTTCAATCTCTAACACCACCTAATTTGACTATGCCTTAAAAGCATGACATTTGAAGTCAACTTTCCTCCTCTTGTTTTGGCATGATGAGTATGCACTGGTAATAAAAAAAAAAAAAAAAGTGGATTAAATGTCATGATATGGCAATGTTCATGGTACTGGAAATGCTGTTGTAACTGCATCATTGGGATTTGTAGTGTGCTGCACTCCAGTGCCAAACAATGAGAGCCACAAATGATCTTTGACACAATTACTCATCTCGCCATTGCAAAATGAATGCAGCCACAGATGATACATAAATGAATGAGCATGCTGTGTTCCAATAAAACTTTAATTACAGACACTGGAATTTGAATTTCAAATTTCTGTATTTATGAGTCACAAAATATTATCTTTCCTTTGATTTTTTTTTTCCAATCATTTAAAAATGAAAAAATCATTCTTAGCTCACAGGCCATACAAAAACAAGTTTTAAGCTGGATTTGGCCCAACAGGCTTAGTTTGTGAATTCCTGATCTACACCTTTCACAAAAGAAAATGAGGCTGCTAGTTGCAACATTTACACCACTTGTCTGTCAGTTTGCCATTCTGTGGTGGCTCGTGTATTGCTATGAGGCTGGATGCTATGCCACCAGTATTTCAAATGCCAGCAGGGTCACCCATGGTGGACAAGTTTCAGCAGAGCTTCCAGACTAAGATAGAATCGGAAGAAGGAAGGGGCCATCCACTTCTCAAAGAATTGGCCAGTGAAAACCTTATGAATAGCAGTGAAACACTGTCTGACATATTACTGGAAAATTTTATGAGTAGCCCTGAAACATTGTCCAATATAGCACCAGAAGATGAGCCCCTCAGGTAGGAAGGCACTCCAAACATGACTAGGGAAGAGCTGCTTCCTCAGAGTATAGCTAACCTTAATGATGTGGATAGAATAAAGTTTTTGGGACCACCATTTGCTGATGTGGCAAATGATGTGACAACTCAAAATGGGGAGAAACAGCTGCAAATATCCATTAATAATCAGAACATGAAATGCACAAGTATGAATCTAGGAAAATTTAAAGTTGTCAAAAATGAAATAGTACACATGAAGATCGATATCCTAGACATTAGTGACCTGAAATGGACTGGTTTTGGCCATTTTTAATCATACAAACATCTAATCTACTATGCCAGGATTGACCAATTGAAGAGGAATGGTGTGGCATTTATCATCATGAAGAGTGTTTCAAGATCTATCCTGAAGTACAGTGCTGTCTGTGATAGGATAATGCTTCTATGCCTAGAAGGAAGACCAGTTAATACTGTTGTTGTTGTTAGGTGCCATTGAGTCATCTCCGACTCATAGCAACCCTTTGCATGGCAGAATGAAACACTGCCCGGTCCTGTGCCAGCCTCATGATCCTTATTATACCTGAACCCATCATTGCAGCCACTGTGTCAATCCATCTCCTTGAGGGCCTTCCCCTCTTTTGTTGATCCTGCACTTTACAAAGCATGATATCCTTCTCCAGGGAGTGGAATGGTTACTTCTGACAACATGACCAAAGTAGGTCAGATGAAGTCTGGCCATTCTCACTTCCAAGGAGCATCCTTGCTGCACTTCTTCCAGGACAGATTTGTTAGTCCTTTTAGCAGTCCATGGTACTCTTAGCTTAGCTAAGTTAATACTATTATCATTCAAATTTATACACCAACCACCAAAGCCAAAGATGAGGAAATTGAAGATTTTTACCAACTTCTGCAGTCTAAAATTGACCAAACATGCAATCAAGATGTGTTGATTATCACTGGTGATTGGAAACAGAAAAAATCACCAGTGGCTGGAAAATATGGCCTTGGTATAGAAATAATGTTGGAGATCACAGGATAGAATTATGCAAGACCAATGACTTATTCATTGCAAATACCTTTTTTCAACAACACAAATGATGACTACACTTGTGGGTGTCACCACAGGAGTCAGATTGACTACATCTCTGGAAAGAGGTGATGAAGAAGCTCAACATCTTCAGCAAAAACAAGGCCAAGAGCTAACTGTGGAACAGACCATCAGTTGCTCATTTGCAAGTTCAAGTTGAACATGAAGCCAATTAAAAGAAGTGTGCAAGAGCCAAAAATATGACCTTGATTATATCCCTCCTGAATTTAGAGACTATCTAAAGAATAGATTTGATATATTGAACACCATGACCAAAAACCAGAGGAATTGTGGGATGACATCAAGAACATCATCCATGAAGAAAGCAAAACATCGTTAAAAAGACAGGGAAGGAAGAAAAGACCAAAATGGATGTCTGAAGAGACTCTGAAACTTGCCCTTTAATGGAGAGTAGCTAAAGCAAATGGAAGAAATGACGAGATGAAAGAGCTTAACAGGGACTGCCAGTAAGATGGAGGAATAGGCAGACAAGCTACACAGACCCCCTTCAACAAAGAAAAGAGAAACCAATTGACGGAGATACAGAAGATAATCCCTGAGCCCTGAGCTTTGAAAGGAACTTTACAGAAGTGGATTAGGCACCAACTAGTGGAAAAACCTGAATGAAAACAATGAGTACAGAGATGGATAGAGGCGCAGACTGTCAGCTACTCTGAGGGCACCAACAGCCTGAATATTTCCAAGTGGTGTTGGGACCTGAGAATTGACCTACAGATCAGCCCTGGTTGCCAAGAGCTGCAAGGATAACTGCATTGGTGGCCTATGACTAGGAAGGGAAACAGCAAGGAGGGAGACAACCTGAGCTGTGGACTTTTGGCTGTCCAGAGGGCACAGCCATTTTGATTGTTTACAAGTGGTGGCCATTTTGGATATTTAAAGTGACCAAGGGTGGAGCCATTATCAGTGTTTACAAGTGTTGGCTATATTGGATATTTAAAGTGACAGCATTCTCATTTGGATTCTAGGGATCTAAAACTAGGCTCTGTTTGCCAAGGACAGCAGGGACATATGGGAGGCTGACAACGGGAAAGGAGACAGGTGGTGAGTGTATTAGTGCTGCCAACTAGCAAATAGAGGAGCGTAGTACTCTACTTACATAGATAACATCCAAAGAAAACAAACATCATGGGCAAGTCACATCAACGTACAATCGCCAATTAAATATATACACAAAAAGTCACAATGCCTCAGAGAAAACAGAGCATCACAGCCCACACAAAAGAGCAAAATAAAGCAGGGGAAACAAAGAACGAGGATACAAACCCAGAACACATCCCTGAGGAAGAAGTAGCATTGGAACTCTCTGATAAGGAATTCAAAAGAATCATATTTAGGTACCTTCAATGGACTGAGAGATAGATCAAGGAAAACACTGAAAAAATTGAGGAAAACATAGAAAAAAACCCAGAACAATTTTGAAAGACAATACAAGAACAAAATGACAAAATAAATGAAAAATTAGAAATGATCTGAAATCTACAGATAGAAATCCAAAAGATTAATATGAAATTTTCAGAAATAGATAACACATTGAACAGGCAAAGAAGTAGAATTGAATCAATTGAAGACAGAATTAGTGAGATGGAAGACAAATACCTCAATACTTCTTGGGAAGGGGGTCAATCAGAAAAAAGACAAAAAATGAAGAAAGCCTAAGGAATAACCTACATGTGATCAGAATTCCAGAACAAGAAGAGAGAAATTAAAAAAAAGCACAGAGAAAATTGTTGAAGATCAGTTGGAAGAGAATTTCCCTGGTATGATGAAAGATGAGAATATATCCATTTAAGAAGTCCAGTGAACCCCAAACCAGATAGACCCCAAAAGAAAATCACCAAGACATATCATCATCAAACTCACCAAAACCAAAGACAAAGAATCCTGAAAGCAGCATGCGAAAAAGTTGCCTGCAAGGGGCAACCGATAAGACTAAGCTTCGATTTCTTGGCAGAAACCATTACAGATGAGAAGACAATGAGATAGTATATATAAAACCCTGAAAGAAAAAAAATTTCCAACCAAGAATTATATATCCAGCAAAATTATCCCTCAAATATGATGGTGAAATTAGGACATTTCTAGATAAGCAGAAATTAAGGGACTTTGTTAAAACCAGACCAACCTTACAAGAGATACTACAGGAAGTCCTTTGGACAGAGAACCAACAACAGCAAACAACCATTAACACACATGATAACATAACCCAGAAATTAACCTAATTATGGAAGTATCCAAAGTAAATAAGCCCACAAGATTGTAAACAGGAAACCAGAGACATCAATTGACAAATGAGGACAAATACAAACTAAAAAGAGGGGAAAAAATAGTGTAGTTACAGAACTTCTAAAAGGTAGAGAAGTCAAGACAACTGCAAATTAGAATGGACCATTCTAAACTTGGGAAGAAAATTATAAATCACAGGGTAACCTCAAAGAAAAATGATAAACCTTCACATCAAAATGAAGAGGACTAGCACAAATATTTAGCAAATATTAAAACAATAGCAATGAAGGAAGTGATAATACAATTCATAAACAAAATGAGCTCAGCACAGAAATTACATGGAACAAAGAAATCAGCAACACCATGAAAAAAGCACATAACCAAATGATGGCAATAAATTCATACTTGTTGATAATTGCACTGAATGTCAATGGACTAAATGCACCACTCAAGAGACAGAGACTTGCTGACTGGATAAGAAAACATAACTCATCAATATGCTGTCTATAAGAGACACACCTTAGAGACAAAGACAAAAATGGCCTAAAAATCAAAGTTGGAAAAAGATATATCAAGCAAATGCCAACCAAAAAAAGCAGGAGTGGCAATATTAATTTCTGATAAAATTGACTTTAAGACAAAAACCACCGTAAGAGACAAAGAAGGACAGCATATAATGATAAAAGGAATGATTGAACAAGAGGACATAACCATAATAAGTATCTATGCACCCAATGAAAGAGCCCCAAAATAAAAACACAGAGAAAATTG
>NW_006921607.1:2553075-2562983 GCF_000298275.1 Orycteropus afer afer | reverse complement strand
CATGCTCATGAGGAACCTGTACATAGACCAGGAGGCTGTTGTTCAAATAGAACAAGGGGATACTGCATGGTTTAAAATCAGGAAGGGAGTGTGTTAGGGTTGTATCCTTTCACCATACTTATTCAATCTGTATGCTGAACAAATAATCCGAGAAGCTGGACTATATGAAGAAGAACACAGCATCAGAATTAGAAGAAGACTCATTAACAACCTGTGATATCCAGACAACACAACTTTGCTTGCTGAAAGTGAAGATGACTTGAAGCACTTACTGATGAAGATGAAAGACTTCAGTCTGCAGAATGGATTACATATCTACATAAAGAAAACAGAAATCCTCACAACTGGACCAATAACCAGCATCACAACAAATGGAGAAAAGATTGAAGTTCTTAAAGATTTCATATTACTTGGTTGGCAAAGAATGCTGTGAGTACCGTGGGCTGCCAAAAGAACTGACAAATCTGTTCTGGAAGAAGTGCAGCCGGAATGCTCCTTGGAAGCAAGAATGAACAGACTTCATCTCACTTACTTTGGTGATGTTGTCAGAAGGGACCATTCCCTGGAGAAGGATATCATGCTTGTAAAGCGGAGAGTCAGTGAAAAAGGGGAAGGCCCTCAACAAGATGGATTGACAAGTGGCTGAAATGATGGGCTCAGGTATAGCAATGATTGTGAGGGTGGCACAGGACCGGGCAGTGTTTCATTCTGCTTCACATGGGGTCACTATGCGTCGGAGCCGACTCGATGCCACCTAACAATAACAACAGTTGCAATATTTTGGAGAGCACTTATAACTTACCAGCATCATACTAAGTGTTTTCTATTAATTCACTTCTATCTCCTTTAAACAATCTTCTGAGGAAGGTACTGTTATTATACTTATAATACTATATTGTGTTATATATTACATTACATTACATTATGTTGTGTTACGTTATGTTATGTTACATTACGTTATATTATATTATATAAATGATGAAACTAGGTCAAGGAAATTTTCAGTATCTTGCCCACTGATCTCAAATCTCTGCAGCACTGTCCACTAGAACTTTTTGTAATGACAGAAATATTCCATGTCTGCTCTTCCAATATAGTTGCTTCTAGCCACGTGACTGTTGAGCAGTTGGAATGTTGCTAGTGTGACTAAGGAACTGAATTTTTCATTTTGATTAATTTTTAATTTAGTTTTAATAGCCACATCAACTCTAGCGAAAAGAGTCAGGGTGTGAGCAGAGGCATGTGTATACCACAACTAAATGGAGGAGCAGGATTTAAACTAGAAATTTAATATCCCAAAGACCACTTGTGAGTGTCAAAACTGCCAACAAGAGCCAGCATAGTCCAGTGGTTCCCACACAGGCCTTAGAGGAAGTCACTCTGCATAATAGTTCTTAGATATTTGAAGAAAATCATTGAATATACCATTGTGAATTGGCCAGGAGCCAGTTCTAATCCTAGAATTATAGCCTGAAGACAAACTCTAGGTATTTTTGAGAGACAACATGAGCTGAATTGTTTCCATGACAATGAACCCAGAGGAAGTTCCACGTTGGTCTTATGGCTACGTCATAGGCAACTTTCTCCCCAGTAGAGCATAGGAAAAGTCCATTTTTATCTTTCTCAGGAATGTGTCAGATACAGAACACCACTGTGGTTTGAGATGTTTCAGGTACCAAGGCCATGAAACTTGTGAGCCAGTGTGGTGATCCAGCTATTAGCCGTAGCCAAAATGGCAGCCCCTTATGGAAAATTTTTCATTCATAGTCCGTTTGCAACAGAGCTTTTTCTTCCAGAAAAGCAGTGGTGAGTGGTGGCTTTGGATCTGTGGGGCATAGATACGATTCTTTGTGTCACATGCACTTTGCAATATTTGTAACCCATCCTCTCCTTTTTACAGTGGGAAAAACAGAATGTACGATGTCATCCAAGAGACCATTGAAACTGATTTCCCAACCTTCCTAGGAAAGATCTTTGCTTTTCTTGCCAATCCAGGCCTGATCATTCCAGCCATCCTGCTGATGTTGTAAGTTGGCCAGAGCCCATTTTTCAGTATCTTGCCCAATGCTTGTTCCATGCTCTGTTGCATGGAAACTTCCCCTTGCGGTTGAGATGTTGCTTGACAAGCCCTTCTTTCTTGCCCTCTGTGTTAGTCTGGATTCTCCACAAGTGGACCATGAGAAAAGGACTCAAATTCAAGTAGTTTATTTGGGGAGATAAGTGGAGAAGTGATACAGGAAAGGGAAAGTTCTCTCTTAGTCTTGCTACACTTAATGACTTGATCCTGCTGGGAACTCTTGGAGAGAGTGTAGAACTTATACCTCAGAGTTATCCCACTCTAATGGTAGAGACTTGGGGCATTTGTAGACTAGCTCTCATAAACCATTGGTTGAGGGCTACCAGGAGATGAGAGGATAATTTCCAGCAATTTTGACCAGTTGTGTTCATGGGTAGAATGATTTCTGTAAGGGACTGAAAAGGAAGCCTCAGGCACAGACGTACTGGTAGTGGCAAATCTTTCCGAGAGAAAGCTGATAGATAGTGTCCAAGGGACATGGTGGGCACTGCCATTACCTACAAAGCCCTCTACCACAATGTACGTCTCAAAAATCAACCATCAAAAACCGTATGTCAGTTCTACTCTGACACACATGAGGTCAACATGATTCAGAACGACTCAATCGCAATTGGTACAGAATACTAAGGGCTGGGTGTCCTTGGGAAAATTACTTCATCACTCTCATCTGTAGAGATGGGAATTCATTCTTTCTACTTCATGTGCATGTGGCACAGAGACAAGCACAGGGCAGGTGCCCAGGAGATGTGTGACTTCTTTTGCGAAAAAGAAACCTTGCCACGCTCCGACCCCTCAGACTGCCCAAAAGAGAAGTGATCCCTTAGGCCAATCCTTGCTGAGCTCTCTCAAAAGTAGAGATGTGTAGGTAATGGCCACACTTAATAGACTAGAGAAGGGAGAAAGAGGGAGGAGCAGGGGCTTCTTGACCTTGTCCAGGTTGAGTGAGGAACATAGGATGGTAGAATAACCCCTTGACCTAATGAAAAGGCATGGCATCTGTTCCAGAAATCCCTGACTTGGTTCCTTTGGAAAGGTGTGGGATTTTGTCCTTCCCAAGATGGTAGGAACCAGGAGACATGTTTCTCTCTTGCAGCCTGGCCATCTACTATTTGAACTCAGTTTCTAAAAGCCTTGCTCGAGCTAATGCCCAGCTGAGGAAGAAAATCCAAGCGGTGAGTCTACCAGAAATTTCCTCCTAGAGGGTAAAAACATCTCATGTTTTTATGTTTTTCCAAATTTGCTCTGCAAGGTCAATTGCATTTGCTTCCTTTAAAATCAAATCTAAAAACATCTATATTACAGGAAGTAGCCTTGTGAGATTCAACAGCAGCATCTATGTTCTAGGGGTACTTCAAGGTACATAACAATAATGATTGAAATTATGGGAGGTTGCTAAAGAACAGAGGATTTTTTTTTTTTTTTTACTTTTATTGTGGTGAAAACATACACAAGACATTTGCCAACATAACTTTCACATTTACAGCTCAGGGGCATTAATGACATTTTTCATGTTGTGCCACCATTATTGCTATCCTTTTCCAAAATTTTCCACCACCATTAGCATAAATAGTGGACTGATACAATATTTGTCCTTCTGTGATTAACTTCTTTCACCCAGCATAATGTCCTCCAAGTTCATCCATGTTATGCAGTGTTTTGCAGACTCTACATTATTCTTTAGTGTTTCATAGTAGTCCATTGGGTGTATGTACCACAGTTTGCTATTCCATTTGTTTTCATTATCTAGTGCTGCTATGGGAGCTCTGGTAGTGTAGTGCTTGGACCCGCATATACTTCATGTGTTTGTTTGCTGCCTGAATAACATCTTTAGTGAAGGGTCTGTTCATGTCTTGTACCCATTTTTAAATTGGATTTTTTGTCTTTTTAAAGATGAGGTGTTAGAGTCTTCTATAAATTTTAGAGATAAGTCTTTTGTCAGATATGTCATTGCTGATTATCTTTTCTCAAAGATTATCTTTTCTCTTTTTACTCTTTTGGAGAAGTCTTTTGATGCATATAAGAATTTAATTTTTAAAAAGTCCCAATCATCTACTTTATCTTCTGCTGTTTATACATTTTGGGTTATGCTTGATAGTCTATTTATGCCATAAATTAGGGGACCCAAATCTGCCCCTATTTTTTCTTTGATGAACTTTATAGTTTTAGACTTTGATCGATCTGGATTTAGTTTTTGTGTATGGTGTGAGATATGAATCTTGTTTCATTTTTCTGCAAATGGGCATCCAGTTTTGCCAACACCATTTGCTAAGAGACTATCTCTTCTCCATTTAATGAATTTCAGCCCTTTGTGAAAGATCAGTTGACCATAGGTTGATGAATCGATATCTGGGTTCTCAATTGTGTTCTACTGGTCTATGTGTCTGTTGTTGTACCAATACCAGGCTGTTTTGACTACTGTGGCTGTATAGTAGGTTTTGAGATCTGGGAGTGTGCGACCTCCTACTTTGTTCTTCTTCTTCAGTAGTGCTTTGCTTATCTGAGTTCTCTTTACTTTCCACATAAAATCAGTGATTGGTTTTTCCATATCTTCAAAGAATATGATGGAATCTGGATTGGGATTACATTTAATGGGTAGGTTGCTCTGGGCAGTATTGACATTTTCACAATGTTCAATCTTCTTACCCATGAGTATGGAATGTTCTTCCATTTATGTAGATCTCTTATGGTTTCTTAAAGTAGTGTTTTGTAATTTTATTTGTAAGGTCTTTTGTGTTCCTGGTAAGATTTATTCCCAAGTATCTTATCCTTTTGGTAGCTATTATAAATTATATTGATTTCCTTATTTCCTTTTCAGAGATCTCTTTGCTGGTGTAGAGGAATCTAACTGATTTGTATGTTGATCTTGTATCTTGCCACTATGCTAAATCTCTCAATTACTTTCAGAAGGGTTTTTTTGTTTTGTTTTGTTTTGTTTTTTGCTGATTCTCTTGTGTTTTCTGGGTATAGGATCATATCATCTGCAAATAGGGATAGTTTTACTTCTTACTTACCAATCTAGATGCCTTTGTTCTCCCTTTCTGGTCTTATTGCCCTGGCTAGGACTTCCCATACAATATTGAATAGAAGTGGAGATAGAGGGCATCTTTGTCTGGTTCCTGTTTGTAAGGGGTTTCAGTCTCTCTCCATTGAGAATAATGTTGGCTGTTGGTTTTGCATATATGTCCTTTATTATGTTGAGGAATGTCCCTTCTATTCCTGTTTTTCTGAGAGTTTATATCAGGAATGGATGTTGGATTTTATCAAATGCCTTTTCTGCATCTATTAATATGATCATGTGATTCTTTATTTTACTTATGTGATGGATTATGTTGATCATTTTTCTAATGTTGAACCATCCTTGCATACCTGGTATGAATCCCACTTGGTCATGATGTATTATTTTTTTATATATGTTGTTGGAGTCCATTGGCTAGGATTTGCTGAAGATTTTTGCATCTATATTCATGAGGAATATTTGTCTGTAATTTTCTTTTCTAGGGATGTCTATGCCTGGTTTTGGTATCAAGGGTTATGCTTGCTTCATAAAATGAATTTGTGAGGATTGCCTCCTTTTTTTATGTTCTGGAATAGTTTGAGTAGGATTAGTGTCAATTCTTTTCTGAATGTTCAGTAGAATTCTCCAGTGAAACCATATGGGCTTGGACTTTTTCTTATTGGTAATTTTTTTATGACCTGTTCAATTTCTTCTTTTGTTATGGTTCTGTGCAAATGCTCTACCTCAGTCTATTTAGGTAAGTAGTGTGTTTCTAGAAATCTTCCTATTTCTTCTAGATTTTCAAATGTGTTGAACTACAGTTCTTCATAGTATCTTGATATTATTCTTTTTATTTCTGTTGGTTCTGTTGTGACGTCACCCATTTCATTCTTATTCGTTATTTGCATCTTCTTCTTTTCCTTTGTTAAATTTGGCAGTGGTTGGTCAATTTTATTAATCTTTTCACAGAATCAACTTCTAACCTTAGTGATTTTTCTATTGTCTTTCTATTTTTTGTTTCATTTATTTCTGCTCAAATTTTGATTATCTCTTTTCTTCTGGTGACTGTAGGTTTTTTGTGCTGCTCTTTTTCTAATTGTTGGTGATGTTGGATTAAGGTGTTGATATTGGCTCTTTCTTCTTTTTTGATGTGTGCATCTATTGCTATAAATTGCCCTCTGATAACTGCATTTGCTGTGTCCCAAAGATTTTGGTATATTGTGTTTTTATTCTCATTTCATCCAAGGAATTTTTATTTCATTTTTCATTTCTTCTATTACCTAGTCATTTTTAAGGAGGGTGTTATTCAATTTCCATGCATTTGCTCTTTTTCCATTGATCTTCCTATTGTGATTTCTGATTTTATAGCATTGTGATCTGAGAAGACACTTTGCAGTATTTCAATGTTTTGTTTTGTTTTTAATTTATTGAGGCGTGCTTTGTGGCCTAACATATAGTCTGTCCTGGAGAATGTTCCATGTGCACTAGAAAAGAATGTACTGTTGTTGGGTAAAGTGCTCTGTAGATGTCTATAAGCTCAAGTTGGTGGATTGTATTGTTTAGTTTTTATGCACCTTTGTTGAGTTTCTTTCCAGTTCTATCTTTTATTGGAAGTGGTGTATTACAGTCTCCTCCTATTACTATGGAGTCATCTATTTGTCTTTTCAATTCTGTTAAAGTCTGATTTATGTATTTTGAGGCTATTTCACTGGGTGTGTAAATGTTTATTATGGTTGTGTCCTCTTGTTCAATTGATCCTTTAATCATTATATAATGTCCTTCCTTGTCTCTTATGGTGTTTTTTGTCTAAAAGTCTATTTTATCATAAATTAATATTGCCACTCCTGCTCATTTTTTACTGCCATTTGCTTGATATATCTTTTTCCAACATTTTATTTTCAGTCTATTTTTGTCTTTGTGTCTAAGGTAAGTCTCTTGTAGACAGCATATTATTGGGTCATGTTTTCTTATCCAGTCTGCAACTGTCTGTTTGAATGGTTCATTTAATCCATTTACATTCAGTGTAATTATCAACAAGTCTGAATTTATTAATGTCATTTTGTTATGTGTTTTTTCATGGTGTTGTGGATTTCTTTCTTCTGTATAATTTTCTGTGTTGAGCTTATTCTGCTTATGAATTTTGTTATCATTTCCTTCATTGCTATTTAGTATTTGCTAAATATTTTTGCCTCTCCTCTTTATTATTCTGATGTGAAAGTTTATCATATATTTCATTGTGCTTACCCTGTGATTTATAGTTTTCTTGTCAAATTTAGAACAGTTTGTTCTATCTCTCAATTGTCTTGACTTCCTCACCATTTAGAAGGCACTTGACTGCTAACCAGAAGGCTGGTGGTTCAAACCCATCAGCCACTCCTTGGAAGGAAGATGGAGCAATCTACTTCTGTAGTGATACTACCTCAGAAACCCAAGGAGGGATCGCTATGAGTCAGGTCCAACTTGATGGCACATAACAACAACAACAACATAACTACCCTATTTATGCCCTCTTTTTGGCTTATAGTTGTCCTTATTTACCAATTAATGGTTCCTTGTTTACAGTCTTGTAAGCTAATTTTACTTTGGATACTTCTACAACTGTGTTGGTTTCTGAATTATGTCATCATGTGTATTAATCATCAGTTGATGCTTGCTGTTGTTGGTTCTCTGTCTGAAGGACTCCCTTTGACATCTTTTGTAAGGTTGGTCTGGTTTTAACAAATTCCCATAGTTTATGTTTATATGGAAATGTTCTAATTTCACCATCATATATGAGAGACAATTTTGCTGGGTATATAATTCTTGGTTTGAAATTTTTTCCTTTCACTTTATATATATCATCACATTGCCTTCTCTTCTACATGGTTTCTGCTAAGAAATCAGAGCTTAGTCTTTTTTTTAAAAAAAAAAAAATTATTTTGATTTGGGTGAAAGTTTACAGAGCAAATTTACTTTCCATACAGCAGTTCACACACACTTTGTCTCATAATATTTACTGCAATGCAACAGCTCCCCTCCCACTTCTTTCCTGTGTCCTTCCCTCCCATGCACTCCTGCCCCACAAGCTGTCAGAGCTTAGTCTTATCAGTTACCCTTTGTAGGTAACTTTTTATTTTTCTCATGCTGTTTTCAGGATTCTTTCTTTGTCTTTTTGGTTTTGGTGAGTTTGATTATGATATGTCTCAGTGATTTCCTTTTGACGTCTATTCTCTTTGGGGTTCATTGAACTTCTTGAATTGGTATCTTGTTCTTGTTTTTCATCATATTAGGGAAACTCTTCTCCAACAAATCTTTAACAATTTTCTCTGTGGTTTTATTTGTCTCTTCCTGTTCTGGAATTCCAGTTAAAAACAAACCGAACCAAACTCACTGCCATTGAGTCAGATCTGATTCATAGCGACACCTCTTGGGTTTCTGAGGTGGTATCACTATGGAAATAGATTGCCCAACCTCTTGATGATATCTTACATGAATCTTAGGGTTTCTTCATTTTGTTTTGATCATTTTTCTGATTGATCCCTTAACAAAGTAGTATTGAGGTATTTCTCTTTAATCTCACTAAATCTGTCTTCCATTGAGTCAATTCTACTCCATTGCCCATTTAATGTGTTATCTATTTCTGAATCTTAGTATTAATCTTCTGGATTCCTAGGTTTTTTTGGTATCTTTTCTAATTTTTTGTTTATTTTGTCAGTTTGTTTCTTGTACTGTTTTCCTAAATTGTTCTAGAGTTTTTTTTCTGTGTTTTCCTTAATTTTGTCAGTGTTTTCCTGAATATTGTTAGTGTCTTCCTTGATCTGTCTCTCAATCCATTGAAGGTACCTAAATGCAATTCTTTGGAATTCCTTATCAGGGAGTTCTAATGCTGCTTTTTCCTCAAGGTTGTTTTCTGGGTTTATATCCTGGTCCCTTGTTTCCACTACTTTATCTTGCTTCTTTGTGTAGACTGGGATGGTCAATTGTCTCTGAGACATTATGATGTTGTTGTATTATGTTTAATCTGTGGTTGTATGTTGATGTGATTAGCCCAAGATTTTTTTTCCCCTTTATTTTGTTTTGATGCATCTGTGTGAGCAGGGTACTGTGCTCCTCTATTCACCAGTTGGTAGCACTTAGATACCACCTGTATGTCTCCTGTTGGGCATAATAGAGAATGAGAATATGTACACAGATCTCTGTTAGCTGTTCATGAAGAGCAGTTGAGGATGAGAGAGCTGGTATTGGCTGCTGTCTATCATAGGTCAGTGCAAAAACTACAAGGAGGCCACATGTCCTGACCTCCTCTAGCCCTACAAGGGGAAGGAAGGATTACCAGCAGTAAACCAAGGCCTATTACTGCAAGGCCAGACATGCTGCCTCCCTCCAGCCCTTTCACCAACCGTTCCTCCCAAAGTACCCACCACCTCTCTCCTGGGTTTGATAATTCGCTGCAGTGGCCACACAGAACTCACAGATTATGAGGTTTATTAGGGAAGCACCAGGCTACAATTTGAGTTCAAGAAAAATGCTCAGTCTCTCTCCCAGCCCACCGTCCCTCAGCCAACAGTCTCTCACAGTCTCTTTCCCGGCAGTACTGGTCCCTTGGTGTCTCACTCAGCAATGCATGTCTCTTGCGTCTCTTTCCCAGCAGCATGTGTCTCTTTCCAGAGCGTGTGTCTCTTTCAGCAGCACGTCTTCCTCGACCAGCAGTCAGAGAGAGTTCTGCCTCTAGGAGGCCTCCTTTAAGCCCCGGCAGGGTGGTCAAACTAGCCAATTATAGCATCAGAACTCTAAGCACCTGAGAGAGAGAGTGGGCACCTCCCAGAACATTGTTTTGTGCCACTCCCAACAGAAATA
>NW_006921607.1:2546521-2552846 GCF_000298275.1 Orycteropus afer afer | reverse complement strand
AGAACAAAAAACACAAACCACATAAACAAACAGAAACAATTGCAAAATAAAAAAAAGAAAAGGCAACAAATGAGATGGAAAAAAGTTTTAAAATATATTTTATAAAGACAAAACATAATGAGAATAAGAGAAAAAAAAAAACCACCACAATATTGGGGGGGGGGAATGAAAGAAAAGAGTAAGAGTGAAAGAATAGTAAAGGAAAAATGGGAAGACTGCAAAAGGAAAACAAGGGATGGGAAGAACCAAAAGGACAAAATAAAGAAAAAAGAAAGGAAACAGGAAAAGGGGAGAGGAAAAAAACCAGGGAAGGGAAAGAGGAAAAATAAGTAAATAAAAAGGAAGAATAGAAGAAGAAAAAAAGAATAATTTAAGAACAAACAAGCAAAAACAAAACTGGGGGAGCAGGGCAGGGCACCTAGGCTCTGTCAGTGCACAGGCCAGGATGGTATTCCTGTTGGTCAAGAAGGGAGGTGTAGATGAGGGATAGCCCTACCTCTATTCACCAAGAGAGTGTGGGATATATGAGTAACAAGGGGAATATCACACCTTTCTAGTCATCAGCCTCCAGTCTAGGAAGAAAGGCTAGACTAGAAAGAAAGGCCTGATGATCTACTTCCACAAATTAGCTAATGAAAACCTGATGGATCATACCAGTCCAGTCTACAACCAATCATGGAGATGACACAGGACCAGGCAGTATTCTGTTCCATTTTGTGTGGGGTCACCATGAATTGGGGATTGACTCAATGGTAGCTACCAACACCATCATCACCACTAAGAACTGAAAATAGAGTCTACTGTCTAGCCCTCACCCTCCTATGCTCTAGGCCTCAAACACCCATTTCCTTGGTCAGGATGAATAGTTAATTTCTTTCTGCAGCTCCGTGAAGTTGAGAAGAGCCACAAGTCTGTCAAAGGCAAGGATACAGTCAAAGATTCAGAGGACACATTTAAAGGAAACTCCAAAAATGCCACCCAGCTCCAACTCACCAAAGAAGGTAAATTCTATTCCATTAGGAGTGCTTTTGACAACACTACATGGAAAGATATAAAGAGCATATGTTGTGAAATAAGACCAGTCTAGGATTGAAATTAGACTCTGATAATTATTGTTGTTGTTGTTGTTATTTGCCATCGAGTCGGCCCCGACTCCTAGTGACCCCTCCTTGGGTTTCTGAGGCAGTATCACTACGGAAGTAGGATTGCCCAACCTTCCTTCCGAGGAGTGGCTGGTGGGTTTGAACCGCTAGCCTTCTGGTTAGAAGTCAAGTGCCTTAGGCACTATGCTACCAGAGCTCCTCAGGGCCTCGGGCAGTCAGCTGCCACACCCAAGGCTGGTGGTTCAAACCCACCGGCCGCTCCCCGCCAGGTAGACAGGCCATCTCTGATAATTATTAGTGGTATGAAATTGGGCAAGTTATGAAGGTCTATTTTCTTATCTATGAAATGGGGATAATCATAGTGACCATCTCATGGGGTGGTGAAGATTAGATGAGATCATGCATGTAAATTGTTTAACAAAATTCCTAGCAGAGAGAGAACATCAATAAATGCTAGCTGGTAGTAGTAACAGTGGCAGAAGTAGGGGTAACAATATCTGGAAAAGGGAAAACAACCCCCCCTCTCCTGCAGAATCTTTCTCTCATGTCTATTCTGTTAAATTCTTCACCTAGTGCAATGATTTTCAATGACAGAATTCTTTTTTCTTTTTTCTTTTTTAATTTTTACTGTGATTTGGCTGAAAGTTTACAGAGCAAATTCATCTTCCATACAACAGTTCACATATACTTTGTCCCATGACATTGACTGTAATCTTCCACAATGCAACAGCTCTCTTCCCATTTCCTCCCCATAGCCACCTTTTCCCTGTGTCCTTCCCTCCCATGCACTCCTGCCCCCTGAGCTGTTTCCTTTGCATACACAGCCCATTTATTCTCCCATGACTCATCTCTCCAAGGACTGTATCTACCTAATGTAAATAAATATTCAGCTCATATGCCCGTCAATTATAGAATTCTTGTGTTCCACACAGGAAACCTGGGTTTGATATCCAGCCAATGCATCTCATGTGCAGCCACCACCAGTTTCTCAGTGGGAGCTTTTGTGTTACTATGATACTGAGAAGGTTTCAGTGGAACCTCAAGGCTAAGACGGAGTAAGAAGAAACATTCAGGGATAGATCACAATGGAGGAGAGAGCTTAGGGAGATGGCTATCCTGGAAAATCCCCAGTAGCCTTGCCCTCATTTTGTTTCTCTTTCTTGAAATATTGGATAGGATGATTCAAGCTGTTACAATAAGCAAGCTCAAAATGTCACAGTGGGAATGCATCAGTTCCTCTTCAGTCTGCTTTTTCATTGTCCATCATTCATATGCATATGAGGCAATTAAAAAGACTATGTTTGGGTCAGGTGCACCTTAGTCATTAAAGTGACATCTTTGTTTTTGAAACCTTTAAAGAAGTCTTTTGCAGTAGATTTGCCCAATACAATAAATACACCATTTGATTTCTTGACCACTGCTTCCATGGGCATTGATTGTTGATCCAGGTAGAATGAAATCAGTGACGATTTCAATTTCTTTTTCATATTTGCAAATTCAATAGAAGGGTTTTTTGTTGTTGTTGTTTTTTGTTATTTTTCTTTCTTTCTCATTCAACATAAAGTCCAAATTGGGTGTTTTTACTTGATGGCCACTTCTTTCCAACTGATGATGTGGGGGCCCAGGTTCCTTCTAGCCTGTGGCTGCACCTGCATCCAGCTAGTGCAAGGGAAGGACCCTGGAGGGTACACCTACAAGTGGTACACATCAAAGTTGAGGACTCAATAACATAGCCACACCCATCCACAAGGGAAATCTTGTCCCAGAGAAGAGGAACTAGGTTTGATGAAGATCTGGTCAATCTTTGTCCCTAACTTGGAGTTAGGAGAAGAGAAGCAAGCAAGCAAGTGAAAGAGCTAGAAATCATACCTGCCACCAAACAATTTCCATGGTCCCTGCCCTTCTGTCATCATATTAGGCCCTGGCAGCCACCCTGTGAGGCTATTGTTATTGTTGTCCCAGTTTCACACTTGAGAAAAACCAGACTCAAGAGAGGCTAGCCTAAGGCCAGACCTCAAAGCCAACTTCTCCAGACAACAGCTCCTACTCCTTGAACAGATCTGCTTATGCAAACACTAGGCCAAGATGCCCCAGACCCCTGAGGGCAATCTGACAGCTCTTCTTACTTGATCAAACAATGTGGAAATCTACATGTACTGTAGGGAAACTCCAGAAAACTCTACGTTGATGCCAGGAAACTAGAACAAACTCTCTAACATCATCATTGTCTTGGCTCATTTTCCAGAAACCACATCTCACTCTGCCAGCCAAAGCCAGACCCTGGATAAGAAGGCACAGGGCCTTGGAACCTCCAGTTCTACTGACAGGATTGTGCTGTCTGCCACCAAGAATGTCCTTGTACCTCAGCCCCCTGGAATCAGACCAGATTCTGGCCAACCCCAGCCTCAGACTCATCCTTGGAGGTCAGCTTCCAGAAAGAGTGCACAGAGACCACCCCCCTGACACATGGCACTTGCTAGAGCACCACTTCTGGGGCTGAGCCTCAGGCTCCACCATCTCTCACACACACACACACTCAAATTGGTGTCCTCTCTTCTCTCCTCTCATACATTCATACTCTGTCTCTTCTCATTTAGTGTGCAACTTTGATTTTAGTCTCAGGCCCCTGCTCTTTAAGGAAACTGAAGCCTTGCCTGCACTAAGTGCTCTTCCCAATACCTTGATTCAGGCACCTTGGACCTTGCATTCATGGTGGTTTCCTTTGGCTACGAGCTTTGAGAGGTGGGAACAGAGTTGTGAGGGACCCCCTTCCTTTATAGATTTTTTTTCACGGTGTACATTTTGGGAGGCAAATTTCTGCCAGCTCCATGACCTATGAGGAGAATGAAGAGAGGCTCACATTTCTGGCCATCACCTCCACCTAAAGGAGGCAAGGTGGTTTAAATTAAAAGGACAAGTCACCAATGAAAGTGAAGATAAATGAACCAAAGTTCAATCTTGGTGGGAAGGGAGATGATGTTCCCCCAGAACCTGACCTAAGGGAAACTTACACCATTAAGCACAAAAACTGAATTGGAGCCTCCAAGTAGCCAGGCAAAGGAGTAAAGTGAGGATGTTTCTTCTCTAATTTAAAGTAACTTAGAGATGCTCAGGGCAGAAAGGTATTTTTCATACACTAAAAGGCATTTGACAGAACACTTATTGTACAAGGACCTTGAAGATGGATTCTTGGAAGGATTTTGCAGAGGATGAAATGTAGACCTTGTCTCTGGTGATTCTGTAATTGGTTTTGTTAGTTGTGGTTGAGTTGGCTCTGACTCCTAGTGACTTCCGGTATAACAGAACAAAATATTGCCTGCACCATCCTGATGGCAGTTGCTATGTTTGAGCCCACTGTTTTGGCCACTCTGTCAGTACTTCTACCAAAGATCTCCCTTGCCTTCACCAACCCTCCACTTTACCAACTATGGTGGTTATGTTTTTGTGTCAACTTGGCTGGGCCTACTTGAGTGACTGAGCAACTGGATGTAGTATTCCCCATAATGAGATTGGTAATCAACTCCATGGTGGAATCTACTTATAAGCAGCTGAGTAGCTGCCTTAGGGAATGTGATCTGCTTCCTGTATTTAAGCAGAAGCCTTGGGAATGGTCTCTAGCCTATGGCATGCTTGGACCCTGCATGTAGCCACGTCATTGCTCAGCAGCCTGCTATGCTCTGCCGACCTTGGGACTTACAATGGACTTAAGTTAATGGCCTGCCGTGTGGTTTGGTAATATCGGGACTGTGCCTTTTTACTTGTCAACCTTGGGGCTTCTCAGCCTCAGCAGCCAGCAGCTGTCTGAATTAAGAAATGCTTCTAGCTCCAGTGGGCTGGGAGCAGGAGGCAGAGCTGGACCCCAAGGTTGAGGGGCTTTCCATCTAGCCCCTAGAGTCTGGCACTTTGAACTTGGACTTAAAGCCTCCAAATTGTAAGAATAAACTCCTGTTTGTTAAGGCCATCCCATTTGTGGTATATTTCTTGTCAGAGTGGCACTAGGTAACCAGAACACCAACCATGATGTTTTCACTAATAACTTGTCTTTCCGGATAATGTGCCCAAAGTAGCAAGCAGAAGTTTCACCATCCTCACTTCTAAGGGACATTCTAATTGTATTTCTTCATTTAAAATGGATTTGTTTGATCTTCTTACGGCCCACAGGATACTCAAAATTCTTTTCAACACCACATTGGGAATGCATAAATTCCTCTTCTGTCTTCCTTTTTCATTGTCCATCATTCATATGCATATGAGGTGATTTAAAAGACTATGGTTTGGGTCAGGTGCACCTTAGAAAGTGACATCTTTGTTTTTGAAACCTTTAAAGAAATCTTTTGCAGTAGATTTGCCCAATACAATAAATACACCATTTGATTTCTTGACCACTGCTTCCATGGGCATTCATTGCTGATCCAGGTAGAATGAAATCATTGACAATTTCAATTTCTTTTTTATTTATCATGATGTTTATTGGTCCAGTTTTAAGGATTTTCATTTTTTTCATGTTAAGTTAATCCATAGTAGAGGCTGTAGTCTTTAACCTTCAGTAAGTGATTCAAGTCACTTTCATTTTCAGCATTGTGGTTCTATGCAGAATATTTACTGGGTGGAATCAAGGTGAGGGTCACAATCCAAAACCGAGAGAGTGGGGTGCTTCTCTGACAGATACCTAAAATGTGGAAACAAGAGTGGAGTGTATCCTTGACCCAAGACCCTGGCAGAGAGACCCCGGCATATGGTATGACAGACGGCAGGAGCAGAGCTGAGAGACCAGCATGAGAGACGGCAGGAGCAGAGCCCAGAGATCGGCATTAAACAGCAACAGGCTTACCAGCCCATGGAGGAGAAAGCTGGATGCCTGGTGGAGTGGGTTGCCTTTGGACATTAATTGGTAGAAGAGACCAGCACGAAATGGAGTAGCAGGTTAGCCGGCCCACAGAGTAAGAAAGCTGAGTGCTTTTTGGACAGGAAGATTTCCACCAGAGTGGGTTGCCTTTGGCATTAATTGGCAGAAGTGGAGACCGGGGAAACGGAAGCAGAGCTGCCTCAGCCTGAAAGGGTAGGACCATGGCCTTTGGGGGTGGAACCACCACAGCCCCCTAGGTTTCAAAGAGCCAGACCTTCACCAACTTGGTTCTGGAGTGTGGGGCTCCTTGTTCATGTGAGTCAGTGGGATGGAGCCATAGCCGCTGCCCAAGAGTCAGGGGGCGGGGCTGCCATGC
>NW_006921607.1:2537382-2545911 GCF_000298275.1 Orycteropus afer afer | reverse complement strand
TGGCACTTTGAACTTAGACTTAAAGCCTCCAAATTGTAAGAACAAACTCCTGTTTGTTTAAGCCATCCCATTTGTGGTATATTCTTGTCAGAGTGGCACTAGGGAACCAGAACAAAAACCTTTCCAAGTATCTTACAGGAAGCTCCTTCCTTTCCTTTACCCTATGCTCCCAGACCCAGGTGCAGCTTCAGGAACATGTGACCCCCTCACCTCATGTCCTAACCTCAGATAACCTACCTAGACCTCAATCCAGGTAATCAAATACAGTCAGGACTGAAAGATCCAAATATGGTCATCACACTGACACCTGACCTTCAAAATTTGAAGCCTTGGGATAAGCCAGCCCCTAGGGACAAGAACAAGAGTGGAGTGCCTGCCTAAGTCATCAGCCTCCTGGTGTTTATTGTCAGGTCTCCAGAGGTTACTAATATATTTAAACACCTGTCAAAAACACATACAAATTATCTTAAGTTCTGATGAAACATAATTTTATGTAATGCTATGACATGGATGACGCTGAAAGATATTATACTGGGTAAAATAAGTCAGGCACAAAAAAAAAAAAATATTGTATGATCCAACTTATATGAAATATTTAGAATAGACAAATGAATAGAGACCAAAGTTTATCAGTGATTACCAAGGGCAAGTGGGAGAGGGAAAAATAGTAAGTCAGTGCTTAAGGGACACTGAGTTTCTGCTAAAAATAATGAAAAATTTGGAAACAGTGATGATGGTTTCACAACATGATGAATGTAATAGTCTTTGAACTGAACATAAAAAAACTGGTTGGAATGTTTTGTTACATGTATTTTATCACAATTTTTAAAATGGTTGAAATGGCAAATTTTTTGTTATACTACATATTTTACAACAATGTATAAAACCCGAAAGACCAAGGACAGAGTGAGTGGGGACTTTTTCCCATTTAATTCCTAGGGAACAAAACACTGAAATATAACCTTCAAGGGAAAAATCACCAGGTGTGCGAGTGCTATAAAATTCTGTAAGCTGGGCTTGTTTTTGAGTGCTAAGGATTGCTATTAAATTGCAGTATTAGTATGGAAACACTGAAGAAAGACCCAAGGTTATAGTCGGAGTAGGTGAGGTATATAGAACATATCAGAGCATATCGCCACCAGAGCTCCTTATAGAACATATGTTGTTGTTGTTGCTGTGTGCCATTGAGTCGGACCCAACCCATAGTGACCCCTCCTTGGGTTTCTGAGGAAGTATCACTACAGAAGTAGATTGCCCAACCTTCCTTCCAAGGAGTGGCTGGTGGGTTTGAACCGCCAGCCTTCTGGTTAGCATTCAACATATGTTGTTGTTATGTACCGTCGAGTCAGACCCGACTCATAGTGACCCCTCCTTGGGTTTCCGAGGCAGTATCATTATGGAAGTAGATTGCCCCATCTTCCTTCCGAGGAGTGGCTGGAGGGTTTGAACCACCAGCCTTCTGGTCAGCAGTCAAGTGCCTTAGGCACTATGTTATCAGAGCTCCCATTCAACATATAGATACAGTGAAAACTGTGTGAGCTGGAATTTGACAGCATTGACTTGCTTTTCCAGGTCTTGCAAGTTTTCCATTTTTGACAGGGTGCAGTCTTATCACTTTTCTATCACCCTCTATTAGTGGAAAATATTTGAGTTTTCTGCCTTATAGACAGAAAACTCACCCCTCTTTCTATTGGACTAGGGTCTTCAGGGAGAGGTATCACAGAGCCCTGGTGGTGCAGCAGTTAAGCACTCAGCTGCTAACCAAAAAGCTGGCAGTTTGAACTCACCCAGGGGCCCCATAGGAGGAAGACCTGATGGTCTTCTCCCATAAAGATTTCAGCCACAAAACCCCATGGGGGCAGTTCTACTCTGTCTCATGAGGTCACTATGAGTCGAGATCAACCTGAGGCATGATCCTGGGAGAAGGTGCATGATTTGGGGAATTTTGCTCCCTCTCTACATTTGGAGGCAACAGTCCTGGGGACCAGCAGGGTGTGTCAACATCTTGAGACACTCCAGTGTTTCTAGCCTTGGCCAGGGCATGGCAGGAGCAGACTCTGGCATTTGAGTAGCCCTGGGGTAAGGAGGGGCCACTCCCCACTACTGGGAACATATGCTGGGGTTGGCAGAGCTGGGACCCACAGGGCATAGAGCTGGTCTGGCAGAACACCTCAATTCAAGGCACATCCCACCCATCTGGGAGGGTTTCGCTTGGTTGATGGCAATGGGAAGGAGGCAGACACAGGTAGGAGTCTCATATCAGGGTCTTCCCCAGCATGGGAGGAAGGCACACTGGATGGCGGTTAGGGGGGTGCAGGTTCTCTGTGCTAGTTTTCCAGACCCCATACCCAGCAAGGGGCCTGTGGTAGTTATGTTTGTGTGTCAACTTGATTGGGCCTGGTTGAGTGGCTGGGCAGCTGATGGTAGTTATTCTCCATGATGACACTGGCAATCAATTCCATGGTGGGATCTACCACAAGCAGCTGAGTAGCTGCCTTTGGGAGTGGTCTGCCTCCTGTATATAAGGAGAAGCCTTGGGAATTGTCTCTAGCCTATGGCACGCTTGGACCCTGCATGTAGCCGTGTAGTTGCTCAGCAGCCTGCTATGCTCTGCCAACCTTGGGACTTAAGTTAATGGCCTGCTGTGTGGTTTGGTAGCATCGGGACTGTGCCTTTTTACTTGTCAACCTGGGGGTTTCTCAGCCTCAGCAGCCAACAGCTGTCTGAGTGAAGAAACACCTCTAGCTCCAGTGGGCCAGGAGCAGGAGGCAGAGCTGGATCCCAAGGTTGAGGGGCTTTCACCAAGCCTCCAGAGCCTGGCACTTTGAACTTGGACTTAAAGCCTCCAAATTGTAAGACTAAACTCCTGTTTGCTAAAGCCATCCCATTTGTGGTATATTTCTTGTCAGAGCGGCACTAGGGAACTGGAACAGGGCCAGAAAAAGCTAAGTCCACTGCCATCGAGTCAATTCCAACTCAGCAAACTGCACAGGGTTTCCAAGGCAGTAAGCCTTTATAGATTACCCCATCTTCTTCCGCAGAGTAACTAGTGGGTTTGAACCGCTGGCTTTCTGGTTAGCAGCCAAATACCTTATGCACTACACCACCAGAGCTCCCTCAGCAATAGGCACCTGGGAACACTGTTCTTGCTTCTAAGGCCTGGATTCACTCTGCACCACCCCTTGGGATCCCAGCGAAGATGGAGCCCAGAAGACTCTATGCATTGAGACAACTATGTGGTCTCAGGGAGGGACTTGAACTTTTTGAATCTTTTTGACTTATTTTTAAATTTTTTAATAAAAAGGGAACACAAATCCATGATTATGGATTGGAAGTCTTAATATCAAGATGTCACTATTACCCAAAGCAATCTATCAATTCAATGCAGTCAGGATCAAAATTCCAACAGCCTTCTTTACAGAAATAAGGGGAAAAAAACTCAACTTTATAGAGAATGGCAAGAGGCCCTGATCAGCTAAAACAACATTGAAAGAGAAAAACAAAGTAGGAGGACTCAGACTTCTTGACTTAAAAACATACTGTACAGCTACAGTAATCAAAATAGCATGGTAGTGATATAAGAGCACACCCACAGATCAATGGCATAGAATTAAAAGTCCAGAAATAAACCTACACATCTATGGCCAACTGACTTTTGACAAGAGTGCTAAGTCCATTTGATGAGGAAAGAAGAATATCTTCAATAAAGATGCTGGGAAAATTGGACTTCCACATGCAGAAAAATGAAACAGGAGCCATGCCTCACACTATACACAAAAACAAATTCAAAATAGATTAAGGAGTACATCCGCTACATTGCAGATGTACTATAATGTAGACCATTGCATCTTGGTGGATGGTGAGTTCAATTCTGTAAATATAAGAAGACTTTGTTCCAACTATATACCTTTCACTTATACCAAGGTCCTTGAGCATCAAGTAGGATTGAACATTATTACAATATGGCTTTTGTATCATTCTAAAAATTTATGAAGTGCTGTGATTTTTTCTAAAGTCCTGTTCTTGTTTTGCTTCCATGTTACTTCTACTCCAGAGGTTGATTCCATTTCAGTTCATATGCAGAGAAGACCATAATTTACTGTATTTGTGATTAATCCTATTTGAGATTCTTCTTCAACCACACTCTAGTAAGTTGCAGAAATTTCATGTGCAGTGAACTTGTTAAAAAGAAATGATTAATTTCTTTGTGGCTCTTTTGATTGTTAAAATCTGCTAAGCATTTTAGTACAAACAAGTTACATTCAGGGAAAAAAAAAAAAAATGAAATCAAAATATATTAGCCAGAGGCCAGAACGGAACATTAGTGGCTTGCCTGCCTTTGCTGAGATAGTGTTGGATGCTGCTGCATCCAACAAAACCACACAGGTCACGAAACAAAGCGACACGAAAGGATTAAAAGTTTTTTAAAAGGAACGGGGGCGAGACAGATACCCTGCATATTCTGCGAGAGCAACACCTGATGTATCCGTCCTATTTTCTTTACACATAAACACACAATTACATCATTATTCTTGATATTTCCTTAAAACAATCAAGTATTCAATCAAATATCCTTCTACAATAAAATCAAATATTTCCTTATAACAAAAAGTTTTACTCTTTCCCGTACCCAACGGCATTTTCCCACATCCAGATGTATTGGGTAATTAATTAGGTTAATATCTCTTACAGAAATAGCATATAATCACTAAGATACATCATTCTAAAACATAATATGATTGTTAAGGTACATGATTCTAACAAATGGTTTCTACAGTATACTATTCTTTGGGCAAAACATTATCCCAGGGAAACAGGTTAGCAAACATTTTGCTGGGGCAACGTTCTGCCCCAGGAACACAAAGCTGGAGCCAAGCAAACGTTCAACCGTAGGAGAGGCCTTGCCTTCTCTTAGCTGTTGTTAGAGCGTGTGCCTTGCAATCATGTTCTTTTTTTTTTTTTTGGTGGTGGTCTTTTTCTTGGTCTCTAACAGGACGCCATTTGGCCAAAAACAGAAACATTTAGATATTTGTTTCTGAGAGGAAGTGGTTCATGGCCATAAGCCACATTAGGTTCATCAGGTGCAATTGCTACATGACACAATTAATGTGGTGACAGAAATAAACTCTTCAGTGACTCGATTCTAGTGGCACCAATTTTAACCAATTTATCAGACAAATGACTACGTTTGGTACTTGGGACAGATTTTTTCAAATATGGTGCCCATTTTCTTCAGTTTATTTGACTTTGCTGATACGGTTCAGTTTATGAAGATACAGATATACATTCACCAAGCATGTCAGTATTGGGAATGGGGGTTGGGTCTGTTGCTGGTGCTTAAGGCTTTACTAACCAATCTAAGAATGTAGGATATATCTAAGAAAGGGTTTATGATGTGGGAAAGCATCTGATATATTATAATGGGAAAATACGTGTGAGTGTGTATGTTTTCAGTAATCTGTATATTTGTGTCAGAAATATAAAGGTTAAAAATCACCAATGATAGCCATGCATATTGGATTACATCCATGTTTGTTAAATGCTGAGATAAAAAGCTGTAGATTTTCTTTTTTCAAATAATCACATTAAATATGTAACCAAGGGGGGAGAATAGATTAAGGACCCAAATGTGCCAATTTTAACTATAAAATTCTTAGAACAAGCAGGGGAAACACTGAGCGGTATAGCTTTTGACAATGGATTATCTAATAACAAAAGCACAAACAGCAAAAGACAAAAAAAAAAAAATAGGAAATCATAAAAATTAAAAACGTTTGTTCATCAAAAGACTTTGCCAAAAAAAGTGAAAAGACAAGCTACCAACTGGGAGAATATCTTCAAAAACCATATGCCTGACAAGAATCTAGTAACCAAAATATAAATAATACTTCAACAACTTAACAATAAAAAGACAAAAAATCCTATCATAAAATGGGCAAAACACATTCAAATGGCCACCAAACACATGAAAAGATGCTCAGTATCATTAACCATCAGAGAGATAAAAATCAAAGCGCAATGATTTCACTACCACTAGCCACTCCTCAGAAGGAAGGTTGGGCGATCCTACTTCCGTAGTGATACTGCCTTGGAAACCCAAGGAGGGGTCGCTATGAGTCGGACCGACTCGATGGCAAACAACAACAACAACAACAAGGGCAGCTTAGGAGCTCTGGTGGTGCAGTGGTTAAGGCATTTGGCTGCTAACCAAAAGATTGGTGGTTCATACCCACAGCTGCTCTGTGGAAGAAAGAAGAAGCAATCTGCTTCTGTAAAGATTTACAACCTTGAAAATGCAATGGGAGTTGCTATGAGTCAGAATCAACTCAATAGCAGTGAGTTTTGAGTTGTGGATGGCTTAGATTTAAAATAAATAAATAAATAAATAAATATTGGCAAGGATGTGGGGAAATTGGAACCTTTATCCATTGCTGGTGGGAGTACAAAATGGTACAGACTTTGTGGAAAACAGTGTGGCATTTCCTCAAAAAAACTAAACATAGAACTACCATATAGCTCAGCAATTCCACTCCTAGGTATATACCCAAAAGACTTGAAAGCAGAGACTCAAACACAGACTTGCACACCAATGTTCACTGCAGCAGTATTCACAATAGCCAAAAGGTGGAAACAACCTAAACTCCCTTCAACAGATGAATGAGTAAACAAAATGTGGGACATATATCAATGGAATACTACTAAGCCATTAGGAGAAATGAAGTCCTGACACATGCTATGGATGGAACTTATGCTGAGTGAAATAAGCCAATCACAAAGGACAAATAATGCATGAACTCAATTATGTAAAAAGACAAGGAAAAATAATAAAGAAAAAGGAACACAACACCCTTAATGAATTGTAGGCACTGCTTCTTCTGTATCATGAAGTGGAGTGGTGAAGCCCCTTGGGCACTGAGGTGGGTCACTGCTATTTTATAGAAAATTCCTGGTTTATTGCTAGCACCAAGACATCATAGGTGGGAAGGTAACTCCTCACTAAAGTGCCTGCTCACCCCTTACCTCTGGCTCAGTTCTAACCCAACCTTAATGGTGGATATTTAAGTTGTGCACAGACTGTACCCACAGGTGAGGCCCCAGAGCTCAGGCCCGGCATCAAAGCTACATTAGTTGGGGACTTCCAGTAGGATGGCAGACTAAGTAGACAAGCTACACAGACCCTCTTCAACAAAGAAAAGAGAAACCAATTAACAGAGAAACAGAAGATAATCCTGAAGCCCTGAGCTTTGAAAGAAAGTATACAGAAGTGGATTAGGCACCAACTAGTGGAAAAACCTGAACGAAAACAGTGAGTACAGAGACAGTCAGAGCAGTGAACTGTCAGCTACTCTGACAGGACCAACAGCCTGAACATTACCAAGTGGTGTTGGGACCTGAGAATTGACCTAAAGATCAGTCCTGGTCTGCAAGGCCTGCAGGGATGACTGCACTGGAGGCCTATGACTAGGAGGGGAAACAGCAAGGAGGAAGACAACCTGAGCTGCAGATTTTCAGCTGTCCAGAGGGCGCAGCCATTTGGATAGTTAGCAAGTGGCAGCCATTTTGTCTATCTAAAGTGACCAAGGGTGCAGCCACTTTCAATGTTTATAAGCAGTGGCCATTTTGGCTATTTAAAGTGACTGAGGGTGCAGCCATTTTGATTGTTTACAAGGGCAACCATTTTGCATATTTAAAATGCAGCCACTTTGAATGTATACAAGCAGTGGCCACTTTGGATTTTAAAGTGACAGCATTCTCATTTGGATTCCAGGGACCTAAGAATAGGACCAGGACAGAGCAAGGAGTTAGCCGCAGGGATCAAGGTGAGGAGAGGGAAGCCAGGACACTCCCCACAAGCGGTAAGGCAGGAAAGTGGGAGAAAGGAGAGGAAAAAGCCCACGGGGACTGGGACAGAGTAAGGAGTCAGCCGCAGGGATCCAGGTGAGGGAAGGGATCCAAGGCCACGCCCCAAAGCAGTAAGGCAGGAAAGCAGGGAAAGGACAGAAAAGGCAAGGGGGACCAGGACAGAGCAAGGAGTCAGCTGCAAGGATCCAGGTAAGGGGAGGTTGGAAGGTTTCCAACACCTAAGAGAGACAAACTTGTCTGTCGGTTTGTCCTACTGTTGTGATGTGATGCTGTGAGTCTTGAGGCTGTGCCACTAGTGTTTCAAACCCAGCGGGATGCACATGGTACACAGGTATCAGCCCAGCTTGCAGACTGAGACAGACTAGGAAGAAGGAAGAGACCATCCACTTCTCAAAGAATTAGCCAGGGAAAACCTTATGAATAGCAGAGAAACACTGTCTGATACATTACTGCGCAACTTTATGAATAGTCCAGAAACATTGTTCAATACAAGAGAGGAGGATGAGTCACTTAGGTTAGAAGGCTCTCAAAATAGGACTGGGAAAGAGCTGCATCATCAGAGTAAAACCAGCCTTACTCATATGGATAAGGTAAAGCTTTCAAGACCTCCATTTGTTGATGTGGCACCACTCAAATTGAGGAGAAACAGCTGCAAACATCCATTAA
>NW_006921607.1:2535541-2536163 GCF_000298275.1 Orycteropus afer afer | reverse complement strand
AACATCAAAAGAAGATGGAAGGAATACACAGAGTCACTGTTACCAAAAAGACCTGGTCGATCTTCAGCCATTTCAGGAGGTGGCATTTGATCTAGAACCAATGGTATTGAAGGAGGAAGTCGAAGCTGCAACGAAGGAATTGGCGAAGAACAAGGCTCCAGGAATTGACAGAATACGAGTTGAGATATTTCAACAAACGAATGCCCCACTGGAGGCACTACTCAGTTATGCCAAGAGATTTGGAAGACAGCTACCTGGCCAACTGACTGGAATAGATCCATATTTTTATCCATTCCATAGAAAGGTGATGACACACAATGTGGAAATTATCAAACAATATCATTAATATCACATGCAAGTAAGACCTTACTGAAGATAATTAAAAAACGGTTGTAGCAGTATATTGACAGAGAATTTCCAGAGGTACAAGCTGGATTCAGAAGAGGACATGGAACAAGGGATATCATAGCCGCTGTCAGATGGATCTTGGCTCAAGGCAAAGAATACCGGAAAGATGTTTACTTGTATTTTATTGACTATGCAAAGGCATTTGATTGTGTGGATCATGAAAAGTTATGGATAACATTGAGAAGAATGGGAATTCCCAAACACTTGATTGTAC
>NW_006921607.1:2528478-2534811 GCF_000298275.1 Orycteropus afer afer | reverse complement strand
CCATTCCCTGGAGTAGGATGTCATGCTTGGTAAGCTGGAGGGTCAATGACAGAGGGCAAGGCCTTCAACGAGATGGATTGACATGGAGGCTACAACAATGGGCTCAAGTATAGCAAGGATCATGGAGCTGGCGTGGGATCAGGCGGTGTTTCATTCTGCTGTGCATGGGGTTGCTATGAGTCAGAAATGACTCGACAGCACCTAACAACAACAACAATTCCCCTAAACGTTGCCAATATTGTTTTGCCAATCTTTTCAAATACTGCCAGTGTAAAAGGTGAGAAGGGTATATATCTAAGTGTAATTTTAATTTGCATTTATCTCATTAGAAGTGAAATTAAACATCTTTTCATATACTTAGGGGCCTTACTTTGTGACCTGTCCATTATGTATTTTGCCAACTTATTTTCTATTCTGTATTAGACTTTTGTTCCCCCTCAAATTTAAAAGTTCTTTCTACATAAGGAAAATAACTTCATATCTAATGTATTTGGCAAATACTTCATAAAGTATATCACTTGTCTTTTATCTTCTAGTCAATTTATCTAGTGTCAAATTTATCAACCTTTTGTTTTATGCATCTGGATTTTGAGCCAAATTTAGAAAGCCTTTTTCTATGCCCAGGTTATAGAGGAATTTACCTATATTCCAGTACATCTGAGGTTTAATTTTTCACAATTAGCTCTCTAATTGTTTGGAATTTTTCTTGTGTATTGTGTGAGGTATGGTTCAATATTATATTTCTCTAAGTGGACTTCTAGTTGCCTGATACTATTTTTTTAAATGTTCACTTTTGCCCAAGTGCTTTGAGATACCACTTTTATCATGTACTTATATTAATTTTCTGACTCACTTTTCATTCTACACATGTATTTCTCTCTTCATACCACTATCACAGTAAATCCTAAAGGTTTCATAGCATATTTTAATGTCTTGTGAGGCAAATACTGTTTTGCGTTTTTCTTATCTATTTTCTCCTAGATATTCTTTACCATGTGATCTTCAAAAAATACTTAGTTTTAAATTGAAATTGTGTTCAATTTCTAAATTTAATTCATGGACAACTGGTAACCTGATTGTAATCTATAAACATATTTTTTTGCAACTATTCAAAGAATTTTTAACACAGATTTGGTATTCAATGCTACTAAACTATGATGCAATAGTGATATTGTGATTATGTAATACTCCTCTTTAACTTTTACAGAAATGTAATATACTTATGGCTAAAATATCGTATTAGGAGTTAGCAATGAAATAATTAAGGAGCTCTGGTGGCATAGTGCTTAAGGCATTTGCTGCTAACCAGAAGGCTGGTGGTTCAAACTCAACAGCCACTCCTTGGAAGGAAGGTTGGGCAATCTACTTCCGTAGTGATTGTTGTTGTTGCTGTTGTGTGCCATGAAGTCAGACCCAACTCATAGCGACCCCTCCTTGGGTTTCTGAGGCAGTATCACTATGGAAGTAGACTGCCCAACTTTCCTTCCGATGTAGTGATACTGCCTCAGAAACCCAAGGAGGGGTTGCTATGAGTGGGATCCGACTTGACGGCAGTGAGTTTGGTTTTTTTGGTAATGAAATAATTCAGCAGAAAAGAAAAACAGGAAGGATGAAGGAAGGGGGTAAGATGCTTATAACTGTAAAGTCAACCTTAAAACCTGTTGCTGTCAAGTCAATTCCCACACATAGTGACCCTACAGGATAGAGAAGAACTGACCCATAGAACTTCCAATAAATCTTTATGAAACCAAAATGGCACATCTTCCTCCTGTGGAACACCTTTGGGTTCAAACCTCTGACCTTTCAGTTAGCAGCAGAGTGCTTAACAATTGCAGCACAAGGGCTCCTATGTCTACCTTGCCCCCATTAAACCAAAAACACTCTTTTAAACCAAAAGAACCAAACCAGTTGCCATCAAGTCAATTCTTACTCATGGCAATTCTATGTGTATCAGAGTAGAACTAAGATCCACAAAAATGGCTGATATTTCATAAACTGCTAGGACTTTTTTGCAAGGTCCCTCTAGATGGACATGAACCTCCAGTCTTACAGTGAGCAGTTGTTAGCACAAGTACATTAACTATCTGCACCATCCAGGGACCAGAATCCTACTTCTTTCTTAAGATTCAGCTCAAGATTCCCCTCTGGTGGTAAATTATATTGTGGTCTATATTGTGGTCAAATTATTTGCTGCTCCTCCTCACTGAGACCATGGCTACAAGAGAACTATCTTTCCCATCATAATAACATTAGATGAGGCTGTGTGACTTGCTTTGGCCAATGAAGGTTAGTGGAATTTAGTGCCACTTTCTCTGGTAGCGGGGAGCTCTGCCAGTGTACTGCCTAAGGCATTTGACTGCTAACCAGAAGGCTGACAGTTCAAACCCACCAACCACTCCTCGGAAGGAAGATGGGGCAATCTACTTCCGTAATGATACTGCCTCGGAAACCCAAGGAGGGATCGCTATGAGTCAGATCCAACTGGACAGCAGTGAGTTTTTTGGGTTTTTTTTTTTTTTTTCCAAACAAGTCTGTAAATCCACACAGTGTGGTTCCATCATTGCTCTTTTTGCCTCTCTGCCTTGAGAACACCACAACTAAGACAGAGGCTGCTCCTTTTACCTGGATCCCAAAACCAGTAAGCTAAGAGTCATACCTGAACTGTGGCTACATAGCAATATAAGTGAAAACAATCATTTGCTGTTATGAGCCATTATACTATTGGTGTTGGTTATGAAATTATCTCCTCTAAGCTGACTTCTGGTAGCGTAGTGGCTAAGGCACTTGACTGCTAACCTGAAGGCTGGCGGTTCAAACCCACCAGCCACTCCTCGGAAGGAAGATGGGGCAATCTACTTCCGTAGTGATACTGCCTCAGAAACCCAAGGAGGGGTAGCTATGAGTCGCGTATGACTCGACAGCATATAACAACAACAACAACAAGCTGACTTAAACATCTCTTCTATGAAATCTTTAAAGATTATTTCAGGGAGAATTGGCCCATTTTATTTTTAATAGTACACTTGAAGAAAAGACATCATAACATGAATATATGAAGAAATAGAGAGAAAGAGACTGGTTTGGAGGGAAAATAGTAAGATCTCCAATTCCCATAAGGCTGAGAACAAACTTTTGATGTTTTCTAAGCTAGTGGAAGTATAGGTGAGAAAGTGACAGAGAGAAAATGGGTTCATCATCATACGTGATGGTCAAAATCATTAAAGTTCTTAAGTTGTTTAAGGATGTGAATACAGACATAGAAAAAGAGTACCATATTTTCACATATAATGTTCCCACACACATAAAGTGTGAGGGAGTCACACAGTTGTCTAAAAACTATATAACATGTGTGTTATTCATATAAAATACAGCATATGACACCAAGTGCTATGGACTACTATACTCTGAAGAAAAGTGAGATAAGAGAAAAATCCCAAGAGAGATATGAAAAAAAAAAAAAAAAAACTAGGGAACTCAGAATACTGTGGTGCTGAGCAAGAGAAAGGAAAACATTTCAAAAAATGCAAGTGGATCTGGGGATCCAAGCCTTCAATATCAATCTGAGCCAGGTAATGTTAGTATTTTCCTCTGAACTAGTTAAATGTATTAACATAGAGAAAGAGAATACTATGGCCAGAGAAAAATAAAAATAAAAACCAAATCTAATTAATTAGATATGGCCAAATCAAAGCACACAGAACTAGACCGAAATGGATAAATACATACAGCAGTCCCTGACTTACAACAGGGTTCTATTCCAACATCTGTGTTATAAATCAGTTCTGATATAGATCAAAACTGATTTTGGTTGTTTGTTTAGTTTTCATAATTATTGCCTTTTATTATCAATATCTGTACAAATCCAATCTTTGTCTTTAGAAGTTGGCATGATAATGATATTGTCAGAAAATGATGCCCTACAACACTGTGTGTAGTACATATTACTAATAGTAAATATCCCCCCCAAAAAAAAGGATGGTCTTAAGTGCAGTTTGTCGTAACTTGAATATGTATAAATTTGATACTACGTGTATTGAATATAATAGAACTGGATCATGATAGGGCTAGTTCAAGCCAGATAAAAATACGTCAAAGAAAATGAAAACAGAATGAAGTAAATCTACATCAGGAAAACGGTCATGTTATGTGAAGGAAACTATGAACAGTGGTTCTGTCTCCAAACAACGTGCTTCTTCTCTGCTTCTTTACATAGTTTCTCTAGAAATACAGGCATACCTAGAAACGTAGTAACCAATACGGTAGGTAGCCACTCCACTAATACGTTTAATGAGGACTTGAAATGTGGCTACTCAGAACAAAGATGTGTTCTAAGTATAAAACTCAAATCAGATTTTAAAGACTTTATTCAAAAGAATATTATAAAAATACCTAATGAATACTGCTTGCATTGATGACATATTGATACGGTAACATTGTGATTAAATAAAATATATCATTAAAATTAATTTCACCTGTTTAGTTTTTTTTTTTAACATAAGAAATTGTAAATTACTATATGGGTGACACTTCATTTCTACTAGGCCAGTGCTGACCCAAGAGATGGGAAAATGATGGCCCAGATGACAAATCCAGCCCTCAGCCTATGAATATATTTTTTAATGCATTTTATTGAAACATAATTTATATACAGTGAAATACACAAAACTAAAGTGACATGGCCCAATGCATTTTTTTTAAGTGTTCCCTCCCCTCCCCTCCCACCCCTGGAAACCAACAAAGAAAGTTTCCCTCCATATATAAACCTTTCCTTGACCCCCCACAACAACATACTAATACTATATTTGTCCTTCTGTGATTGACTTATTCCACTCAGCATGATGTCCTCCAAGTTCATCCATATTATGCGGTGTTTTGCAGACTCTACACTATTCTTTAGTGCTGCATAGCATTCCAGTATGTGTATGCACCATAGTTTGGTCATCCACTCTTTTGCTGATGGGCACATAGGTTATTTCCATCTTTTTGCTATTGTATCTCGGCCTATTTTTGCATAACAAACAATCTAAGAATATTTTTTATACTTTTAAATTGTTCGGAAAAAGTCAAAAGAACTATATTTCATAATATTGAAAATTACATGGAATTCAAATTTCAGTGTCCATAAATACAGTTCTATTGGAGCACAGCTACACCCACTTGTTTACACGCTGTTGATGACTGCTTTTGCACCGTAACAGCAGGACTGAGAGGTGTGACAGAGATCATATGGCCACAAAACGTGAACAGTTACTATCTGGTCTTTTCAGCAATGGTAGGCAACCCCTGATTCAATGTTTCAATGGGTAATATTCATCAAACCATATTTAAGAATCATTATAAATATTTTTACTGAATGAAAAAAGAAAATGGTTTACGAAATCCAAAAACCAAAAAACAAACTCACTGCCGTCGAGTCGGACCCAACTCATAGTGACCTCTCCTTGGGTTTCCAAGGCAGTATCACTACGGAAGTAGATTGATCAACCTTCCTTCCGAGGAGTGGCTGGTGTGTTTGAATCACCAGCGTTCTGGTTAACAGTCACATGCCTTAGGCACTACGCCACCAGAGCTCCTTTACGAAATCCAATACCCATTAAAAAACTGGTATTTAATTGTAATTTTTGTTGCAGAAGGCACCTCTCACTACCCTTACCTTTGCAAATCATGCCCCCCTTGTCAATGGCATCCTTACAGTTCCTCCCACTTGTCAGGCACATCGCTTCCTTAAGGCCTTAGCAGCAATGACAACTCCCTGCATCTGAAATGCTCTTATTCGAGGTCCCTAGAGTTCTCACTCCCTAACCACCTTGTCTTGGGTCAAATATCACCTCCTTACTGATTTCAAATATCCAATTGCAAAATTTACCGAACCACCCTGGCATACCCAATACTCCTTTCTTCCACTCTACATTTTATTACTAGATTTTCACTTTATAGCACTAGTCACCTTTTAGCATATCATACAATAATATCTATGTATATAAAGTTTACTGTTTCTTGTCTATCTCCTTATTCTCAAAAATAAGCCCAGTGAGGCAGGAATTTCTAACTGATGATTACATGTACTAATGTGTTCTGAGTTTCTAAAATATTATATGGCAACATAGTAAAAACTAAACACAAAAATAAACTTGTTGCCATGAACTCAATTTCAACTCACATCCACCCATGCATTACCGAGTATAACTGTTCCATAGCATTTACTTTTTGGTTTAGTTTATTTACTTACTTTATATTATTTGGTCCATAGTGTTTTATAGGTTATAATCTTTAAATAAGAATACCCCCAGAGAGTTACATGGGCAGTACAGACAACAAATATGAACCCCTTTG
>NW_006921607.1:2522557-2527180 GCF_000298275.1 Orycteropus afer afer | reverse complement strand
CCCTGAGCTGTCTCCCTGTGCATATACAGCCCTTCTATTCTCCCATGATTGTTCTCTCCAAGGAGTGTATCTACCTAATGTAAATGTTCAGCTCATATGCCTGTCTATTGTTTGGCTGGAAGCCACAGAAGTAGGTTCAATTCCAGACCTGAAGGGCAGCTAGGGGCCATAATCTCAGTGGTTCCATCAGGCTCTATGAGACCAGCTTTGCTTTTTTCCTTTTTTTTTTTTAAATGATTTTGAGTTTTGTTCCACATTGTTCTCCCACTCAATCCAGGATCTCCTACATAGATCCCCCTCCGAGTGGTTGACAGTGGTAGCCAGCCAGGTGCCATCTAGTTCTTCTGGTCTCATAGTCTTACAGGCTGAGGATCACATGGTGTACCAGTCACTTGGACTAATTGTTTCCATAGCTCTTTGGTTTTTTTCATTATTCTTTGCTCTGGACTGGAGAGACCCATCATTGCATTTAGATGGCCGCTTGCAAGCTTTTAATATCCCAGTCACTACTCACTGAAGTAGGATGTGGAATAATGTTTGTGTAGTATGTTATGGTAATTGAGCTTGATGTCGCCTGCGACTATAGTCCCGAGCCCACAGATTCAACTACTCACTGCCCCTGGGCTGACTGTGGCCAAGAAGTGACTACAAACTTGTCCCTTGTCAGTTCTACTATATACCTGGAAATTCTTACAGAACATACCAATACACTTGTAGAAACATTGTCTGCCAACCCTATATATGGTCTTGGGCACACTCCCCCCTGCATAGACATACCTAATAGTTCAGCCTGTCTACCCATCTATCCACCCATATAGCCATGTTGGTTTCACTGACAATGCAGTACTGTATGAGTACCACAAAATTTATGTTAATAAACCAAAACCAAACCCACTGCCATCGAGTCCATTCCAACTCACAGCAACCCCCACTGGATTTCCAAGACAGTAAATCTTTATGGAAGTAAATTGTGCTGTCTTTCTTCTGTGGAGTGGTTGGTGGGTTTGAACCACCAACATTCTGGTTAGTAGTCAAAAAAGCCTTAGGCACTGCACCACCAGAGCTCCTTTTATGTTAATAGTTCAGTGTGAACTGTCTGTACCACCAATGAACTTTCCACTCATAGAAATAAAAACAGAAACAAAAATCCATTCCTGTTGATTCTGACTCACAGAAACCCTATAGGACTGAGTAGAAGTACCCCATAGGGTTTCTAAGGATGTCAATCTTTACAGAAGCAGACTGCCATATCTTTCTCCCACAGAGAAGCTGCTAGGTTCAAACCTGTGACCTTTCAGTTAGCAGATAAGTTAGCACCCACCAGGGCTCCTTTGGCATTCAGTAAGTAGCCAACAAATATTTACTGAATTAATGAAGGAAAAAGGCACATCCTCACTCAATGAGAGAAGATTTCTATAAATCTCCAGCATCACTTCTTTGTACAGGTCCTTCTGCTCAGAGCTCAGTCTCTTCCATTCTGCCTCCGTGAACACCACAGTGATGCCCTCGAATGTAACTGGTTCCTAGAACAAGCAATCAATCGATGCACAGCAAATTTCGCCAACAAAAGGAGTTTAACTGGAGGCCCTAAGAGCCTGGATCTGAAGAAGTTCATCTCATTCTCTTCAGAGAACACAGTTCTCCACATCAAGTTCTCCTGGACATGACTATGTCCCTGGCTTTGTGAGAAACCCTGTGAGGAGCATAATTGATGTACAAAACACATCGTGGTCCTCAGACATGTATGACTTCCTGGAGAAAGGATTTGTGAATCAACTTGAAAGCATTAAGCAGCATTCAAGAAAGTGACTGAGAATCGTAATGGAGGAATTCAAAGATGGGAGAGTATGGGATGGGCTAGAAAAGAACAAAAGGCTTCATGGAGGTAGGGCTTATGCTAGGCATTAAGGATGGTGAAGATTTAAAGAAAGAAGATGAAAGGAAAGTTCAACTCCAGAGAAAGGGGGAAGTGAACAGATGGGGTCAGGAATGAGCATTTCTGAAGAGTTGAGATAATTAAATGGTATCTATAAAATCACCATCTTTGTTTCTGCCTTTTAATAACCTTTTCTAATAAAGTCCTTAACACTTCACTCATCATGTAGGGTAGTAGCTCATCTGTGCAAACAGTGGCAAGGGAATGGCAGTAATATTCCAGAAAAAGACAATGCACAGGTAACTTCATCTTTAAAAATAAAACCCTTTGCTGTTGAGTTAATTCAACTCATTAGAGACCCTATATGCCAGAGTAGAACTGCCCCACTGGGTTTCCAAAGCTGTAATCTTACAGAAGCCAACTGCCACATCTTTCTCCCCTGGAACAGCTGGTGGGTTTGAACCATCATCGATCTTTCAGTTAGCTGGAGAGTGCTTCATCACTGAGCCACTAGAACACCTAGAAACAGTTTATTGAGGTAAGTTCAAATTCATTTTCTTTGTAATTCATCCACTTTAAAAACAGGAAGTCCTCACTTTGCACAGTTCCAGTACCCATAGTTTAGCTAAATAAACCCAGACACCTAATAAAATAGTTCAAATTTCAATTGCCATGTTACATTCACTGTAACTGTATAAAGCACAAACTGTTCTGCTACCTCTTCAGTTCACAGATCACAATAAAAAAAATTTTTTTTTAAAATTTAATGGTATATTTAAAAATTTTTAATAATCTGTATTACAAAAAGATTCCTTCTGTCTTAGGAATTTCCTGGATTCTTGATCTTGGGTATATTTCCCAACAAGAAAAATAACATTAAAAAATGCAGAAACCATTCTGAAATGCCTAACATGATACCTGACATGAAAGCACGAAATACTTAAATGATGATCACTTCTCCATTCTCAGGATAGAGAACATACAGGATGCCTATTCTCTCAGAAATGAGTCAACGTTTCAGAAAAATAAGGTTGTTCATTCCAACTCAACAGTATTTTGCGATTCCTCTTTTCCTCTTGGAACCAGTCAGTATCCTTAGAAGACAAACCTAAGGGAATACAGAGAATCTGTGAGAAACCAGACTTCCCATAATGGTCCCAGAGCAGCTCTCATGGCATGGAAGGAAATAGCCCCTTCACTCAGCTGTGGCCACCAAAGCATTCTTACCTGAAGTCTTGTTCCCCCTCTTTACCTCTCCAGACCCTCAGCAATTCTCACTATTTGCTTCATTTTTTTTGTTCTTGTTTTTTTTTTTTTTAATTTTTATTGTAATTTGGGTGAAGGTTTACCAAGCAAATTCATTTTCCATACAGCAGCTCATATACACTTTGTCGCATGACATTGACTGCAATTTCCCATAGTGCAACAGCTTCCCTTCCTCTTCCTCCCCATAGTTACCTCTTCCCTGTGTCCTTCCCTCCATGCACTCCTGCCCCCTGAGCTGTCCCTATGTACATACATAGCTCTTCTATTCTCCCATGATTGATCTCTCCAAGGAGTGTATCTACCTAATGTAAATGTTCAGCTCATATGTCTGTCTTTTGTTTGACTGGAAGCCAGGGGAGTGGGTTCAATTCCAGACCTGAAGGGCAGCTAGGGGCCATAGTGTCAGTGGTTCCACCGGGCTCTATCAAACCAGCAAACCTGGTCCCTTTTTTTCTTTTTTTTTTTTTAAATAATTTTGAGTTTTGTTCCACATTTTTCTCCCACTCTATTCAGGATCTCCTACAGAGATCACACTCCAAGTGGTTGACAGTGGTAGCTGGCACCATCTAGTTCTTCTAGTCTCATAGTCATATAGGCTGAGGATGGCATTGTGCACCAGTGCCTTGGACTAATTGTTTCCATATGTCATTGGTTTTCTTCATTCTTCTTTGCTGTGGACAAGGAGAGACCCATCATTGCATCTAGATGGCTGCTTGCAAGCTTTTAAGATCCCAGTTGCTACTCACCAAAGTATAACTGAAAAAAAAAAAAATCCAAACTCACGCCATCTAGTTGGATCTGACTCATAGCAACCCGTCCTTGGGTTTTCAAGGCAGTATCACTACAGAAGGAGATTGTCTAATCTTCTGTCCGAGGAGTGGCTGGTGGATTTGAACCACTAGCCTTCTGGTTAGCAGTCAAATGTCTTAGGCACTATGTGAAACAATGTTTTTGTGTAGTACGTTATGCCAATTGAGCTTGAAGTCCTCTGCAACTATGGTCCCAAGCCCATAGATTCAACTACTCACTCCCTCTGGGTAGTTGGCTGTGGCCAAGAAGTGACTACACTTTGTCCTTTGTCAGCTCTACTATATACCTGGGAATTCTTACAGGACATACCAATACACTTGTAGAAACATTGTCTGCCAACCCTATACACAGTCTTGGGCACATTCGCCCCTGCATAGACATACCTAATAGTTCAGCCTGTCCACCCATTTATCTGCCTCACGTTTTTGAGTCAATTTCTTCATGGTCTCCACATTTCCCTGCTCTTTAAAGCCAACATCTTCTTCCAGTCCTGCTCTCCCTGGGTCCAAAGATCAGGCAAAAAAAAAAAAAAAAGTCAGTTCAGTGACTGCAGGAAATTCTGCCTCAGGGCCACCTGGACGTTCTTTTTTTTATTATTATTATTAGGATTTGGGTGAAGATTTACAGAGTAAATTCACTTTTCATGCAGCAGTTCACATATACTTTGTCTC
>NW_006921607.1:2518942-2520367 GCF_000298275.1 Orycteropus afer afer | reverse complement strand
AGAGTGGGCACCTCCCAGAACATTATATTGTGCCACGCCCAACAGAAATACTCCACTTGGATAACATTTACAATCAGCTCCTCAGTTGCTCATTCCACCACTGAGTTTACAATGACTTATGGGTAGAAAAGCCATACTAAGTAATTTACTACACTGCACCCCTCTTGTTTCTATGCATCCAGGACCTATGGGATGGAGCAGTAACTTGATGTTGCTTGATCCTTCACTATGTGCTCCAACCCCTTGCCTCTTCAGCAGGGATCCTGTCCTCTCACATCCTCCTCATGCAACAATCACAGTTTCAGTCTACTCAGGTCTCCAGACTTTTTACCTTTATTCATCTTTGTTCTATAAGCCCCCAAGTCTCTCACACTCTCCCTTACTGTCAAAATTTACTACGCCCCTCTTGCCCCCATACCTCAGATTCAAGCTCCATGTCCCAGATCAGTTTCTGCTACCTGAGTCAGACAGCAGACAGAACACAACCCAATGCCTGTGGAGAAAGAGCTTCTAACTTCCTTTCCCTCCAAACCAATCAGGGCAAGCAGCAATCAGCTTCTCACTTCCCTAGCCCAAGGTCCTAGCTGTGTTCAATTCCCCATGTTCTTGCACTCTGAGGAGTTTCAGGGTCTGAACTGATGCATTTGCAGAATGACTTCTGCAAAGATAACACCCCATCTTCCATTTCTGCATGTGTATTGATCCTGTCAGGAGCTCTGGTAGCATAGTGCCTAAGGCACTTGACTGCTAACCAGAAGGCTGGTGGTTCAAACCCACCAGCCACTCCTCCGAAGGAAGGTTGGGCAATCTACTTCCGTAGTGATACCACCTTGGAAACCCAAGAAGGGGTCACTATGAGTCACATAACATGTTGTTATGTGCCCATCGAATGGGCACATAACAACAACAACATTGATCCTATCAGTCAAAGTCCTCCACTCATGTGGTGCACAGTATGCAGGAGGTGTTAGGAACTACACCACCTTTAGAAGCTCCTCAGATAACCAGGCCAGAGTCTTAGCCCACACTGACTGTAGTCTTAATGCTGACTTGTTGCTACTGTTGGCTGCCACTGAATCGCTTCCCACTCATGGTGACCTCATGTGTGCAGAGTAGACCTGCTCCAGAGGGTTTTCAAGCCCAGGACCTTTTGGAAGCAGATTGCCAGGCCTATCTTCTGAGGCATCTCTGGGTAGGTTTCAGCTGCCCACCTTTCAGATAGTAGTCAATAGCTTGACTGCACTACATGAATGAGGAGGCCTTGCTACTGCCTAGTACTGTTTATGGCTAGCTGGGATTCCCCAAAAATGCTCTTCCAACTCATCCCCAACACATTCCTCAACATAATAAAAGGCATTTATGCAAAACCAACAGCCAATATTACCCTCAATGGAGAGAGACTGAAACCATTCCTCTTGAGAACAG
>NW_006921607.1:2517219-2518117 GCF_000298275.1 Orycteropus afer afer | reverse complement strand
GGGGAAGAGAATGTTTGTTTAATAAATGGTGCTGGCAAAACTGGAGATCCATTTGCAGAAAAATGAAACAAGATCTGTACCTCACACCACACAACTCATCCCCAACACCGTAGACAGAGCTGCTCACTCCTCCTTCTGTCCAACCTAAACTTGTCACCTTAATCAAACTATAATGAATTTTTTCTATTTAAATAACTGGTTTTTTATTTTGAAACCACCTCAAACATCTCATGAAAGTTCCCTTTACTCAATGAAGATGCATATTTCTTGTGGCTCCTGAATGCTAGATTCTGCTTGGCAAGAATGATATCAAGAGACTTCCGGTAAGATGGAGGAATAGGCAGACAAGTGACACAGACCCTCTTCAACAAAGAGAAACCAATTGACAGAGATACAGAAGATAATCCTGTAACGCTGATCTTTGAAAGGAACTATACAGAAGTGGATTAGGCACCAACTAGTGGAAAAACCTGAACAAAAACAATGAGTACAGACACAGTCGGAGCTGTGGACTGTCAGCTACTCTGACCAGACCAACAGCCTGAATATTTTCAAGTGGTGTTGGGACCTGAAAACTGACCTAAAGATCAGCCCCAGTCACCAAGGGCTCCAGGGACAACTGCTCTGGTGGCCTTTGACCAGGAAGGGAAACAGCAAGGAGGGAGACAACCTGAGCTGTGGACTTTCTGCTGTCCAGAGGAAGCAGTCATTTTGATTGTTTACATGTGGCAGCCATTTTGGATATTTAAAGTGGGGGGAGGGTGTAGTCATTTTGAATGTTTACAAGTGGTAGCCATTTTGGATATTGCGGTGTAGTAAATTACTTAGTGTGGCTTTTCTACCCATAAGTCTTTGTAAACTCCAAGGTGGGATTTTGTATGAGCAACTGAGCAGCCCC
>NW_006921607.1:2507118-2513999 GCF_000298275.1 Orycteropus afer afer | reverse complement strand
CAAGGAGGATATTCAGGTGGTCAGCTAATACATGAAAAGATGCTCACAATCATTGGCCATCAGAGAGATGTAAATCAAAACAACAATGAGATATACCATCTCACCCCAGCACTGATGGCAAGGTTCAATGAGACAGAAAATAACAAATGCTGGTGGGGATGTGGAGAGATTGGGACTCTCATATAATACTGCTTGTGTGACCGTGAAGTGACACAACCACTGTGGAAAGCAATATGGCGATTCCTTAGAAAGTTGGAATTGGAGATACCATTCAACCCAGCAATCCCATTACTAGCTATATATCCTAGAGAGGTGAGAGCCAGGGTAGAAACACATACATGCATGCTCATGTTCATCGCAGCACTATTTACAATAGCAAAAAGATGGAAACAACCTATGTGCCCATCAGTGGAAGAGTGAATGACCAAACTATGGTACATACACATACTGGAATGATATGCAGCACTAAAGAATAATGTGGAGTCTGCAAAACACCGCATAATATGGATGAACTTGGAGGACATTATGCTGAGTGAAATAAGTCAATCACAGAAGGACAAATACAGTATTAGGTCGTTGTTGTAGAGGGTCAAGGAAAGGTTTATATATGGAGGGAAACTCTTTGTTGGCTGCCAGGGGTGGGAGGGGAGGGGAGGGAACACTGCAAAAAAAAAAAAAAATGCATTGAGCCATGTCACTTTAGTTTTGTGTATTTCACTATACATAAATTATATTTCAATAAAATGCATTTTTAAAAAATGTACAGGCAGTTCCCAGATTATAAATGAGTTACACTCCTAAATTTGTCTTTAAGTCAAGTTTGTACTTAAGTCAGAACAGTTAGGTATGATTCATGTCTCACGTCAGTTAGTCAAATATTTGTCTTAGTATATAGTGTACCTTTCTATGTATAAAAAACATTGAAGATACACTAGAACATCTTTAACATAATAATACAGTAATAATAATGTTTTGATGTGTCTTGCAAAGTAGCTCCTATTTGTTATTAAGAACCATTGTATGTATCTCTAACTTTTAATATAGTAGGCCTTATGGAGGTTGGTTAGTAACTGTGGACTGTATTAAGCTGTAAATATGTAACCCAAGGACTGCCTGTGCATCTCTTTAAGGCTTAATTGATATTCCCAAATTTACAGTCAGCCAGGTATGAGGAGAATGCCCCATACTCCACAACCTTGCCACACTTTGTATTGTTTATTTTTTGGCATATAAATTATAAGCATTTAAAAACTTATCTCCTTTTAATTTAACTTTGCATTTCTATAGTTTTGGTGAGGTTGGCCTTTTTTTCAAGTTTATTCATGATTTATGTTTATCTTTGTTGTATTGCCTATTTGTGTTCTTAGCTTAATTTTCTATTGGTGTGTTCTCATTTTTGTTAATGAGCCGTTTAGAGGTAGAGTCTATGTTACCAATATTTTTTTCCATATTATCATTTGCCTTTGAGCTTTATTTATGGTGCTTTTGTTTTTGTTTTGGCTTTACAAGTATTTTTAATGTTTTTGATGTCCAATCTATTGTTGCTTTGGGGTGTTGTCGGGTCAATTCTAACTCATAGCCACCTGATGTGACAGGGCAGAACTGCCCCATAGGGTTTTTTTGTCTGTAATCTTTATGGGAATAAATTGCCAGGTCTTTATCCTGTGGTGCTACTGAGTGGGTTCCAACTGCCAACCTTTCAGTTATTAGCTGAGCATTTAACTGTGGTGCCACCAGGATTCCTTAAATCCAGTTTATCAGTCTTTCTATCTAGATAGATTATGCCTTAAAATATCTTCCACATTCAGGACTCCAGAAACCTTTTGTTTTTGTTTTCTTTATAATCTGTTAGAAAAATATTCATGCAAAATGGAAGATAACTCCTCCTCAGATAGTTACCAAACTGACTTATAACCTTTCAATGAGAAATTTTAGAACAAGTTCTTTTTTTGTTTGTTGTAATAATTCTCAATCTTATATATATAGATATATACATATATACACTCCCATTATTTTCTTTTTCCACCTTTTTGATGTTTTTTGTTCCTAATTCTTTACATTCTAGCAAAAATTCTCAAACCTGTCACCACATATTCATATCACTCATTTAAATGTCTTCTGGGTTGATTATATTCTTTGCTGTTTGCCATGTAAATATTAATTTTGTAGTTGAATTTTCAGTGTCATTACAGATTTTACTTATCCAGCTCTTTTCATTTCACTTCTTCATTTCAGGTGTTGCCTTTATAAGTCATTCTATTCCTTATTTTCTTTTGATGTCTTATTTAATATCACCTGTGTTTTTCTGAGTTTTATTTATACTACGTACAGAACAAGTACTTTCTGAATATAACGTTCAAAGTGTTTCCGTGATCTCTTTTATGTTATCAAATATTTTCACAGGCATTTTTATCTTCTGTTTAATCAAACCTAAAAAAACCTAAATCAAACCTAAAAAACCTTTAATCAAACCTAAAAAAAATTGCTAGATAAGTTCATGTGTGTGTGTGTGTGTGTGTGTGTGTGTGTATATATATGTTGTTGTTGTTGTTATGTGCCGTCGAGTCGGCCCCGACTCATAGCGACCCCTCCTTGGGTTTCCGAAGCAGTATCACTACGGAAGTAGGATTGCCCAACCTTCCTTCCGAGGAGTGGCTGGTGGGTTTGAACCGCCAGCCTTCTGGTTAGCAGTCAAGTGCTTTAGACACTATGCTACCAGAGCTCCCATACATATATATATATATATATATATATATATATGGCTATCCTTTTCCAAAATATCACACCACCATTAGTATTAGCACCTTTCCTCCTCCCTTGTACTCCTGGTAACTGCTAATAATATATATATAATTATTAGCAGTTACCAGGAATACAAGGGAGGAGGAAAGGTGCTAATACTAATGGTTGTATATATATATAATTATTAGCAGTTACCAGGAGTACAAGGGAGGAGGAAAGGTGCTAATACTAATGGTGGTGTGATATTTTGGAAAAGGATAGCCATAATAGTGACAAGCATGAAAAATATCACCAATGTCCCTGACCTGTAAATGTCAAAATTGCTGTTGGTGAATGTCTTGGTTTGTACGTTTTCACCAAAATGAAATAAATTTAAAAAAAAAAAAAAAGCTCAGGGAGAAGTTTACATATGGAAGGAAACTTTATTTTTTGGTTACCAAATATGGGTGTGGAGGGGAGGGAAAATTGCTATATAGGTAAGAGACATGTATTGATTTTGGTAAAAGGAAAAGCAATATACTAAAAGCAAGTGACCAACACCATAACACTAAGGCAAAGGATGACACAGCTGCAAAAGAGGTACAGACAACAAAAATAAACATTTTTACATACACAATATTACATTATCAGTAATAATGAACATTAACCTATGAGTGGATACCTAGGTAGACAGGCCAAATGATCAGGTATGTCTAGGCAAAAGGGAATATATCCATGACCATAAGTTTGACAGATGATATTTCTACATACTTCTTTGTATGTGATATAAGAATGTCCATATATATAATAGAGCTAATGGGAAAACTTATGATAACTTCTTAGCCACAGACAAATACCCTGAGGGAATGAGTCACTAGGCCCATGAGTTTGGAACCATGGTCTCAGGAGACATCAAGCTCAGTTGGCATAACATATTACACAAAAACATTGTTCTACATCCTACTTGGGTGAGTAGTGGCTGGGGTCTTCAAAGCTTGTACATGGCCATTTGAGATGCAACAATTGGTCTTTCTTTGTCTAAAGCAAAGAAGAATTAAGAAAACCAAAAACACATGGAAACAATAAATCCAAGGGACAAGTGGACCATGTAGACCTCAGCCTACATGACCCTGAGACCAGAAGACCTAGATGGTGCCTGGTTACCACTGTGAACCCCTTGGAAAGGGATCAAAATAGGAGATGCTGGATAGAGTGGGAGAAAAATGTGGAAGAAAATCCAAAATAATTAAATAAATAGATAGATAGATAGATAAATAACAGGCCTTCTGGTCTCATAGAGACCAGTAAAACCCTAAAACTATGGTCCTTAGTTACCCTTTGGGCCTGGAATTGAACTCATTCCTGTGGCTTCCAGCCAAACAATAGAAAGGTGTATAAGAAATTTACACCATTTACCTACATATGTACCACATACATACACTCCTCAGAGCATCCTACTTGATGGCTGATTAACCATCAGAGATCAGAAGGGCAGTATTTGCACAGGGAGTTAGTTCAGAGGACAGGAATGCATAGAAAAGAAGAATACAGGGAAAAGGTAACCACAGGGAGGAAGTGGGAAGAGAACTGTTACATTATGGGGATTACAATCAATGTCAGGAAACAAAATACGTATGACCTGGTATATGGAAAATGGACTTGCTCTGTAAACTTTCAACCAAATCCCAATTAGGAAAAAAAAAAAAAAAGAATCACCAGAATAGAGAGTCACAGCACCTCAATCAATTCCCAGACTTGAGCCAGTTTATAGACCCACCCACAACCCCTTGAATGAAGAGGAGACCAGTTCCCTTGGAGGGAGGACTACACTACACTGCCAAAATTTTATATTATTAATCTTTGCCCCATCTTCCTCAAAGGGATCTATGGCCTTTTACAACAGTGAATATTCCCAGGGAAAAGGAAGTAAACAGATTTTTCAGGGATTAGTGGATACTGGCTCTGAATTGACACTAATTCCAGGGAGTCAAAACATCACTGTGGCCCACTAGAGTGGAGTTTTATGGAAGTCAATTTATTAATGGAATTTTAGCTCAGGTCCATCTCATAGTGGGTCCAATGTGTCTCTGAACCCATCCTGTACTGATTTCCCCAGTTCCATAATGCATAATTGGAAGAGACATACTCAGCAACTAGTAGAACTCTCACCCTGGATCCCTGACATGTGGAGTAAGGGCTGTTATGGTAGGAAATGCCAAATGGAAGCCATTAGAATTACCCCTGCCTTGGAAAATAGTAAACTAAAAGCAATATTGCATTCCTGGAATGATTGCACAGACGACTGCCACCATCAAGGACTTGAAGGATGCAGGAGTGGTGATTCCCACTACATTCTCATTTTACTTGTTTATTTGGCTTCTGATAAAAACAGACAGATCATGGAAAATGAGAGTAAACTATTGTAAACATAACCAAGTCGTGACTCCAATTGCAGCTGCTGTTCCAGATGTGGTTTCATTGCTTGAGCACATTAATAGATCTCCTGGTACCTGGTATCAACTATTGATCTGGACAACAGCTTTTTCTCAATCCTGTTTTTGAAGAATAATCAGAGGCAGTTTGGCTTTGAACTAGCAAGGCCAGCAGTACACTTTCACCATCTTACCTCAGGGGTATATCAACTCTCCAACACTATGTCATAATTTAGTCTGCAGGGACCTTGATTGCCTTTCCCTTCCACAAGCCATCATAGTGGTTCATTAGATGGATGTCATTATGCTGATAGGACCTAGAAAAGAAGCATGAATAACTCTAGACTTACTGGTAAGACATTTGCCATGCTGGAAGGTGGGAAATTAAACCAGTAAATATATCTACAGTTTTAGTACCAAAAGGAGAAATCCTCTCACCGGGAGACAATACTGATTCCACTGAACTGGAATTGAAGAATGACACCCAGCCACTTTGGACTCCTTATGCCTCTGGGTCAACAAGCAAAAAAGGAAGTTACTATATTGGCTGGTGTGATTGGTACTGATTATCAAGGGGAAATCAGATTGATATTCCATAATGGAGGTAAAGAAAAATATACCTGGGATACAACTGATTCCTTAAAATGTCTCTTAGTACTACCATGTCCTGTGATTAAAGTCAATGGAAAACTATTGCAACCCAATTCTGATATAACTACTAATGGCTCAGACCCTTCAGGAACGAGAGTTTGGGTCAGCCCACTAGACAAAGAACCATGGCTAGATGAGGTGTTGCTGAAGGCAAGAACAATATATAGAATGGGGTTCTGAATACCAGCTATAAACACATGACCAGTTGCAGAAATGAGGACTGTGATTGTTGTATTTCTTGTATGTATGTGTGTGTCAAATAATTTTGTTTTCTTCACTTATAAAATACAAGATGTAAATGGGGCTAATGCCTTTTCAGCTGTCATGTGTTAATTGTACCATGTTAGACTCAAGTATGACTTTAAATTGTCTTTGTTTAGAGATTATGTATGGTTTAAGAAGATGTGTACAGGTGCCAAGTTGACAAGTGGTGGACTATAATAGTTAAGGTTGTGTGCCACCTTGGCTGGGCCATGACTTTAAGTGGTTTAGCAATTATGATGTAGTCATCCATCGTAATGAGATCTGATGTAATGTAATCATCTCTGTGATTAAATCTGCTACGAGGAGTCAGTTGAAAGGGAGTTTCCTCAGTGGCGTAGCCTGCTTCCAATACATATGGAAAAGCTCTTGGGTTTTTGGCTCCATCTGGATTTTGCATCAGAATCCTCATCATCTGAACTTCAATCATTTGCCTGCCATATTGCATGCCAATTATGGGATTGCTGCCCTCGCAGACTGGAAACCAAGATCTTGGATTTGTCAACCTCTAAAACCAAGAGGCTGCTGTATTATCTGCTGATCTTGGAGTCATCAGCCCCTGTAGCTACATGAGTCAGGAGAAGCCTCCAACTTGACATCTGACCCACAGACTTGGGACTTCCCAGCATCTGTATTTGTGTAACCATTTCCTTGGGATAAATATCACTGCCCCTTTTCTCTCTCTCCCTTTCTCTTTATATATATATATAGGAGCTCTGGCAGTGTAGTGCCTAAGGCACTTGACTGCTAATCAGAAGGCTGGTGGTTCAAACCCACATAACAACAACAACAACTATAAATATAAATATAAATATA
>NW_006921607.1:2499994-2506863 GCF_000298275.1 Orycteropus afer afer | reverse complement strand
ATATATATGCCTTAGGCACTACGCTACCAGAGCTCCTAGCAGTATATAGATACAGATATAGAGAGAGAATCTGTGAAGCTTAACATATATATAAGCTTCACAGGTTCTGCTTCTCTAAAGAACCCAGCCTAAGACACCCTTCAAGGTCTCAAAATACGACTGCTTTGCCTCCTTCCTCTCCTAGTCTAGGACTTTCTGTCCATTCCTTGAATATGGCTGAGGTTGCTAGTTATGGGGGATTTCAGTAACAAAATCTGCACCATTTTCTCTGTTTCCATAATTCTTCCCACGTAATGTGGTTTTCTTGACTGCATTTATTTCCCAACAGCAGTGAAGGGACCTTGAATTTATCTGGAATCCTCCCTCCTCTAACCCCTAGAAATTACATATACATAAAGACATTCCCTGTGGCTTCCAGTTCTAACCAGTAACAGTTTTGGCATTATGGGCACCATAATGGCAAAGAGACATTAAGGCAAATGTGGCAAAGGATTGGGCCCCACGTTCTGTGGTGCTACAACCATTTTTTCCCATCTACACAGACTCAGGATCCTCTAGAAAGCTGACATCAAGGCGAGGAAGAGTGGGTAATGGCTGTGGGGCCAGTAACTACTCTGACATTTGGCCATGTTCTGCTTTGATGGAATGTCAAAAATGCTAAACTTTTTCTGATTGTCAGTCTGCTATCCATTCTGTGGACTTGACACACCCAACTGGGCAGAAAAATGTGCTGGAGCCTAGGCAAATCTTCTCTAGTGAAGATATTGTCCAAGGACAGAGAAGTAAGAGCCAGGACATGCAAAGTTGTCATAAAACTCAGCAATCTGTGCTCCAAAAAGAGGAGCACTAGAGGGCATGGTTAAAAGGTTTGGTCCTCAAACAAGGAAGGTGGTATGGCTAGGTTTTCTCAGAGCAGCTGTTAGAATGATATGGGAGTGTCACTAGCAGGATTGTGCCCTCAGATCAGAAGGCTGAGGGGACATGACCTAACATCATTACACCTGATATTACAAATGTGCTCAGAGGTCTTTAGACCTATCATTGTTGACCTCAAATAGGGAGTAGCCAGGAGGCCCAGAGCAACAAGACTGGAGAACAGTTTGGGCATGGCTAAAGGATCTGAAACTGGAAGTCTCAGAAAAGCTAACTTCAAGTTAAGGGAGAGTAGGTAGTTGAAATGATCCTGGAGGTAGCACTTGAAATTGAGCATTGTTGTTGTTGTTGTTATGTGCCATCGAGTCAGACCCAACTCATAGTGACCACTCCTTGGGTTTCCGGAGACAGTATCACTACAGAAGTAGATTGCCCAACCATCCTTCCAAGGAGTGGCTGGTGGGTTTGAACCGCCAGCCTCCTGGTTAACAGTCAAGTGGCTTAGGCACTATGCTACCACAGCTCCTAGGAATTGAGCATCAGGGAACAGCCACAGTTCAAAGGATGGAAAAAGATACAGCAGACTTGAACAGAGACTAGCATAGAAAATACGAAGGAAAACCAGGGAAGGGAGCTTTCACAGAAGCCAACAGAAGAAGGTAGTGACAGAAAAAAGTAACTGGTTAGAAGAGGTAATGCCGCCCCTGGAGATGTGGGACGTTCCCTCCCTGTCCATCTCCCAATCCGAGATCACTCCTCTCCCCGTGCAAAGGATCAGCTTCTCCGACAAATGTATTTAGGACACATTTTTTCTTAAGGGCTGAACTCATTTAAGAAACTTGGATTGTGGATTTGAACTCCAGGTACCTTTCAGAACAGAGGAGTAACACAGCCTGAGTTACAGATTATTAAAGAAAAAATTCACAATGAAAGGACAAAAAACCATGGGAAGAATTGGTATATGAATATAAAATAATTCAATCACATTACTTAGCAAAGCCTTTTTTTATTCCATTTGGTTACAGAATGTGGAAAAATGTGTCTATTTAGTTACTACCGAAACCTTCACCCACATAGAGTATAGTGGTCAGCAGACTTCTCTTGAAACTCCCTCAGGGGCAGGTGTAGTAGTGATTGTGGTGACAAAATTTTGTCCTCTGAAGTCAGTTGAGAGACACTGGAATAAAGTTCAGCCCACAAACCCTGCCCACACCCTTCTCCCTGAGCGTGTCTTCTGGTGCAAGGGGAGGTGTTAACTTACTGCTACAGCACCTCACATTATCCCTGCCCACATAGTGCTTCTCTTAAAAAAAAAAAAAAAAAAAGGTGTTAACTTACTGCTACAGCACCTCACATTATCCCTGCCCACATAGTGCTTCTCTTAAAAAAAAAAAAAAAAAAGCTGTTCTCAGGTGTATAATGCAGTGTACCCTCTCCCCAAATTCTTGCCCATTCTCTCTGTACACACAGAGCATCTATTGTGTCCTCTGGTGTATGAGGAGTGATTTACAGTTAAAGCATTGGCCACACTCACTGCAAACTTCCCACTTCTCATCTGTTTGTCTTCCGATGTCTGATGAGGTCTGACTTCTGGCTAAAGCCTAATCCACACTCACTGCAAACACAGGGCTTCTCCTGAGTGAGCCCGCTGATATCTAATGAGGCTCTGCTTATAGCTAAAGCCCTGCCCACACATCTTGCACACATGTGGCTTCTCCCCTGAGCGTGTCCCCAGGTGGAGAAGGAGGCCTGACTTCTAGCTAAAGCCTTGTGCACATTCCAAGCACATGTAAGGTTTCTCACCTGAGTGTGTTTTCTGGTGTCTGATGAGATTTGTCATCTGGCTAAAGCCTTGACCACACTCAGTGCAAACATAGGGCTTTTCCTCTGAGCGTGTCCCCTGGTGGAAAAGGAGGCCTGACTTCTGGCTAAAGCCTTGCCCACATTCCTGACACATGTAAGGTTTCTCATTTGAATGCGTCCTCTGGTGTCTGAGAAGATTTGACTTCTGGTTAAAGCCTCGCCCACACTCCTTACACACATATGGCTTCTCCCCTGTGTGTGTCCTGTGGTGCATACGTAGACGTGATTTCCGGTTAAAGCCTCGCCCACACTCCAGGCACACATAAGGTTTCTTACCTGAGTGTGTCCTCTGGTGCCGGATGAAAGCTGCCTTGTGGCTAAAGCACTGGCCACACTCACTGCAGAAATAAGATTTCTCATCTGAGTGTGTCTTCTGATGTCTGATGACATCTGACTTCCTGCTAAAGCCTTGGCCACACTCAATGCAAATGTAAGGCTTCTCATGTGAGTGTATCTTTTCATGTCTGATCAGGCCTGAATTCTGGATAAAGCCTCACCCACACTCCAGGCACACGTAAGGTTTCTCACCTGAGTGTGTCCTCTGGTGTGTGATAAGATTTGACTTGCGGTTAAAGCCTTGGCCACACTCCTTGCACACATATGGCTTTTCCCCTGAATGTGTCCTCTGGTGCATAAGGAGACTTGACTCCAGGTAAAAGACTCGCTCACACTCCTTGCACACATGTGGCTTCTCCCTAGAGTGTCTCATCTGGTGGTGAAGGAGGCCTGACTTCTGGGTAAAGGCTCGGCCACACTCACTGCAAACATAAGGCTTTTCCCCTGAGTGTGTCCTCTGGTGATAAGGAGGTGTGGTTTCCGGTTAAAACCTCGGCTACACTCCTTGCACATATATGGCTTCTCTCCTGAGTGTGTCCTCTGGTGCATAAGCAAGACTGATTTCCAATTAAACCCTCGACCACACTCATTACAAACATATGGCTTCTCCCCTGAGTGTGTCCTCTGGTGTGTAAAGAGGCTTGATTCCTGACTAAAGTCTCCACCACACACCGGACACACATAAGGTTTCTCACCTGAGTGTGTCCTCTGGTGTCTGCCAAGAGTTGATTTGTGGCTAAAGCCTCGCCCACACTGTTTGCACACATATGGCTTCTCCCCTGAGTGTGTCCGCTGGTGTATAAGGAGGTGTGATTTCCAGTTAAGCCTCTGCCACACTCCTTGCACACATATGGCTTCTCCCCCAAGTGTGTCTTCTGGTGTATAATGAGGCTCAATTCCCTTTTACAGTCTTGCTCACACTCCTTGCACATATACGGTTTCTTACCTGACTCTGCCCTCTGCTGTCTGTTGAGAGCTGACTTGTGGCTAAAGTCTCATGCTGCTTGCACACATGTGGCTTCTCCCCAGAGTGTGTTGTCTGGTGGTGAAGGAGACCTGACTTCTGAGTAAACCTTTGCCCATGTTCCTTGAACACATGTAGTTTCTCCCCGAAATGTGTCCCCTGGTGGAGAAGGAGGCCTGACTTCTGCCTAAAGCCTCGCCTACACGCCAAGCACATGTAAGGTTTCTCACCTGAGTGTGCCCTCTGGTGTCTGATGAGAGTTGACTTGTGGCTAAAGCCTTGCCCACACTCCTTGCACACATGTGACTTCTCTCCTGAGTATGTCCTCTTGTGCATAAAGAAAACTGATTTCCAGCTAAAACCTTGGCCACACTCACTACAAACATAAGGCTTCTCCCCTGAATGTGTCTTCTGGTTTATGAGGACTGATTCTTGGATAAAGCCTTGGTCACACTCACTGCAAACATAAGGCTTCTCCCCTGTGTGTGTCCACTGATGTCCAATGAGGCCTGACTTTTGGCTAAAGCTTCGCCCACACTTCCTGCAAACATATGGCTTCTCCCCAGAGTGTGTTCTCTGGTGGACAAGGCAGCCTGATTTCCACTTAAAGCCTTGCTTACACTCCAGGCACACAGAAGGTTTCTCACTTAAGTGTGTCCTCTGGTGTCCAATGAGAGTTGACTTGTGACTAAAGCCTCGCCCACACTCCATGCACACATATGGCTTCTCCCCTGTGGGTGTCCTCTGGTGTTTAAGGAGGCTTGAGTCCCGATTAAAGCTTTGCCCACACTTCATGCACATGTAAGGCTTCTCACCTGAGTGTGTCCTCTCATGTCTGATGGCATTTAATTTGCTGTTAAAGCCTCGCCCATACTCCAGGCACATGTCAGTTTTCTCACCTGAGTGTGTCTGCTGGTTTCTGTTGAGAGTTGACTTGTGGCTAAAGCATTGGCCACACTCACTGCAAAAATAGGACCTCTTATTTGAGTGTGTCTTCTCATGTGTAATGAGGTTTGACTTACAGCTAAAGCCTTGGTCACACTCACTGCAAACATAAGCCTTCTCATCTGAGTGTCTCCTCTGGTGTTTGATGAGATCTAACTTAAGGCTAAAGCCTTGCCCACAGTCCAAGCATATGTAAGGTTTTTCACCTGAGTGTGTCCTGTGGTGTCTGATGACATTTGACTTATACTCAAAGCCTCACCCACACTCACTACAAACATAGGGCTTCTCCCCTAAGAGGGACCCCTGGTTTGTGATGAAGTTGGATTTCAGGCCACAGTCTGGTTCATCCTCTCTGCAGTTGACCGTTCCACATGTTGAGGTTTCTAATTCCTTCAACCCTTTGTCTGTTTCCACAGTTTATCATTTTGGATGAGCTGGGCTCTATGCCTACCACTGCGCTGTCTTCTCTAGGGCTTGTGGACAGCCTTTGGGGTGGGCTGGAGAACGCCCTTGAAGTCTCTCTGTCCCCTGCCCTCCCACACAAGGGTTTGCAGACTTCTTCTCTCTCTTGACCTTCTGTGCTTTCACTGCAGCAGCTTTGATCAGAATCCTGCTGCTCCGGCTGCTTCTGACGCCCTGGGCTAGAATCCCCTGGATGATGGGGATTTTCCACACAGAAGCCTGGGAAGATCTGAAGCACATGGGGCCTGAGGAACCACTGACAGGAGAATGCCAGAAGGCAGGAGGAACAGGGGTAGACTTCTGGCTTTGGTTCTGTGAAGAGAGAAAGTCTGCCATTAGTAGCCACGGTGGGGCTGCTTGGACTGTTCCGCCTTCTCTTCTGATAGCATCTCATTGCTGGAGTCACGGTGTGGCACAACAGTTAAGGACTCAACTACCAGACAAAAGGTTGGTGGCTCAGAAGACAGGTGTGGTATCTGCTTCTGAAAGATCACAGCCTTGCAAACCCAACGGAGCAGTTCTACTCTGCACACAGGGGTCACCGTGAGTCAGAATTGACTTGATGGCAGTGAACAACACTCTTACTGCCACACTTGAAAATTGAAAATACATACAACACCAGGGCAGGAAGGCAAGAAAGGGAAATAAAAGGCATCGAAACTGGTAAGAAAGAAGAGAGTTTGATTTTAGTTTTTAGAAAACCCAAGAGACTCAGCAAGAAAACTGTTGGAACTTATTGAAGGATATAGCATAGTGGCAGGATACAGGATCAACATACAAAAATCATTGGATTCCTCTACAGCAAAAAAGAAGTCTCTGAAAAGGAAATCAATACCATTTACAAAAGTTACCTCAAAGAGAAAATACTTGGGAATAAATCTTACCAGGGACACAAAAGACCTATACAAATAAAGCTACAAAACACTATTTCAAGAAATTTTATAAGAGATCTACATAAATGGAAGAACACACCATGCTCTTGGATACAAAGATTAAACATTGTTGAAAATGTCAATACCACCCAAAGCAATCTATACATTCAATGCAGTCCCAATCCAGATTCCAACAACACTCTTCAAAGACATGGAAAAACCAATCGCTAATTTTATATGGAGAGGAAAGAGACCTTGGATAAGCAAAACACCACCAAAGAAGAACAAAGTAGGAGGGCTCACACTTCCAGATCTCAAAACCTACTACAAAGCCATAGTAGTCAAAAGAGCCTGGTATTGGTACAACAACAGACACATGGACCAGTGGAGCATAATTGAGAACCCAGAAATCGATCCATCGACCTATGCTATTTGACATAGGGCTGAAATTCACTAAATGGGGAAGAGATAGTCTCTTTCACAAATTAAAAAAAAAAAAAAAACCCACTGCCATTGAGTCAATTCCAACTCATAGCAACCTCCATTGGGTTTCC
>NW_006921607.1:2484441-2497854 GCF_000298275.1 Orycteropus afer afer | reverse complement strand
AATGTTATCCATAATTTGTCATGATCCACACAATCAAATGCCTTTGCATAGTCAATAAAACACAAGTAAACATCTTTCTGGTATTCTTTGCCTTAATCTCAGCACTAGTCATAATAGCAAAGAGATAAAAACAATCTAAGTGCCCATCAACCAAGGCAAGGATAAACAAACTGTGGTACATAAACACAATGGAATACTATGCAACCTTGAAGAAGAATGTAGAATCTGCAAAACATAGATGAACTTGGAGGATATTATGCTGCATGAAATAAGTCAATCACAGAAGGACAAATTAGTCCACCACTGCAAAAAATTAAGGAAAAGTTTATATATGGAAGGAAACTTTCTTTGTTGATTACCAGGGATGGGAGAGTGGGGAGGCTAAATTCCTATAATAGGTTGAATAAATAAATATAAATATACACCAAAGATTATTAGTGGTTACCAGGTGTAGAAGGGAGGGGGAAATGGGAAGCTTTTGTTTGTAGGGCATTGAGTTTATGCTAATGGTAGTGGACTATTTTGGAAAAGGATAGCAACAATGGTGGCACAACAAGAAAAATGTCATCAGTGTCCCTGAGCTATAAATGGGGAAGTGGTTATGTTGGTGAATGTCTTGCTCTATATGCTTTCACCACAATAAAAGTAAAAAAGATTAAAAATAAAAAGTAACTTCACATCTGATGTATTTGGCACACATTTCATGATGTATATCATTTGTATTTTGACTCTTTCTTCTAGTGTCAAATTTATCCATCTTTTCTTCTTATGCATCTGGATCTCAAACCAATTTTACAAAGTCTCCTTCCATGCCCAGGTTATAAAGGAATTTACCTACATTCTAGGACTCGACGGCAGGGAGTTTTATTTATTTATTTATTTTTAGTACACCTGTGGTTTAATTTTTCACATTGAGCTCTCTGGTCATTGGAATTTTTCTCATGTATTGTATGAGGTACGGTCCAATATTATATTTTCCTATGTAGATATCTAGTTGCCCAACATTATTTTTAAAGAATGTTCACCTTTACCCAAGGGCTTTGAGATACCACTTTTATCAGGTACTAAAGCTACATATGTACTTGTGTTGATTTCCTGAGTTACTTTTCAATTCCACTGATTTATTTCTCTATTCAAACCAGTAGCACAGTGTGATAGTTGGAGTTGTGTGTCGACTTGGCTGGACCACAATTCTGTGTGGTTTAAGCAGTTGTCATGTGGGTTATTTCCATGATGAGATTGGACGTATATGTTTTGAGCAGCCAATCCGTGGAAAGAGAGTTTCCCTAGGGGTATGGACTGCTTCCAGTATATTTATGGACATCCTGGGAAAATGAGACCCTCTTCTGTGGATCGGGATCCTACTGTGCTGCCTACAGCTGTCCGTGAGTGAACAATCCACCATTCAGCCTGGAGATCTTGGATTCATCATTCGTTGGAGGCAACAGTCAGTACACTGCCTGCCAACCTTCAGCTTGTCACCCCCTGCAGCTGCATGAGTCGGGAAAAGCCTCCAGCTTGACATTTGGTCCAAGAACTTGGGACTTGCCAGATTCTATAAGTGTGTGAGCCCTTTTCCTAAGATAAATTTCTCTTTCTCGCTCTCTATATAAGTTTTACTGGTTTTGCTTCTCTAGAGAACCCAGCCTAACACACACAGTAAACCCTAAAGGTTTCAGAGCATATTTTAATGTCTCATAAAGCTAACACTGTTTTACATTTTTCTTTTCAGTTTTCTCCTAGACATTTTTTACCATGTGAACTTCATAAAATAGCTTGTTTGAAATTGTGTTCAATTTCTAAATTAACTCATGGATAACTGATAACCTAATTCTAATACTTTTTGAGAATATGCAAAGAATTAGTAACACCGAATTGGTATTAGATGCTATTAAGCTATGATGGGATAGTGGTATTGTAGTTATGTAAGAATTCTTATTTAATTTTTAGAGAAAGGTAATATATTTATTAATTACTAAATATAATATTTGGGATTAGCTGTGAAATAACTCAGCAGTAAAGAAATCAAAGGAAGGATGAAGCAAATGGGTAATATGCTTATAACTGTTAAGTCAACCTGAAAACCCACTGCTGTTGAGTCAATTCTGACACACAGCAACCCTGCAGGATACAGTTTCCAAGGCCGTATATCTCTATGGAAGCAAAATGCCACATCTTCCTCCTGTGGAACACCTGATGGGTTCAAATCACTGACCTTTCAGTTTACAGTTGAGTGCTTAACCATTGTGCCATGAGGGTGCCTATGTCTGTCTCCCTTGTCCCCATTAAAGCAAAAGAACTAAACAGTTGCCATCAAGTCGATTCTGACTCATGGCAATCCCATGTGTGTCAGAGTAGGGTTTTCAATGGCTGATTTTTCATAGACTTTCAGGACTTTTCTGCAAGGTACCACTAGATGGACCTGAACCTCCAATCTTACAGTTAGCAGCACTTAGCAGCAAGTAAGATTCAGCTCAAGATTCCCCTCTTGTGGTAAATTATATTGTGGTCAGAATATTTGCTGCTCCTGCTCACTGAGACCATCACTGCAGAAGAACTATCTTTCCCATCATAATGACATTAGATGTGGCTACGTGATTTGCTTTGGCCGATGAAGGTCAGTGGAATTTAGTGCTACTTTTAGTCAAGTCTGTAAATCCACAGTGTGGTTCCATCATTGCTCTTTTTGCCTCTCTGCCTTGAGAACCCCACAACCAAGACAGAGGCTGCTCCTTTTACCTGGGTCCCAAAATCAAAGAGCTGAGTCATATCTGAACTGTAGTCATGTGGCAGTATAAGTGGGAAATGATCATTTGTTGTCATAAGCCATTACATTATTGGGGTTGGTTGTTACAAAATTATCTAGCTTAAGTTGATTTAAACATCTCTTCTATGGAATTTTTAAAGATTATTTCAGGAAGAACTGGCCTATTTTATTTTTAATAGTGCACTTGAAGAAAGGACATCATAACATGAATATATGAAGAAATAGAGAAAAAGAGACTGGTTTAGGAGGAAAAATAGTAAGATCTCCAATTATGGTAAGGTTGAGAACAAACTTTTGATGATATCTACGCTAGTAGAATTACAGTATGAAAGTGACAGACAGAAAATGGGTTCATCATAATACATGATGGTCAAAATCATTAAAGTTCTTAAGTTGTTTAAGGATGTGAATATAGACAGAAAAAGAACACCATATTTTCATATATAACGTTTTCATGCACAGAGAGTGTGAGGGGGTTGTGCAGTTGTCTAAAAACCATGTAATGTGTGTATTATATGTGTAAAATACAGTATATGACACTAAGTCCTATGGACCACTATACTATGAAGAAAAGGGAAAGAAACAGAAAAATCCCAAAGAGAGATATAAGAAGACTAGAGATCTCCGAATCCATTGGCATACATGACTCGACGGCACCTAACAACAACAACAATTGAGATCTCCGAATACTGTGGTGTTGAGTAAGAAAAAGGAAACATTTCAAGAAATGCAATGGGATCCAGGGATCCAAGCTTTCAATATCAAGATTAATTTGAACCAGGTAATTTTAGTATTTCCTTCTGAACCAGTTAAAGAGAATACTATGGCCAGAGAAAAATAAAAATAAAACCCAAATCTAATTAATTAGATATGGCCAAATCAAAACACACAAAACTAGACTGAAATGGATAAATACATACAGGCAGTTCCAGACTTATGACAGGGTTCCATTCCAATACTTGTGTCATAAATCAGTTCTGATGTAAGTCAACTACCTTCTTGTTTGTTTTAGTTTTGTGAATATTGCCTTGTATTATCAATATCTGTATAAATCCAATCTTTGCCTTTAGGAGTTGGCATGATAATGATAACATCTGAAAATTATGTGCTGCAACACTGTATGTATTAAATATTACCAATAATAAATATACCACCATCACCCGCAAAAAAGACAAAAAGGATGGTCATAAGTGCAGTTCATCGTAACTGGAAAACGTAATAAAATAGGTATCGCCTGTATTGAATATGATGGAATCAGATCATGATGGGGCTAGTTCAAGCCAGATAAAATCAGATAAGAACATGTCAAAGAAGATGAAAATGGAATAATGAAAATCCGCATCAGGGAACTACCTGGAATAGGGTTGTGTCTCCAAAAATGTGCTTTTTCTATACATTGCTTCTCTAAAAATACAGGCATATCTAGAAATGCAGTAACTAATACGATAGCCACTCTACTAATATGTTTAGTGAGCACTTGAAATGTGGCTAGTCGGAACTAAGATGTGTGTTAGTATAAAATGCAATCAGATTTTAAAGACTTCATTAAAAAAAAGTTGCAAAATATCTAATGAATACTTTTTACATTGATGACATGTTGATATGGTAATATTGTGGCTTATTGGATTAAATAAAATACATTATTAAAATTAATTTCACCTATTTAGTTTTACTTTTTTAACATAACTACTAAGAAACTATAAATTACAAACAAAGCTAACATTTTATTTCTACTGGGCAGTGTTGATCTAGAAGAATGGGAAAATGATGTTCAAGTGGCCTAATCCAACCCTCTGCCTATTTTTACACAGCAAAGAACCTAAGAATATTTTTTGTATTTTTAATTGTTAGGAAAAAGCCAAAAGAATCATATATCGTAATATTGAAAATTATATGAAATTCAAATTTCAGTGTCCATAAATACACTTTTATGGGAACAGCCACACCCATTTGTTTACATGTTATTTAGGACAGTTTTTGCACTTTAACAGGAGAATTGAGAGGTATAGCAGAGACTATATGATCACAAAACTTTAAAATAGTTACCATTAGGCCCTTTACAGAAAAGTTGGCCAACCCCTGATCTTGAATAATTTTCCAATGGATGCTATTTATCAACGCAGATTTAAGAATCATTGTAAATATTTTCATCAAATGGAAAAAGAAAATATATGGTTTATGAAATCCTATACCGTGAGTTGGAGTTGTGTGTCAACTTGGCTGGACCACAATACTGTGTGGTTTAAGCAGTTTTCATGTGTGTTATTATTCCCATGATGGGATCAGATGTATATGTTTTGAGCAGCCAATCCATTGAAAGGGAGTTTCCCTAGGGGTGTGGCCTGTTTCCAATATATTTATGGACATACTGGGAAAATAAGACACTCTTCTGTGGATCGGGATCCTGCTGTGCTACCTACAACTGTCCATGAGTGAACAATCCACCATTCAGCCTGGAGATCTTGGATTTGTCATTCATTGGAGTCAACAGCTGCTATACTGCCTGCCAACCTTGAGCTCCTCAGACCCTGCAGCTGTGTGAGTCGGGAAAAACCTCCAGCTTAACATTTGATCCAAGAACTTGGGACTTGCCAGCTTCTACAAGTGTAGAAGTGAGCCCTTTTCCTAAGATAAATTTCTCTCTCTCTCGATATATATAAGCTTTACTGGTTTTGCTTCTCTAGAGAAACCCAGCCTAACACAAATACCTATTTAAAAATTGCTATTTAATTGTAATTTTTGTTGCAGAAGGCATCTCTTAGTACTTCCCCCTTTGCAAACTGTGCCCCCAACATCATTGGCCTTTGTACAATTCCTCCCACTTGTCAGGCATATCACTTCCATAAGCTCTTAGCAGCAAAGACAGCTCCTTGCATCTGAAATGCTCTTACTCAAGGTACCTAGAGTTCTCACTCCCTCACCACCTATGTCTTTGGTCAAATGCTACCTCCTGGCTGATTTCAAACACCCAATTTCAAAATTTACCCAACCAGCCTATCTACCCAATACCCTTTCTCCTGCTCTATTTTATTACAAGTTTTTCACTTGAAACGCTTGTCACATTTTAGCATACCAAACTCAAATATCTATGTATATAAAGTTTACTGTTTCTTGTCTATTTCCTTATACTCAAAGATAAGCCCAGTGAGGGCAGAGATTTCTATTGATTTCCATTACATGTACTAATGTGTTCCAAATATCTACAACATATATGGCAACACAGGAAAAACAAACTCATTGCCATGAACTTGATTCCAAATTACATCCACTCCATGTGTTACAGAGTACAACTGTTTCATAGCACTTACTGATTGGTTTTGTTTATTTACTTATTTTACCTTATTTAGTTCATAGTGTTTTATTAGCTATAATCTTTCAATAAGCACATCACCAGGCATTTCTTCTGCAGTATCACTGGATTAGTACAAACCACTAACTTTTATATTAATAGTTGAGCATAAACTATTTGCACTGCCAATAAGTCTTTCACACTTAGGGGGAAAAAAAATCACTGTTGATTTTGAATCATAGAAACCCTACAGGACTGAGTAGAACTACCTTAATGGGGCTTCCAAAGATATAAATCTTTACAGAAGCAGACTGTCTTATCTTTCTCCCACAGAGAGGCTGCTAGATATGAACCAATGACCTTCAGTTAGCAGGCAAGTTAGCAGCCACCAGGGTTCCTTTGGCACACAGCAGGTAAGCAACAAATATCTTCTGAATTAATGAAGGGAAAGAAAAGGGCACATCCTCACCCAATGACAGCAGATTCCTATAAATCTCCAGCATCACTTCTTTGTACAGGTCCTTCTGCTCAGAGCTCAGCCTCTTCCATTCTGCCTCCGTGACACCACAGTGATATCCTCGAATGTAACTGGTTCCTAGAACAAGCAATGAATCAATGCACAGCAAATCACCATCAATTTCCCCAATGAGAGGAGTTTAACTGGAGGCCGTGAAGAGCCTGGATCTGAAGAAGTTCATCTTGTTCTCTTCAGAGAACACAGTTCTCCACATCCAGTTCTCCTGGACATGACTGTGTCCCTGGCTTTGTGAGGAACCCTGTGGGGAGCACAAGTGACACACAAAACACATCATGGCCCTCAGACACATATGACTTCCCCGGAGAAAGGATTTGTGAATCAACTTGAAAGCATTAAGCAGTGTTCAAGAAAGTGACTGAAAATTCATAATGGAGAAATTCAAAGATGGGAGAGTACAGGATGGGCTAGAAAAGAAAAAAAGGCATCATGGAGGTAGGACTTGTGCTAGGCATTAAGGATGGTGAAAATTTAAAGAAAATGAAAGGAAACTTCAACTATAGAGAAAGGAAGAAGTAAACAGAAGGGGTCAAGAATGAGCATTTCTAAAGAGTTCAGGTTAACTAAAAGGGATCTGTAAAACCACTATCTTTGTTTCTGCCTTTTAATAACCTTTCTTAATAAAGTCCTTACCACGTCACTCATCTTGTAGGGTCGTAACTCATCTATGCAATACAGTTGGCAAGGGATTGGCAGTAATACTCCAGAAAAAGGGCATTTACAGGGAAGATGGCATCCTACTAACAGACCATGCACCAGATCCTTCTTTCAAGAGATTTAGAGAAACTCAGTGGAACAGCTACAAATAATGATCCTGGAATTACTAGCATCTAATGAGAAGATAAAGTATTAGATCGAGCAAAGGGAGCAAGTTCAGTAACTGGAGGGAAAAAAAGCCAGTCAACCGGCCAAGCCAAAGAGAAACAAACAAACAAAAAAAAAGCCTAATCCTCCTTCCCAGGAGTGGCTGGTGGTTTGAACTGCCAGCCTTTCGGTTAGCTGTCAAATGCCTTAGGCACTACACCATCAGAGCTCCCACGCCAAAGCGAAGACATTAGAAATACAAAGGGTGTCAGGAGGAAAAAAAAAAAGAACTTCAGGAACCCACAAGTGTTAAAGACACAGAATAGACAGATCAGAAAGATTTCAAGGTGATCTAATGCTGTGCAGCTTAAGCGTCCACAAAGTCCAGAAGGGAGTAAGGGAAAGGGCAGAAAAACTCCCCAAATAAACCAACCCCAAATCAGACCCACAGCATTGGGCTCAAGTCCAACTCTTAGCAACTCTTTTTAGCAGAAAGTGGAACTGAGGTCTGGGGTTTTGGGACTTGTGGATCCTTGCAGAGGAGGGCTGTCCTTTCTCCTGTGGGGCAACTAGAGGGTGTGTACTGCAGGGTTTTGATGGACAGCCAAATGGCACCAACAGCAAACTGCTCCAAACAGACCCAGGGGCTGCAGCTGTCCTGCTCCCATGTCTGCATCACTGGCTGATCTATTTCACACTAAGCACAAAAAACAAGCTTTAGCATTCTCTCCTGGAGGTCACTTCTCATGCCAATCTTTCTTCTATGCAGGTATGAGCAGATTCTGCCACAGCAGCCAGCTCCCAAGGCTGTTGGCTGAACATAACTAGAAAAATCCCTCCTCAATCACCTTATCCTCCCTTCATGTTTCTACTTTCTTCTTCTCAAATATTTCTTCCTTTCTATCTGATCATTTAGGATGGTGGTGTAGTGCCTAAGGCATTTGACTGCTAACCAGAAGACTGGCAGTTCAAACCCACCAGCTACTCCCCAGAAGGAAGGTTGGGCAATCTACTTCCATAATGATACTGCCTTGGAAACGCATGGAAGGGTTGCTATGAGTTGGATCTGACTTGATAGCAGTGTGTTTGGTTGGTTATCTGATCAATTACCCCTCTACCTCTTCAGCTTCTTTCATTTTTACCAAACCTTCATCCCTCTCACCACCCTACTTTTGTTTTTCTCTCTTTTTCTTATATTCTTTGTCCTTTTTCCATATTGCTTAGCATCTATTTTTATTCTATCTTTTCATTTCTCCCTATTCTCCTTGGTTTTCTTTGTTTTTCCTGTGTCATCCAAAGGGAAGAACACATTAACTCTCCACTAGTCAATGATATCTACCACACCAACCACCTCACTCAACAGGCAAGTCACCAATAGCTCCTGCAGACCATAGGATCAATGACAGACAGTGGACAACACCTAGTCATCCCAACTGCAACTCCTCATCACAGCAAACAGAGACCTGAACTCACATCCCCAGTAGTTACTCCCCCAACACAGAGAAAGCTGAAGAGTGACCCAGTACAGCCACACAACCAACCTGCTCCACACTTTCAGATATATAAAAACAAAGTAAAACATAACACCAGGGTGAAACAAACCAGCACATAACCAACAAATAAAGACACCAAAAAAAAAAAAAAACTCACTGCCATCAAGTTGGATCTGACTCATAGTGACCCCTTCTTGGGTTTTCAAGGCGGTGTCACTACGGAAGTAGATTACCCAACCTTCCTTCTGAAGGCTGGCTGGTTTGAACCACCAGCCTTCTGGTTAGCAGTCAGATGCCTTAAGCACTATACTTAAACCAGATCTCCTAAATAAAGACAAAAACTTCAAAATGTCTAAGAAACAACAGACAACTTCAAATCAAACAAAAAACAGGACAAGATAGTAGAAACAAGTGTCCAAACTAAAGAATTGGGAAATCTTTCTGAGGAAGAACAAGTAATAGAGCTATGTGATAAGGAATTCATAAGATATGTATATAGGACCTTCCAAGAGCTCATGGAATCCATAAACACAAGCAAGGAGAAGACAGGCTATACCCTTGAAGAATTCAGGAAAATCATTCAAGAGCAAAATGACAAAATAAATACACGATTAGAAATCATACAAAAACCCAATTAGAAATCTAGAAGCTGAACACTAAAGTTACAGAGATAGATAGCATATTGGAAGAACAAAAGAGTACACTCAAACTGACTGAAGAACACATTTCCCAGCTAGAAGATAAATCCCTTGATGCCAGCTTGTATCAGGAAAAATTAGAACAAAAATTAATAGAAATGAAGAAAATCTAAGAGTTATATGGGACGATGTGAAAAGAAATAACATATGCCTGATCAGAATTCCAGAACAAGAGGAAGCAAAAATACAAATAAATAAAAAATACTGAGAAAATTGTCAAAGACTTACTAACAGACTTCCCCTATATTATGTAAGGAGAAAGATATCCATCCAAGAAACTCAACAAACCCCACAGAGGATAGACTCCAAGAGAAAGTCACCAAAACATATCATAATCAAACTTCCCAAAACCAAAGACAAAGAAAGAATCTTGAGAGCAGCTCAGAAAAAATGAAATGTTACCTACAATGGGCAACCAATGAGACTAAACTCTGATTTCGCAGCAGAAACAATGCAGGCAAGAAGGCAATGGGCTGGCACATAAAAAACCTTGAGGGAAAAGAACTGCCAAGTGAGAATTATATATCCAGCCAAACTCTCCCTCAAATATCAGGGTGAAATTAAGACATTCACAGACAAACAGAAATTAAGAGAATTTGTGAAAAACAGACCAACCCTACAAGAAATGCTAAAGAGAGCCCTTCCAATAAAAAACCCATAACAGAGAAAAACAAATTAAAACCAAGACACTTGACACAACCACCCAGAAACCAACCCAGAAAACAAATCTCAAAATCAGCTCACAAAAAATGTAAACAAAGAAACAGGAGTCAATCTGTAAATGACACTAACAGCAAAGCAAATAGAAGGAATAAATGTTATAATTACAAAACTTCCAAATGGAGAGGAAGTCAGGATAATGTCTATATAGAACAGATTGTTCCAAACTTAGGGAGATAAGAGTTTACTTCAGGGTAATCACAATGAAACTAAACAATCCTTCTAACCAAATTAAGAAAGAAAAAAATCAAAAGGGCTTAGTAAACACAAAACCAACAATAATGAAGAAAAGAGAAAAATCATTTGATAACAAAATGAACTCAGCACAGAGAAATACTTGGAACAAAGAAATCACCAACAACACAACAAAAAACACACCAGAATGACAGCAATAAATTCATACCTATCACTAATTACACTCAATGTAAATGGACTAAATGCACCAGTCAAGAGAGAGTGGCAGATTGGGTAAGAAAAGAAGACCTATCAGTATGTTGCCTACAATAGACCCACCTTAGAAACAAAGGTAAAAACAAATTAAAAACCAAGGGATGGAAAAAAATATACTAAGCTAATGGCAACCAAAAAATACCAGGTGTGAAAATATTAATTTCTGATAAAACAGACTTCAAGGTGAAAACCAGCACAAGAGACAAAGAAGGGCACTATATCCTGTTAAAAAGGTCAATTGAGAAAGAGAACATTACCATAATAAGTGTATACATTGTGTAAGAATTATTCTTTCACCCAATGAAAGAGCTCTAAAATACATAAAGCAAACATTAACTGGATCAAAAGGAAAAATAGACAATTTTATAATAGTAGTAGGGGACTTTAACACACACTATCAATGAAGGACAGAACAACTAGGGAAAAAAAATCAACAAAGATACAGAAGATCTCTATGTAGGAGACCCTTGATAGAGAGGGAGAACAATGTGGAACAAAACTCAAAATCATTTGGAGGAAAAAAAAAAAAAAAGGTGGGAACCAGGTTTGCTGGTCCGATAGAGCCTGGTGAAACCACTGAGACTATGGCCCCTAGCTGCCCTTCAGGTCTGGAATTGAACCCACATCTGTGGTTTCCAGCCAAACAAAATACAGGCATGTGAGTTAAACATTTACCTCATGCCTTGATACATGTCTTGGAGAGAACAATCATGGGAGAAGTAAGGGCTGCTTATGCACAGGGAGACAGCTCAGGGGGCAGGAGAGTATGGAGGGATGGACACTGGGAAGAGGTAAATATGGGGAGGAAGTGGGAGGAGAACTGTTGCATTGTGGTAAACTGTAGTCAATGACATGAGACAAAGTATATGTGAACTGCTGTATGAAAAGTGAATTTGCTCTGTAAATCTTCACCCAAATCACAATTAAAAAAAAAAGATACAGATCTCAATCAACCAACTTGACCCCATAGGCATATACAGAGCACTCTGCCCAACAAAAGCAATAGAATACACATTCTTCTTCAGTGCACATGGATCATTCTCCAGAACAGACTAGGTGTTAGGCCACAAACACTGAAATATTACAAAGCATCTTCTCAGATCACGATGCTATAAAATTAGAAATCAATAATAGGAAGATCAAAGGAAAAAAATCAAGTATGTGGAAACTGAATAATACACTGCTCAAAAACTACTGGGTAATGGAAGAAATAAAGCATGAAATTAAAAAATTCCTAGAAACAAATGAGAATGCAAATACAACTTACCAAAACCTTTGGGACACAGCAAAAGCAGTACTTAAAGTCAATTTATAGCAATAAATGCACACATCAAAAAGGAAGAAAGACTCAAAAGCAACACCTTAACTCAACAACTCCAACAATTAGAAAAAGAACAATAAAAGAAACCCATAGTATCCAGAAAAAAAAAAAAGGAAATAATAAAGGAATTAATAAATAACAAATGAAGCAGGGGGAAAGAAGAAAAAAAAACAGAAAATCAACAAGACAAGAAGCTAGTTCTTCAAAAAGACTAACAAAATTGACAAACCACTGGCAAATTACCAAAGGAAAAGAAAAAGAAGATGCAAATGACACAAATAATAAATGAAATGGGTGACATCACAACCAAACCAACTAAAATAAAAAAGATAACAGAGTATTATGAAGAACTGTACACCAACAGACTCAAAAAACTAGAAGAGATGGACAAATTTCTAGAAACACAAGACTTACTAAACTAACCCAGCCTGAGACAGAATACTTGAACACATTCATAACAAAAGAAGAAATTGAGCAGATCATAAAAAAATTCCCCACATAAAAAAGTCCTGGCCCAGACAGTTTCATTGGAGAATTCTATCAAACATTCAGAGAAGAGCTGACACCTATACTTTTCAAACTATTCCAAAAAAACAAACTAAACTCACTGCCATGGAGTCAGATTCGACTCATAGCAACCCCTCATTGGGTTTCTGAGGCACAGAGAAAATGATGGAATACTCCAAAATTCATTCTATGAAGCAAGCATAACACTGATACCAAAACCAGGTAAAGACACCACTAAGAAGGAAAACTATAGATCAATATCCCTCATGAATGTAGACATAAAAATCTTCAACAAAATCATAGTCAATAGACTTCAACGACATATCAAATAAATAATACACTATGAACAGGTGGGATTCATACCAGCTATGCAAAGATGGTTCAACATCAGCAAAATAATCAATGTAATCAATCATATAAATAAAACAAAGGAAAAGAACCATATCATCACATCAATTGATGCAGAAAAGGCATTTGATAAAATCCAACACCCATGCCTGATCAAAACTCTCAGAAAAATAAGAATAGAAGAGGAATTCCTCAACATAATAAAGGGCATATATGCAAAACCAACAGCCAACATTATTTTCAATGGAAAGAGACGGAAACTATTCCAATTGCAAACAAGAACCAGACAAGGATACCCTCTATCACCACTTCTATTCAACATTGTATTGGAAGTCCTAGCCAGGGAAATCAGGCAAAAAAGTGAAATAAAAGGCATCCAGATTAGCAAAGAAGAAGGAAATCTATCTCTATTTTCACATGACATGATCCTATGCATAGAAAGTCCAAGAAACTAAGCAAGAAAACTACTGGAACTAATAGA
>NW_006921607.1:2476235-2482955 GCF_000298275.1 Orycteropus afer afer | reverse complement strand
ATTGTATCCATTAATTTTTGGTTTTCTTCATTCTTCTTTGCTCTGGACAAGGAGAGACCCATCGTTGCATCTAGATGGCAGCTTGCAAGCTTTTAAGACCCCAGTGGCTACTTGCCAAAGTAGGAGGTGGAGCAATGTTTTGTGTACTATGTATGCCAATTGAGCTTCCATCAACATTCTTTAAGGACATGAAAAAACCAATCACTAAGGTTATATGGAAAGGAAAGAGACCTCAGATAAGCAAAGCACTACTGAAGAAGAAAATCAAAATAGAAAGTCTCACACTCCCTGATCTCAAAAATTACTATACAGCCACAGTAATCAAACAGCCTGGTATTGGTAAAATGACAAATAGACCAGTGGAACAGAATTGAGAACCCAGAAATAGATCCATCCATCTATGGGCAGCTAATCTTTGACAAAAGGTCAAAACCCATTAAATAGGGAGAGACAGCCTCTTTAACAAATGATGCTGGCAAAATTGGATATCCACTTGCAGAAAAATGAAACAAGAGCCATACCTCACACCATACACAAAACGAACTCAAGATGGATCAAAAACATAAATGTAAAACCCAAAACAATGAAGTTCATGAAAGATAAAACAGGAGCAAAGTTAGGGGCCCTAATATATGGCATAAATAGACTATCAAGCATAACTCAAAATACATATGCAGCAGAAGAGACACTAGATGACTGGGACCTTTTAAAAATTAAATTCTTATGTGCATCAAAAGACTTCTCCAAAAGGGTAAAGAGAGAACTTACATATTGGGAAAAAAATATTTGGCTATGGCATGTCTGACAAGGGTCTTGTCTCTAAAATTTATAGAAAACTTCACCACCTCAACACCAAAAAAAATAAATAAATAAAAATAAAAATAAAAAATGAGCAAAGGACATGAACAGATACTTCACTAAAGAAATACAGGTGGCCACCAAACACATGAGGAAACGTTACATTAGCCATTGTTATTGTTGTTGTTGTTATGTGCCATCGAGTCAGACCCGACTCATAGTGACCCCTCCTTGGGTTTCCGAGGCAGCATCATTACGGAAGTAGATTGCCCCATCTTCCTTCTGAGGAGTGGCTGGTGGGTTTGAACCGCCAGCCTTCTGGTTCACAATCAAGTGCCTTTGGCACTACACTACCAGAGTGAGAGATGCAAATCAAAACAACGAGGTATCATCTCACCCCAGTAATAATAGGAAAGTTCAAGAAGGCAGAAAATAACAAAGGCTGATGAGGGTGTAGAAAGATTAGAACTCCCCTACACTGTTGGGGACTGTAAAATGGTACAGCCACTGTGGAAAACGGTATGGCATTTCCTTAAAAAATTAAAATAGAATTATCATTTGATCCAGCAATTCCATTACTATGAATATATCATAAAGAGGTGAGATCCAGGACACAAACAGACATATGCACACCCATGTTCACTGCAGCACAACTGACTCTAGCAAAGAGATGGAAACCTAAGCACTCATCAACAGATGAATGGGTAACCAAACTATGGTACATGCACAGAATGGAATACTATGCAACATCAAAGAATAATGAAGAATCTTCAAATCACCTCATAACGTGGATGAGTTTGGAGGACAGTATGCTGAGTGAAATAAGGCAATCACAGAAGGACAAATATTGTATGAGTCCATTATTATAAATGTCAAGGAAAGGTTTGTGCAGAGAAGGAAATTTACTTTGTTGGTTACCAGGAACAGGAGGGAAGGAGAGGGGAAATTCTGACTAGTTAAGAATCATGTGTTTATTTGGGTGAAGGGAAAGGCAATATAACGTAAGTGTGTGACCAGCACAATGACAATAGGGAAAAGGAGGACACAGAAACATACACAGAAGACAGACAACAGAGACAAATACTATTATATGCACAATACTGCATTACCAGTAGCAGCAAACACTATTCTATGAGTAAATGCATAGAGAAGATCAGATCTGGTGGTGGTTGTTGTTATATGCCGTCGAGTCAGACCCGACTCATAGCAACCCCTCCTTGGGTTTCCGAGGCAGTATCACTACCGAAGTAGACTGCCCCATCTTCCTTCTGAGGAGTGGCTGGTGGTTACGTGAAAAGAAATATACCCATGACCAAGGATAGATTTGGCTGAAGATAATCTTACATACATATTTGTGCTACAAAAATATCCATATATGTTACAGGAGTAACAGGGGACAAGGTTGGAGTAGCTTCTCAGTGGCAACCAAACCTTGAGGGAGAATGTCACCAAGCCTGTGGGCTTGGGACCATGGTCTTGGGGGACATCAAGCTTAATTTACACAACACAGTACATAAAAATCTTGTTCTACATTCTACTTTGGTGAGTAGCGACTGGGGTCCTAAAACCTTTCAAGTGGCCATCTAAGACACAACTACTGGTCTTCCCTCATCTGGAGCCAATAAGAGTGAAGAAAATCAAACAATTGTAAACAATTAGTCCAAGGATATGATGGACCATCAGGACCTCAGCCTTTGTGACCCTGAGACCAGAAGAACTAACTAGATGGTGTCCAGCTACCAATGCCAACCACTCGGAAAGGGATCAAAATTGGAGATCCTGGACAGAGTGGGAGGAAAAATATGCAACAAAATTCAAAAAGACAAAAATGACCAGAATAACTGATTGGATAGAGAATGGTAGAACCCCCAAGACTCCGGCCTCAGGTTATCCTTCAGGCCTGGAACTGGACTCACTTCCGTGGATTAGCTTTCAACCACATGGTAGAAAGTCCTGCGAGCGGAAAACTTACCCCAGGGAGATGCACCCACCTGACCTAGGGCAATGCATCCCTTGGATTAATCAACCAGGAAACATCAGAAGGTCAGTATTTGCACAGAGGGAAAGCAGAATAGACAGGAATGCATACCTAAGAAGGTCATAGGGAAGGGGTGGTCATAGCGAGAAGATGGGAGGAGAGCTTTTTATTGTTAGAATTGTAATCAGAGCCATGAAACCAGATGTGCATGAACTATTGAGAGTAAAACGAATCTGCTTTGTAAATTTGCATCCAGATCACAAGAAAAAAAAAAAAAAGGATATGTACAGATCATTTCATTTCATCTTCAGCCGCACCTCCTTTTCCAAAATGGGAGAACAAAACCAGTTTAACCCTTTGCTGCTGAGTCAGCACCAACTCATAGCAACACTATATGTCAGAGCAGAACTGCCACAAAGGGTTTCCAAAGCTGTAAACTTTACAGAAGCCCACTGCCACGTCTTTCTTCCACGGAGCAGCTGGTAGGTTTGAACCACCAATCTTTCAGTTAGCAGGAGAGTGCTTCATCACTGCATCACTAGAGACCCTAGACATATTTTATTGAGCTATAATTTCAAACTCATTTTGTTTGTAATTCATCCACTTTAAAAACAGGAAGTCTTCACTTTTCACAGTTCTAACATACACAAATTGCAGTTACCACAGTTAAGTAGGGAGCTCTGGTAGCATAGTACCTAAGGCATTTGACTGCTAACCAGAAGGCTGGTGGTTCAAACCCACCAGCCACTCAGAAGGAAGGTTGGGCAATCTACTTCCATAGTGATACCACCTCAGAAACCCAAGGAGGGGTTGCTATGAGTTAGGCTGACTCAAGGGCACATAACAACAACAACATAGTTAAGTAACCCCAGTCATCCAACAAAATGGTTCAAATTTCAGTAGCCATGGTCCATTCACTGTGAGTAACTGTATAAAGTACAAACTGTTCTGCTACTTCAGTTCACAGATCACTACATGCATAAGGATATGCATCAAAACCAGGATCAAATCACATCACTTCTTTCAAAGTCCAACTGACTTCATTAAAGGGAGCAGGGCTGATCTAATCAATCATGCTATGAATGAATGACTATGAATGAAGTCAACAAAAGAACTGGACACAGAAGCCCCATTAGTGCCCAGTTGGTGAAAAACATCAATGCACAAGGATGGCAGCACGTCCTTTTTTGGGACATGGACGCTCTGCCCTGGAAACCCTCCCAGATGCTACCTATGTTGTTGTTACGTGCCGTCGAGTTGGCCTCATAGCGACCCCTCCTTGGGTTTCTGAGGCGGTATCACCGCAGAAGTAGACCCATAGATCTCTTTACTTATGTGCTTTTTTGCTGGGACAAAGCTGTAATCATCAGTGCAGCACTTCCGTGAGTTCTGGGAGGCATTGTACTGAATTACCAACCCAAAGCAGTAGCAGTTGTCAACAGGTCGGAAGTGAGGGAGCGAAGGTGGGGACGCCCGAGCTTGCAGCTGGCATCCTGAAGGAACAAAGAAAAACCCTGATGTTGTAGCCAACAGGTCAGAAAGAAGGGAGTCTAGGGTGGGCTTCAAAGCTTGTGGCTGGCATCCCAAAAGGATAAGGAACACCCCACACTTGTAGCCTGCAGGTCAGAAGTGAGGTTGTCATGTGGACCCTCAAACTTATGGTTAGAATTTGCCTATTTGGCAGTCTGAGGAAGAGCATCCTTTTAAGTGGTGAGAGCTGACTTAGTGCCAGGTGGCTAGGGTCTGAGAAAGAAGTACTGTGTGGGCAGCTCGTGTCAGAACTGAACAGAGATGTAGCAAAGTGGTATTTTGATATAATTGGTATTCTGAGATTTATTGACACAATATCATATTCCTGTAAATTAGACTGGCCACAATAGATAATTCTTGAAGCTAAGCATAGTGGCTAAAAGCACTTGACTGCTCACCAGAAGGCTGGCGGTTCAAACCCACCAGCCACTCCTTGGAAGGAAGGTTGGGCAATCCTACTTCCGTAGTGATACTGCCTCGGAAACCCAAGGAGGGGTCGCTATGAGTCGGGGCCGACTCGACGGCACATAACAACAAACAACAACAACAACACGCTAGTACTAGAGAATGTATTTTTACTATGCTGTCCATTTCTATATGTTTAAAAAGTTGGATAATTACAAAATAAAAAGATGTCCAGTATACAAGATGGTATCACTACATATATACATGTGGATGTGCAGTGAAATTTAATGATATATTTAAAAATTTTAATAATCTCAGTTTTACAAAAATAGTCCCTTCTCTTAAGAATTTCCTGGATTTTTGACCTTGGGTATATTTCTCAACAAGAAAAATAAAATAATACAGAAACCATTCTGAAATGCCCAACACGATACTTGGCACGAAAGCATGAAATAACTAAATGATGACCACTTCTCCCTTCCCAGGACAGAGAACATACAGGATGCCTATTCTCTGGGAAATGAGCCAACATTTCAGAAAAATAAGGTTTTCATTCCACCTCACCAATATTTTTGGAATCCTTTTCTCCTTTTGGGGCCATTCTGTATTCTTAGAAGATGAACCTGAGGGAAGACAGACAATCTGTGAGAACCAGACCTCTCAGAGTAGCTCTTCCAAGCCCTTCACTCAGCTGTGGCCACCAAAGCATTCTCACCTGCATCTAGAGCCTTGAACCCCCTCTTCACCTCTCCAGACCCTCAAGAACTAACTCTCACCGTTTGCCTCATGTTTTTGAGTCAGTTTCTTCATGGTCTCTATATTTCCCTGTTCTTTAAAGCCAACGTCTTCTTCCAGTCCTGCTCTCCCTGGGTACAAAGATCAAGAAACGTAATGGTCCCAGAGTCAGTTCAGTGACTGTCTTGAAATTCTGCCACAGGGCCAGCTGGAAGTTCTTTCATTTCAAGATGGATTTCTGCTCCCAGGTCTATTTTATTCAAATCTCAATTATAAAAGTCCATCTTGCTTCCATGCATCCAGGACAGGTGGGAGAAATTACTTCGTGCTGCAGGATCCTTCATTGAGTGTACTAACCCCCCGTATCTTCCGTAGAGATCCTGTCCTCTCCCACCCTCCTCTAACAATGACAGAGCCTCAGTCTACTCAGGTTTTACAACCCCAGCCGCGCCCCCACCAACAGGATGTGTTAGTCTATTTGCGGTTGGCTGACCGCATCTCTAAAACCCAAATAACCCCGCGAAGGCAAGACCAGAGCAACCCTTTCCATTCTGGAATCGTTCCTCCCAGACCAATGCCACCCCCTTCAAAAAAGAATGCGAAGTTCAAGGTTACTCTCGCTCCAGCCCCAACCGGGGCACGGAAGTTCCACCTAGAGCCTTTTAACTCCAGGATTTAAGGCTGTGTGTCACCCAATTTCCTTGCTCCAGTGCACGTCTTCGGCCGCACCCCCTTCTCCAAAATGGGAGATCCGGAACCGGTAGGCGATGAACGACCAGGACACAGCCCCGTACCCACCACCGGGCCCAAAGCCCTGCCAGCCAAACTCTACCTCGGAATAACGCTTGGCCCAGCCTTTCCTGATCCTCCTTATCGAGCAGGAAAAGACGCTCTGGGGTTAAGGACCAGTGGGGACCTCGCTCGTCCATTCAATCATCCGCCAACGAATTACGCTAAAACTACAGTCCCCAGAATCCTCGCAGCCTGCGGCTCCCTTGCCCGTCACAAGAGCTGCTTCTGAGCCACGCGGTTCATTTACCCAAACAACAATCATTATGGGGACAGCCTCTCCACTCTTTCCTCTTAAAATACCTATTCATCAGCGTGGCAGTGGTTCGCAAATGAAGGCCCCGGTTGTCCTGGCCGCCTCAAAGACTGTACACTGATGAGAAGCCGAAGCTGCCGATTTCGCAGACTTCTGGACCCAGTCCTTCGGCGCCAGAGATTACCTAAAAGGCACTTCCAGTTGGCTACTACGGCCCGCCCATCTCGCT
>NW_006921607.1:2473990-2475505 GCF_000298275.1 Orycteropus afer afer | reverse complement strand
CCTTCTAACATGACCAAAGTAGGTCAAACGAAGTCTGGCCATTCTCGCTTCCAAAGAGCATTCCAGCTGCACTTCTTCCAAGGCAGATTTGTTAGTTCTTTTGGCAGTCCATGGTACTTTCAGCATTCTTCACCAGCACCACAACTTGAAAGCATCAACTCTTCTTCAGTCTTCCTTATTTGTTGTCCAGCTCTCACATGCATATGAGGCAAATGAAAATACCATGGCTTGGGTTAGGCACACCTTAGTCTTCAAAGAGACATCTTTGCTCTAGGCTCTGTACTATACACCCAACTACTGGTCAGCACCATATAGGCCTGGTCTTATACTACCCATGCATTCCTGTGGTCAGCCTCGTTTTACTTAATGGGGAAACACTGGGAAAGCAAAGCAGGTTCCCAAAATCTGAACCGAGCACTTACCCCCAACTCCAGAACTCTCCTCTGCAGTCATTTCCCTCTTGTCCAAGTCCTCAAAGTTAGTGGCAAACTCTGACCCTTTTCATGGAAAAAGGAAGCCACACTCATTGGAGCACAGCTCTCTTTAAAACTGAAGCAGGTGATGACTCCAATTGGAGCTGCTATTTTAGATGCAGATTCATTGCTTGAGCACATTAATAGATCTCCTGGTACCTGGTATAAAGCTACCGATCTTTTTCTAAATTCCATTTTCATAGAATTATCAGAAGCAGTTTGCCTTGAACTGGCAATGCTGGCAGTACACTTTCACCATCCTATCTCAGAGCATATCAACTCTCCAACACTATGTCATAATTTAGCCTGTAGGGACCTAGATCCCCTTTCCCTTCCACAAGACGTTACATTGCTTCATTACATTGATGCCATTATTCTGATAGGACCTGAAAAGTGCCTAAGGTATTTGACTGCTAACCAGAAGGCTGGTGGTCCAAACCTACTAGCAACTCCTCGGAAGGAAGGTTGGGCAATCTACCTCCATAGTGATATCGTCTCTATGATATCTCTATGAAACACAAGGAGGGGTCGCTATGAGTCAGATACAACTCGACGGCAGTGAGTTTGGTTTGGTTTGGTTTAGACTTATTGGTAAGACATTTGCATGCTATTGTTGTTATGTTCTGTCAAATTGGCTCTGACTCATAACGACCCCATGTACAACAGACCCTATGAAATACTGCCTGGTCAAGCACTCTCCTCACAATCCTTGTTATATCTGAGCTCATCATTGAAACCACTGTGTCAATCCATCCCATAGAGGGTCATCCCTTTTTTACTGACCATCCACTTTACCAAGCATGATATCCTTCTCCAGCAAATGGTCCCTCTGACAACATGACCAAAGTAGGTGAGGCAAAGTCTGGCCATTGTCACTTCTAAGGAGCATTCTGGCTGCACTTCTTCCAGGACAGATTTGTTCATTCTTCTGGCAGTCTATGGAACTTTCAGTATTCTTCTCCAACACCACAACTCAAAAGCATCAATTCTTCTTCAGGCTTTGTTATTATTCAGCTTTCACATGTATATGAGGCCACTGAAA
>NW_006921607.1:2471118-2472900 GCF_000298275.1 Orycteropus afer afer | reverse complement strand
TTGTTGGACCTTCGTTTCTCTCCAGTTCCTTCACTGCAGCTTCAACTTCTTCCTTCAATATCATTGGTTCTTGAGCATATGCAGCCTCCTGAAATAGTTGAATATCGACCAGTTCTTCTTTGTAGAGTAACCGTGTATTCCTTCCATCTTTTTTTGATGCTTCCTTCATCATTCAATATTTTGCCCATAGAATCCTTCAATATTGCAACTCGAGACTTGAGGTTTTTCTTCTTTTCTTTCAGCTCGAGAAATGCCAAGTGTGTTCTTCCCCTTTGGTTTTCTAATTCCAATCTTTACACATTTCATTATAATAATTGGCTGTGTCTTCTCGAATTGTTCTTTGAAATCTTTTGTTGAGCTCTTTTATCAAATCATTGCTTCCAATTGCTTTAGCTATTCTCCATTCAAGAGCAAGTTTCTGAGTCTTTTCTTCCTTTCCTGCCTTTTTAATGACATTTTGCTTTCTTCATGTATGATGTTCTTGATGTCACCCCACAATTCATCTGGTTTTCAGTCACTGGTGTTCAATGCATTACACCTATTCTTCATATGTTCTCTAAATTCAGGTGGGATGTAGTATTTTGGTCATATTTTTACTCTCGTGGATTTATTTCAATTGTCTTCAGCTTCAACTTGAACTTGGAGATGAGCAATTGATGGTCTGTTCCACCGTCAGCTCCTGGCCTTGTTTTGGCTGAAGATACCGAGTTTCTCCACCACCTCTTCCCACAGATGAACTTGATCTGATTCCTGTGTATTCCATCTGGTGAGGTCCATGTGTATAGCCACCTTTTATGTTGTTGAAAAAAATTATTTGCAATGAATAAGTAATTCGTCTTCCAAAATTCTATCATGTTATCTCCAGTGTCATTTCTATCATCAAGGCCATATTTTTCAACTACCTGATTTTTCTTTGTTTCCAACTTTTGCATTCCAATCACCAGTAATAATAAACCTTGATTGCATGCTTGATCAATTTCAGACTGCAGAAGTTGGTAAAATCTTCAATTTCCTCATCTTTGGTTCTGGTGGTGGGTGCAAAAGTTTGAATAATAGCAGTTAACTGGTCTTCCTTGTAGGCTTATGGATATTATCCTGTCACTGACAGCACTGTATTTCAGGATAGATCTTGAACATTTTTTGTGACAATGAATGCCATGCCATTCCTCTTCAATTTGTCATGCCCAATATAGTAGATTATATGATTGTCTGATTCAAAATGGCCAAAACCAGTCTTTTTCACCTCACTAAGGCATAGGATATCGATCTTTATTCATTCCATTTCATCTTTGATGACATCCAATTTTCCTATGTCCATACTTTGTACATTCCATATTGTGCTTATTAATGGATGTTTGCAACTGTTTCTTCCCATTTTGGGTTGTGCCCCATCAACAAATGGAGGTCCTGAAAGCTTTACTCCATCCACGTCATTAAGGTTGGCTCTACTTTGAGGAGGCAGCTCTTCCCCAGTCATATTTTGAGTGCCTTATGACTGAGGGGCTCATCTTCCAGCACAATATCAGGCAATGTTTCAGTGCTGTTCATAAAGTTTTCCAGTAATATATTAAACAGTGTTTTACTGCTATTCATAAGGTTTTCACTAACCAGTGTTTTGGGAAGTGGATGGCTCCTTCCTTCCTTCAAGTCTGTCTTAGTCTGGAAGCTCCACTGAAACCTGTCCACCATGGGCGACCCTGCTGGTATTTGAAATACTGGGGGCATAGCCTCCAGCCTCATAGCAACATGAAGATCACCACAGTACAACAACCTGACAGATGA
>NW_006921607.1:2427113-2470518 GCF_000298275.1 Orycteropus afer afer | reverse complement strand
GTGTCCATCCCTCCATGCACTCTTGCCCCCTGAGCTATCTCCCTGTGCATACACAGCCCTTCTATTCTCCCATGATTGATCTCTCCAAGGAGTGTATCTACCTAATGTAAATGTTCAGCTCATATACCTACCTGTCTTTTGTTTGGCTGGAAGCCACAGGAGTGGGTTCAATTCCAGACCTGAAAGGCAGCTAGGGGCCATAGTCTCAGTGGTTCCACCAGACTCCATTAGACCAGCAAACCTGGTCCCTTTTTGAAAAGCTGCTAATTTTGAATGGGGCCCAGAACAAGAAAAGGCTCTGCAACACATTCAGGCTGACATGCAAGCAGCTCTGCCACATGGACCATAAGATCCAGCTGATCCAATTGGGCTTCAAGTATTACCAGATACTGTTTGGAAATTTTGACAAGCCCCTATTGGTGAATCACAATGCAGACCTTTAGGATTTGAGAGCAAAATCCTGCCTCCTCTGTGGATAACTACTCTCCTTTTGAGAAACAGCTTTTGACTTTTTATTGGCCTTTCGTAGAGACTGAAGGAGCTCTGGTGGCATAATGCTTAAGGCATTTGACTGTTAACCAGAAGGCTGGCAGTTCAAACCCACCAGCCACTCAGCAGAAGATGAGACAATCTACTTTCATGAAGATTTACCACCTCGGAAATCCTATGGGGTTGGCTATGAATCAGAATCAACTCAACAGCAGTGAGTTTGGTTTTTGGTTTTGGAGACTGAAGCCTAGCCACGGGCCACCAAGCTGCCTTGCTGCCGGAGCTGCCCATCATGAACTGGGTGTTATCTGACCCACAGAGTCATAAAGCTGTACATGCACAGCAACACTCCATCATTAAATGGAAGTGGTATATAAGAGATTGGGCTCGACACACCTGTGGCTTTCAGACAAACAAAAGACAGGCATATGAGGTGAACATTTGCACTAGGTAGATACACTCCTTGGAGAAAACAATCATGGGAAAATAGAAGGGCTGTTTATGCACAGGGGCAAGAGTGCATGGAGGGATGGACACAGGGAAGAGGTAACTATGGGGAGGAAAAGGGAGGGGAGCTGTTGCATTGTGGTAAATTGTAGTCAATGTCACGAGACAAAGTATATGTGAACTGCTATATGGAAAGTGAATTTGCTCTGTAAACTTCCACCCAAATCACAATTTTAAAAAAAAAATTTAAAAAGAGAGAGATTGGGCTCGAACAGGACAAGAAGGCACAAATAAGCTGCATGATTAAGTGGCCCAAATGCTGATCTCCACTCCAGTCACATTACCTTCCCTCTCCCAGTCTGTACCTATGGCCTCATGAGGAGTTCCTTATGATCAGTTGACCGAGGAAGGAAAAACTCATGCCTGGTTTACAGAAAGTTCTGCACAGTATGTGGCACCACTCTGAAGTGGACAGCAGCAGCACAGCAGCTCCTTTCGGGGACCCCCCCCCAGAAGGACAGTGGTGAAGGAAAAACCTCCCAACAGGCAGAACTTTGAGCAGTGCATCAATTTGTTCACTTAGCTTGGAAGGATGTGTGACTGTACTGATTCATGACCAGTGGCCAATGGTTTGGCTGGGTGGCCACGGACTTGGAAGGAATATGATTGGAAATTTGGCGACAAAGCACTATGGGAAAGAGATATGTGGATAGACCTCTCTCAGTGTGCCAAAGAAGTCAAAGTATTTGTGTCTCATGTGAATCCTCACTGAAGGGTGACCTTGGAAGAGGAGGATTTTTAACAATCAAGTGGATAGGATGACACATTCTGTGGAAACCATTCATTCTCTTTCCCCAGCCACTCACCACTGCCCAAAGGCTCATGAACAAAGTGGTTATAGTGGCTGGAATGGAGGTTATGCATGCGTTCAGCAACATGGACTTCCATTCACCAAGGCCAACTTGGGTACAGCTACTACTGAGTGCCCAGTCAGCCTGCAGCAGAAACCAACTCCAAATCCATGATATGGAACTATTCCACAGGGTGATCTCCCAGCCACCTTGTGCTAGGTTGATTATACTGGACAATTTCCATCATGGAAAGGGCAGAGTTTTATTCTTACTGGAATAGACATTCACTCTGGATACAGATTTGCCTTCCATGCACACAATGCTTATGCCAAAATTACCATCCAAACATTTACAGAATCCTTTATCCACCATCATGGTACCCCCACACATCACCTTGGATCAAAGGACTCACTTCACAGAAAATGAAGTACAGCCATGGGCTCATGCTCATGGAATTCCACTGGTCTTACCATGTTCCCCATCATTCTGAAGCAGCTGGTATGATAGAATGGCCTTCTGAAAACATAATAAGGGTGCCAGTTAGGTGGCAATACCTTGAAGGGTTGGGGCAATGTTCTCCACGAGGCTGTATATGCTATAAACCATCCAAAATGTGTTGCTATTTCCCCAATATCCAGGATAAACAGGTCTAGGAACCAAGCGGTGGAAATGGTAGTAGTACCACTCATTATTACTTCTAGTGACCCTCTCAAAAATATTTTGTTTCCTGCCCCTGTGACTCTAATGCTCTGCCAGTCTAGAGTTCTTAGTACCAAAAGAAGGAATCCTCTCACCTGGAGACATAATATTGATTCTACTGAAATGGAAGTTAAGAATGCCACCAGGCCACTTTGGGCTCCTTATGTCTCTGAATCGACAAGCAAAGAAGGGAGTTACTGTATTGGCTGGTGTGATTCATCCTGATTACTGAGGGAAAATCACATTGATATTCCATAATGGAGGTAAAGAAGAATATGTCTAGAATACAGGAGATTCCTTAGGATGTCTCTTAGTAATACCATGCCCTGTGATTAAAGTCAATGGAAAACTATAGCAATTCAATTCTAATATGACTACTAATGGCCCAGACCCTTCAGGAATAAAGGTTTGGTCACCCCACTAGGCAAAGAACCATGACCAGCTGAGGTGCTTGCTAAGGGCAAGGGGAATATGGAATGGGTGGTGGAAGAAAGTAGTTCTAAATACCAGCTATGATCATATGACCATTGTAGAAACAAGCACTGTGATTGTTATATTTCTTCCATGTATGTGTGCATCAAATATTTTTGTTTTCTTCACTTATAAAATATGTGTACAGGGCTAATGCATTTTCTGGTGTAGGTGTGTTAGTTGTATCATGTTAGGCACACATATATGACTTTATAAGTGTCTTTACTTAGAGACTGTATATGGTTTAAGGAGATGTGTACAGGTACCAAGTTGACTGTGATAATTAAGGTTGTGTGTCACCTTGGCTGGGCCAGGATTCTAAGTGGTTTAGCAAGGATGATATAGTCATCTGTCATTATGAGATCTGATATAATGTAACCATCTCCATGATGAAATCTGCTATGAGCAGTCAATCAGTTGAAAGAGAGTTTCCTCAGGGGTGTGGCCTGCTTCCTATATATGTGGAAAAACTCTCGGGCTTTTTGCTCATTCTGAATCCTTGTGATCTGAACTTGAACTAGTGGTCTGCCATATTGTGTGCCAATTTTGGGATTGTTGCCTTCACAACCAAGAGCCTGCCATCCTGTCTGCCCATCTTGGATTCATCAACCTCCAAAGCCAGCAGGCATTGGTATTGCCTGTCAATCTTGGATTCATCAACCCCTGTAGCTACGTGAGTCAGGAGAAGCCTCCAGCTTGACATCCGACCTGCAGACTTGGAACTTGCCAGCATCTACAACTGCATAAATCATTTCCTTAGGATAAATTTCTCTGCTTCCCTCTCCCCCATATATATATTGTGCTTCACAGGTTCTGCTTCTCTAGAGAGCCCAGTCTAAGATACCCTTCAAGGTCTCAAAATATGACCCCTTTGCCTCCTCCCTCTCCTAGGCTAAGACTTACTGTCCACTCCTTGGGCATGGCTAAGGTTGCTAGTTATGGGGGATTTCAGTAACAAAAGTCTGCACCATTTTCTCTGTTTCCATACTTTTTTCCCAAGGAACATGCTGGTTTTCTTGATTGCATCTATTCCCAATGGCAGTGAAGGGACCTTGGGTTTATCTGGAATCCTCCCTCCTCCAACCCCTAGAGATTATATATCCACAAACACATTCCCAGTAGCTTCCAGTTCTGACAAGTAACAGTGTTGGTGTTATAGGGAGAATACTAGCAAAGGGACATTAGGGCAAATGTGGCAAAGGATGGGGGCCCACATTCCCTGATGCTCCCTTTCTTTTTCCCCAACCTGCATTGACTCAGCATTCTCTGGAAAGCTGACTTCAGAGCAAAGGGAGTGTGGGTAATGGCTGTGGTGCCAGTGACTCCTGACATTTTCCCACGTCTGCTTTGATAAGGTGTCAAAAACACTTTGTGTATGTGTGTGTGTGCTTTCGGTGCAAATTTACAGAGCAGAACTTGTTTTACATTCAACAGTTCACGTACATTTGTTTTCACTTCTCGATTACCATCTCCAAACCTAACCCACTTTCCTCCTCTCCCTTCCCTGTGACACCCCCCCAGTGCCCTTCTTATTTATGCACTTCTGTCTGTCCAGCTTTCCTTCCATGTCAATGCTGCCCCTTAGGTACCCCATGGCCGATCACTCCAAGGGGTGTATCTCTGTAGAGTAGGTAGGTGCATTGCCCTAGGTTGGGTGTTCTGCATGTAAGTCTTACTACTGTTGGGCTAAGACCCAGACCTTGGGAGTAAGTCCTATCCCAGGCCCGAAGTGTATCCCAGGGCCATAGTCTTAGGGGTCCCACCAGGCTCCATCTGACCAGTAATTCTGGTCATTATTGTTTATGAATTTTGTTCCACATTTTCCCTCCCACTCTATCCAGGATTTCCAGGTTTGATCCCTTCCTGAGTGGTTGGCATTGATAGCCAGGCACCATCTCATTCTTCTGGCCTCAAGGTCCATCATATCCTAGGGCTGGTTGTTTCCAAATGTCCTTGGTTTTCTTCACTCTTCTTCGCTTCAGATGAGAGGAGACCATTAGCTCCATCTTAGATGGCTGCTCAAAAGCTTTTAAGACCCCAGTCGACTAGGCTTTTTCTAATTCTCAAAGTCTGCTATCCATTCTGTTGGCTTGGGAAATGACAACTGGCCAAACAAAGGTGCTGGACAAACCCTCTCTTGTGAAATTATTGCCCCAGAACAGAAGGGTAAGAGCCAGGACATGCAAAATTGTCATAAAACTCAGCAATCTGTGCTCCAAAAAGAAAAGCACTAGAGAGGGCATGATTAAAAGGTCTGGTCCTCAAACAAGGAAGGTGGTATGGCTAGGTTCTCTCAGAGCAGCTGTTAGAATGATATGGGAGTGTCACTAGCAGGATTGTTCCTAGGATCAGAAGGCTGAGGGGATATGGCCTAATGTCCTTACGCCTGATATTAGGAATGTTCAGAGATCTTTAGACCTATCATTGTTGACCTAAAACAAGGAATAGACAAAAGGCCCAGAGCAACAAGACTGGAGAACAGTTTGCACATGGCTAAAGGATCTGACCCTAGAAACTGGAAGGCTCTGGAAAGCTGAATTCCAGGCAAAGGAGTTGGTAGTTGAAACGACCCTGTAGGTAGGACTGGGAACTGACATTAGGGAACAGCAACAGTTTGAAGGATGGAGAAAGATTCAGCAGACCTGAATAGAGACTAGCATAGGAATTATGAAGGAAAACCAGGGAAGGGAATTTCACAGAAGACAATGGAACAACGAAGTTACAGAAAAAAATAATCAGTCAGGAGAAGAGGTAATCCAGCCCCTGGAGATGTGGGACATTCCCTCCCTGGATGTCTCCAAATCCTAGATCACGCCTCTCCCCTTGCAAAGGAACAGCTTCTCCAACAAATGTATTTAAGGTATGTTTTTTCTTAAGGGTTAAATTCATTTAAGAAACTTGGATTGTGGATTTGAACTCTAGGTACCTTTCAGGAGAGATGTGTAGCATGGCCTGAGTGACACAGATTATAAAAGAAAAAGCTCACTACAATGAAAGGGCAACAAAGCACAGGAAAGAACTGGTGTACGAAAGTAAAACAAGTCAACCATTCTTAGGTTACTTAAGTAAAAAGCCTTCTAATTTTTTATTCCATTTAGTTGGAGAATGTGGGAAATGTGTCTGTTTAGTTATTACTGACACCTGCACCCACATACAGAGTATAAGCAGTCAACAGACTTCTCCTGAAACTTCCTCAGAGGTGGGTGAATTAGTGATTTATTGTGGCAAAATTTTGTCCTCTAAAGTCAGTTGAGGATGACACTAGAATCAAGTTCAGCCCATAGACCCTGCCCACATCCTTCTTCCTGAGTGTGTCTTCTGGTGCAAGGGGAAGTGTAACTTACTGCTTACAGCACCTCACATTCTCCCTGACCACATGGTTCTCCCCCAAAAAAGCTGTTCTTGGATGTGTAATGAAGTTTGTCTTTTTCCTAAACTCTTGACTATTCTCCGTGTACACACAGAGCTTCTATTCTGTGTCCTCTGGTCTCTGATGAAAGTTGGCTTGTGGCTAAAGCATCAGCCACACTCACTGCAAAAATAAGATTTCTCATCTGAGTGTGTCTTCTGATGGCTGATGAGGTCTGACTTCTTGCTAAAGCCTCAGCCACACTCACTGCAAACAAAAGACTTCTGTGAGTGTGTCTTTTCATGTTAGATGAGGTCTGAATTGTAGGTAAAGCCTCCCCCACACTCCAAGCACTTGTAAGATATCTCACCCGAGTGTGTCCTCTGGTGTCTGGTGAGGTTTGACTTGCAGTTAAAGCCTCCCCCACACTCCTTGCACACATATGGCTTCTCCCTTGAGTGTGTCTTCTGGTGCATAAAGAGACTTGATTCCAGGTAAAAGCCTCGCCCTCACTCTTTGCACACATGTGGTTTCTCCCCTGAGTGTGTCCTCTTGTGTTGAAGGAAACCTGACTTCCGGGTAAAGGCTCGGCCACACTCACTGCAAACATAAGGTTTCTCCACTGTGTGTGTCCTCTGGTGTGTAAGGAGGTGTGATTTCAGGTTAAAGCCTTGCCCACGCGCCTTGCATACATATGGCTTCTCCCCTGAGTATATCCTCTGGTGTAAAAGGAGTGATTTCCGCTTAAAGGTTAGGCCACACACTTTGCACATATATGGCTTCTCCCCTGAGTATATCCTCTGGTGTAAAAGGAGTGATTTCCGCTTAAAGGTTAGGCCACACACTTTGCACATATATGGCTTCTCCCCTGAGTGTGTCACCTGGTATATAATGAGCCTTGATTCCTGGTAAAAGCGTTTCCCACACTCCTTGCACACATAAGGTTTCTCCCCTGAAGGTGTACGTGCCCTCTGGTGTCTGCTGTGGCATACTTCTTACACACATATGGCTTCTCCCCTGAGTGTTTCCTCTTGTGTGTAAGGAGACTTGATTTCCAGTCAAAACCTCAGCCACACTCACTACGAACATAAGGCTTCTCCCCTTTATGTGTCCTCTGGCATATAAGGAAGACTGATTTCCAGTTAAAGCCTCGGCCACATTCACTGCAAACGTAAGGCTTCTCCCCTGAATGCGTCCTCTGGCGTATGAGGACTCATTTCTGAGTAAAGCCTTGGCCACACTCAGTGTAAACAAAAGGCTTCTCCCCTGAGTGTCCACTGATGTCCGATGAAGGCTGGCTTTTGGCTAAAGCCTCACCCACACTCCTTGCACACATAAGCCTCTGCCCGAGTATGTTCTCTGGTGGAAAAGGAAGCCTGATTTCCACTTAAAGCTTTGCCCACACTTCAAGCACATGTAAGGTTTCTCACTCGAGTGTGTCCTCTGGTGTCCAGTGAGAGGTGACTTGTAGCCAAAGTCTCACCCACATTCCTTGCACACATATGGCTTCTCCCCTGTGGGTGTCCTCTGGTCTTTAAGGAGGCTTGAGTCTCGATTAAACCTTTGCCAACACTTCATGCACACGTAAGGCTTCTCACCTGAGTGTGCCCTCTCATGTCTGATGACATCTAATTTGCTGATAAAGCCTCACCCACTCTCCAGGCACACGTAAGGTTTCTCACTTGAGTATGTCTTCTGGTGTCTATTGAGAGCTGACTTGTGGCTAAAGTATTGGCCACACTCACTGCAAAAATGGGACTTCTCATTTGAGTGTGTCTTCTGATGTCTGATAAGGTCTGACTTCTGGCTAAAGCCTTAGTCACACTCACTGCAAATGTAAGTCATCTCATGTGAGTGTCTCCTCTGGTGTCTGATGAGATTTGACTTTAGGCTAAAGCCATGCCCACAGTCCAACCATATGTAAAGTTTCTCAACTGAGTGTGTCCTGTGGTGTCTGATGACATCTGACTTATACTCAAAGCCTCGCCCACACTCACTACAAACATAGGGCTTCTCCCCTAAGAGAGACCCCTGGTTTGTGATGAAGTTGGATTTCAGGCCACAGTCTGGTTCATCCTCTCTGCAGTTGACCGTTCCACATGTTGAGGTTTCTAATTCCTTCAGCCCTTTGTCTGTTTCCACAGAGTTTACCATTTCAGCTGAGCTGGGCTCTATGCCTACCACTGCGCTGTCTTCTCTAGGGCTTGTGGACAGCCTTTGGGGTGGGCTGGAGAACGCCCTTGAAGTCTCTCTGTCCCCTGCCCTCCCACACAAGGGTTTGCAGACTTCTTCTCTCTCTTGACCTTCTGTGCTTTCACTGCAGCAGCTTTGATCAGAATCCTGCTGCTCCGGCTGCTTCTGACGGCCTGGGCTGGAATCCCCTAGATGACGGGGATTTTCCGCACAGAAGCCTGGGAAGATCTGAAGCACATGGAGCCTGAGGAACCACTGACAGGAGAACGCCAGAAGGCAGGAGGAACAGGAATAGATGTCTGGCTTTGGTTCTGTGAAGAGAGAATGTTTTCCGTTAGTAGCCACAGTAGGGCTGTCTGGACTGTTCTGCCTCCTCTTCTGACAGACAGCATCTCATTGCTAAAGTCCCAGGGTGGCACAGTTAAGGACTCGACTACCAGACAAAAAGTTGGTGGTTCAGAACCCAGGCCTGGTGGTCTGCTTCTGAGAGGTCACAGCCTTGAAAACCCAATGGGGCAGCTCTACCCGGTACAAAGGGAGTCACCATGAGTTACATGTAATAGAAAATATATACACCACCACTTGTTTCCCACCAATAATTCTTTATATTCCATTTTCATAAATTATGATTGCATTGCAATCAAAAAGGAGCTCAGGTGGTGCAGTGTTGAAAGTACTCAGCTGCTATTCAAAAGATTGGTAATTGAAACTCACTAGCCACTCTAGGGAGCTCTGGTAGCATAGTGGCTAAGACACTTGCCTGCTAACCAGACGGCTGGCGGTTCAAACCCACCAGCCACTCCTCGGAAGGAAGGTTGGGCAATCCTACTTCCGTAGTGATACTGCCTCGGAAACCCAAGGAGGGGTCGCTATGAGTCAGGGCCGACTCGATGGCACATAACAACAACAACAGCCACTCTGTAGGAGGAAGATGTGACAGTTTGCTTCTATAAAGATTTACACCCTTAGAAACCCTTAGGGCAGTTCTAACCAGTCCTACAGGGTCACTGTGAGTTGGAATTGATCTGACAAGGACTGGGTTTGGGTATTACAATGCAGATAACCCACACCCAAAACCTCTTCAACACATCAGCCAGACTAGGAGCTTCTCAAGTAAACATCAGACACTGCTTCTTCCTTACAAACAGCTTCTATTACACTTAGCCTTTTTCTTCTACTCAAACCCTCTAAGCCATGGAAACAATGATATTTACTCTGGTATTATTTGGAAGTAACAGTTGCTATGACCTATCTGAAAATTGCCTTTATGACTTCTCTTATTATAAAAGGGGACCGACAGACATAAAAAGGTCCTTAGTCGAGTTGTCTTCCAAATGTGGGAGACACTGTATGTATGAAAGGAAGGTAGTAGAGTCTGAACTTGTCCAACTTCAGGGAGGATAATGATCAGGATCAGCTCAACGTTGATTCCCATGAGGTGAAGGTAAGACACACATCCACCCTCCAATATTTTTATGGGTTCTGACACCAGCTGTCCTCCCCACAACACTCTCTGCTTCTCTTCTGGATTCAAAAATCCATTGCAATGGCTGCATAGAACTCACAACACATACTTAGAGTTAAGTGGATTATTAAGGAATAGGGTACAACTCAGGATTAGTATCAACAGGCCAAAACTCAAGATCAGGATCAGGAGCATGTAGGCAAAGGTTCATTTCTTCCATGAAGAACAGCTCTCTCAGCTCCTTTCAACTGTAAAGACTTCCTCTCAGGCCTTGAGGACAGGCCCTTCTCAGCTCCAGCATGACAGGCTCTTCAGGACAGGATTTTCTTGGCCCTGCCATCAGTTGCCACAGGCTCTACCACTGGGCCATGTTTAGGCCTCTTGCTGTCTTCAGTGTTACAGCTCTTTTAGGAGGTTCCTTGCCTCTTCTTCCTCTGCTTTTTCTCTCTTCTTTTTTCTTTTCTCCTTCTGCTTCTTCTGCTGCTTCTATTCCCGCTTCTTTATGGTAGCTTATATATACAAACTCCTTATCAGTTTCAACACATGGCCTACCCACCAGAGCCAAGAACTGACCAATCATTTCTCAGTAGCCACAAACACTTCAGTTGCACAGTATGTTATAGATACGCCATTTGCATAGTTTATTCACCAATCTCTGAAAGATGCATAGGAACCACAGGGCAGGCTGCACTGCATGACTAAAGAAAAAGTATCAAAACCAAGTTGTTTACAGCTTACCTAGGAAACGTAACAAACCCTCTGAGATAGAAAAGTAGGGTAAAGGTAACCTCATAGGGCTAAAAAAAAGGAAAAAAAAAAAAGTCAATTCTGACTCATAGTGACCCCACTGGATTTCTAAGGCAGTAAATCTATGGAAGTAGATTGCCCTTTCTTCCTTCCCCGCAGTGGTTGGTGGGTTTGAACTGCCAACCTTCTGGTTAGCAGGCAAATGCCTTAGGCACTGTACCACCAGAGCGCCTTTCATAGGGTTTTTCTAAAGAATCACAGCAAAAGGCAACACAAAGGAATTCATTTCACCACAATGTGCAATAGTGGTTACAGATTATGTACAAAATAAATCTAAATTACAGGTTGCTCACTCATAAACAAATACTTATTCAACTTTTTTATATGTTAACTCAATCCGTTTGCACTTTGGTTACTTGGACTGGATCTGCTGCAAATAAATAACCGTTCAACTGTGCTCAGATCCAGGGTATTGGCAGCCTTGCCATGGATGAACCCCTCAGCTGCAATAAGGCTCTGGTTGTTCTCACAGCGTGCTCCTCAAGTTTACTTTATTGACTTAGGTTCTCTGAGTGACCTAAGTATGGTTTGTTTCTGCTTCTGAACAGCCATCTCCAGTGAGAACATGTGCTAACTCCAGTTTGTGACCTGAACTTTCAATCTTGATTTTTTGACTGTCTGTGCTTTCTTGCTGCCTTCTCTTTGGCTTACCTACAAACATACCAAGTCATCCACACTACACTCTGTCACATCCTCCAACTCTGAGAAGAATTTCAGTAGAAGGACTCTCTTTTGTATCTATTTTATGTTTAACATGGGAACTCCAAGCACATTACAGTTAACACACCAGTTAAGGGAACTCACGTAAACTCAACTATAATTCTAATCCCTTACAAGTAGAAGTGTCATTTCACTAAAGATAATTTAGATTTACAAAGGCCATTTTGTGGTATGATTTATATTGTGCCCTTTTATCACTTCCTATTTCTAAATAACAACCGTACTTATTTACACTAGCCACAGTAGAATTACCAAAATCAACACTTATGCACAATGTTGTTGCTGTTAGTGGCCGTTGATTCCAACTCATAGTAACACTATGTGACAGAGTACAACTGCCCCATAGGCTTTCCAAATCTATAATATTTATGTGAGCAGATCAACAGATCTTTTCGCCCACAGAGCCAGTGGGTAGGTTCAAACTACTGACCCTAATGTTAGAAGGCAAGTACTTAACCACCGCAACAATCCAAACTCAAAACTCACTGCCGTCAAATCAGATCCACTCATAGTGACCCCTCCTTGGTTTCTGAGGCAATATCATTACAGAAGTAGATTCCCCAACCTTCCTTCCAAGGAGTGGCTGGTGGGTTTGAACCACCAGCCTTCTGGTTAGCAGTCAAATGCCGTAGGCACTACGCCACCAGAGAGCTCCTTCATGTCACAATACTGTTATATTTATACAGAACTTACTCATATTTTACCTGTTGTATGTGTTATATATGTGTACATGTATGTGTTTGTCTGTGTATGTATCCTGACACCTCCAATTCCAATCCCAATGTAGGTTCTTTCTATGAAATTCTGTCATATTTGTAGCTCCCTTCTCCAACCGTGAGAAACTTGGTTCCCAAAGTCAATATAGTCATTCATTTACTTAATCTTAAATTTCACAGAAAGAGTTTTCAGAATAGTTGACCCAGTCCCTATAAAATACAAATATACAAAATATGGTTCAAGATATATGCAGGGTTTTTTTCCAATAGACAAAGAGTTGGCCAACATTTTCTATAAAAGATAAAATAGCAAAAATTTTAACTTTGCAGACTATAAGTTCTGTTCCAACTACTCAAATCTGCCCTGATATAATGAAAGTAGTCAGAAACAATACATAACAGGTGCGTGTGTTCTAAAACATTTTTTTTTTTTTTTACAAAAATAGGTAGCAGGCCAGATTTGGCCTTTACGGTATATTTTGTCAATTCTGGCTTTAGACTGAATATAAGGTCAAAGTTCTCTGTTCAAAGGTTTATTGGTTGATAACCCCCTGTTCACTATGGCCATGTTATTCATTTGAAATACATTTTTTCTTTTCTTTTTTTTTTTTTGTATTCTATTTGAGGGTGTTACAGCTATCTTTGTTGAATTAAATTTATTTCTTTGAGTATGTCAAACGTTACTATGGTTCCAAAAGTGAAAAACTATTCAAAATGTAACTTCAAGTTTTATTTCTGCTTTTCCAATCCAGATACATTTTATTTTATTTTTCTTGTCTTACTGCTCTGGCTAGGATTTCTCCTACAGTACTAAATATAAGTGGTAAGAGTGGGCATACTTGTCTAGTTCCCAATAACAAGGGGAAAGCACTAGGTCTTTCTCCATTAAGTACACTGTTGTCTGCTGGCTTTTCGTATAGGCCCTGAATCACATTGAAGTACTTCAAATTTATTCCAATCTTCTTTAGAGTTTTCGTCAAGAAAGGTTGGATTTTATCAAATGCTTTTTCTGCATCCACAGAAATGATCACATAGTTCTTTTCCTTTCTACTGATGCTGTGTATTACATTGATTGATTTTCTATGTAGAATCAAACTCACAACAGTAACTTGAAGATTAGATAGGAACTTTACAGGGCAGTGAGTTTATGTTAACAGGAGAACAATGGGTGAGAATGGCTGCACAATTTGAAGAATGTAATCAATGTCACTAAATTGTATAAGCTGTTGAATTAGTATATTCTCAACAACAGCAACAAAATAAAAAACTCTGATGGCCTAGATTTAGGGAATGGCATACTTTTGTGAGTTTTACCTCCAGAAACCCAATCAGCTTCTCATGGTAAAGATGAGAGAAAAGTCCCCTCTTGCTCTGGAAGGTAGGAGAAGAAAAACAAAAAACAAATCTTTATGCAAATCTTCACAGAAGCAGACTGCCTCATCTTTCTTCCATGGAGCAGCTAGTGGGTTCAAATGACCAACCTTTTTGTTAGCAACCTGCAGTCCGTGAACTGCTTAAGATGGCCCTTCTAGCCCTAGTGTTCCACTTTGTGATGTATTATACATCCTAGTCTTTACGCCAGTTTAGAGTGGGTTGTATCTTGAGTCTTGCCTTGCTAGTGGGTATGACTCAAGTCACCACTTTTAGTTTCCTCGAGGGTATATATGTGAATGTTCTGGGAAAGTTAGCTCTCTTGCTGTGGTCCTGCATTTGATTCACCATCATCTCACTCCTGGACTTGAGACAGCAGCCAGTCACGTGACCCACTGATTTGGGTCTGCAGCTCCTGCAACCAACCATGCAAGTGAGGAAAATCCTCCAGACCTATGCATGGGCTTGGATTTGCCAACCTCCACAAACTCATTAATGAATTCCTTGGCAGTTTGTGAGTTCTGTGAGACATTACAGTGAAATATGGAACCCTAAGACAGGAGAGAGAGTACTGAGGGGAAGAGAAGGAGTTGATATTAGAGATGATGGAGTGGGACAGCATTTTGGGAAAGTTGGACATTTGGGACATTTTTAAGCTCTGTCTCATAGGGACCAGCCTTGTGCTGATCCTTCTACTAGAAATTATTCGTGCACAGCCAAATGCCTTAATCACTACACCAAGGAGAAGAAAAGTAACCATTTAATATATCCTGAGTATTCTCTTTTGTTGGCCTAATGGCAGAGAAACTGTTACCCTTATCCATTGCTTCGGGGAATGTAAAATGGTAGAACTGCTGTGGAAAAGTTCGGTGGTTCCTCAAAAAGTTAAACATAGATGAGTCGGGTCTGACTGCATGGCACATAACAAAAAATTTCCAGCTTTTCCCTTCAAAAGGGAGTTGCAGTAAGATGGCAGAATAGGCAGAAAGACTTCAAAGACCCTCTTCAACAAAGAAAAGGGGAACCAATTAACACAGATATAGAATGATAATCCTGGACCCCTAAGACTTGAAGAGAAGGATATAGAAGTGGATTAAACTGCAACTAGCAGAAGAAATAGCATGAAAACACCAAAAAAGGAGACATAACGGAGCTGTAGTCTGGCAGCAATCCTGATGGCACACACAGCTTGGATATTGCTGAGTGGTAGGCGCATCCATTCTGAATGTTTACAAGCAGCTTAAACATTTTGGATATTTAAAGCAACAGTGTTCTCCCAGATTCCAGGGACTTAAGACCAGGCTCCACTTGCCAGTAACCCCAAGGACATTCTGGACCCGGACGACTGGAAAGTTTCTAGTTTTCAGCTTTTTTTCTTTTCCCTGTTCCTGCTTGGATTTTTTTTTTTTTTCCTTTCTCAGGGTTAACCCCATTCCTTGTTTTCCTTTTTGTGTTTTACCATCTTTTTCTTCATTACTCTCTTTCTCTACCTTTTTTCTCTTATTGCCCCTGCCCCAGATATTTCCAGGTTATTTTTTTTTCTTTTCCTTTTTCTCTTTTTCCTTTTGTTAGTTACTGTTCCAGTGTGAATACACGGTGTATTTTTTGTCCATTTGCTTTCACTTTTTTGATGGTTATTCAATTGTTATATTTGTCTAACTGAGTGAAAGACAGCAATGGTCCCAATACGACACAACTACAACCATACCTCCTGAAGCTTCACTTACTGAGTGAGAGATACCACTTCCTTCTCCACCAACAGGCCAGTAATAAATGACAACCAAGAAGAGCCTGACTCACCCTTGGGTGCTCTTCACAAACAGTTAACAGAGATCTAAACACAACAATTCCATGATATCTCGGAGACAACAGACCATCACAGTCCACACAAAGAAGCAAGATAAAGTGTTAGAAACAAGGGAGCAGGATACAGACCCAGAACACATCCCTGAGGAAGAAGCAGCATTGGAACTCTCTGATACAAAATTCAAAAGAAATATATTTACATGTCTTCAAAGGATTGAGAGACAACCAAAGAAAACACAGACAAAACCCAAGAAGAATTCTGGAAGAAAATACAAGAACAAAATGACAAAACAAATGAATAACTAGAAATGATTCTAAATCTACAGATAGAAATGCAGATCAATACTAAATTTTCAGAGATAGATAACACATTGAAAGGGCAAAGGAGCAGAATTGATGCAATGGAAGTCAGAATTAATTAGATTAAAGACAAATACCTGAAAACTTCTTTGGAAAGGGATCAATCAAAAAAAAGATGAAAACAAAATGAAGAAAGCCTAAGGTTCATGTGAGATACCATCAAAAGGAATAATCTGTGTATCACTGGAATTACAGAACAGGAGGAGAAAAATAAAATCACTGAGAAAATTGTCCAAGATTTGTTGGAAGACAACTTCCCTGATATGATGAAAGATGAGAACATATCCATTCAGGAAGTCCAATAAACCCCAAATAGGATAGACCCCAAAAGAAAATCACCAAGACACATCATCATCAAACTCATCAAAACCAAAGACAAAGAAAGAATCCTGAAAGCAGCACAGGAAAAACAAAAAGTTACTTACAAAGGACAACCAGTAAGAGTAAGTTCTGATTTCTCAGCAGAAATCATGCAAGCAAGAAGGCAATGGGATGGTACATATAAAACCCTGAAAGAGAAAAATTTTCAACCAAGAAATATATACCCGGCAAAATTGTCCCTCAAATATGATGGTGAAATTAGGAGATTTCCAGATAAGCAGAAGCTAAGGGAATTTGTTAAAACCAGACCAACCTTACCAGACATACTAAAGGGAGTCCTCTGAACAGAGAACCAAAAATAGCAAATAATAAGTGACCATTAATACACAAGATGACATAACCCAGAAACTACAGCTATGGACATATCCAAAGTAAAATGAGCTTACAAGATTGTAAACAGGGAACCAGAGACATCAATTGGCAAGTGAGGACAACTACAAACCAAAAATAGGGAAAATATTGTGTAGGTACAGAACTTCTAAATGGTGAGGAAGTCAAGAGAGTTACAAGATAGAATGGACTGTTCTAATCTCAGGGAGAAAATTATAAATCACAGGGTAACCTCAAAGAAAAATGATAAACCTTCACATCACAATAAAAAACAAGACAAGCACATATATTCAGCAAATACTAAAACAATAGCAACAAAGGAAATGATAACATAATTCATAAACATAATGCGCTCAGCACAGAAAATAATATGGAACAAAGAAACCAGGGACACCATGAAAATAACATAACAAAATGACAGCAACCAATTCAATACAATAATTCAGTAATTACACTGAATGTTAATGGATTAAATGTACCACTCAAGAGATGGAGAGTTGCAGATTGGATAAGAAAACAAAATCCATCAATATGCTATCTACAAGAGACACACCTTAGAGACAAAGACAAAAAAAAGACTAAAAATCAAAGGTTGGAAAAAGATATATCAAGCAAATTGGCAACCAAAAAAGAGTAGGAGTGGCAATATTAATTTCTGATCAAATTGGTTTTAAGACAAAAACCACCATACAAGACAAGGAAGGACATTATATAATGATGATTAAAAGAACAATTGAACAAGAAGATACAACCATAATAAATATCTATGGACCCAATGAAAGAGCCCCAAAATACATAAATCGGACTTCAAAAGAGTTGAAAAGGCAAATATATGACTCCACAGTCATAATAGGAGACTTTAGCACACCACTTTCAATGAAAAACAGAACAACTGGAAAGAAACTCAACAAAGATGCAGAAGAGATAAACAATACAATCCACCAACTCGACCTTATAGACATCTACAGAGCACTTCACCCAACAACAGCACAATATACATTCTTTTCCAGTGCATATGGAACATTTTCCATGATAGACCATATGTTAAGCCATAAAGCAAGCCTTCATAAATTTAAAAACATTGAAATCCTGCAAAGCATCTTCTCAGATCATAATTCTATCAAATTAGAAATCAACAATAGGAATACCAACAGAAAAAGAGTAAACACATGGAAAATGAACAACATCCTCCTTGAGAAACACTGGATAAGAGAAGAAATAAAAATTGAAATTCAAAAATTCCTTGAATCAAACGAGAATGAAAACACAACATACCAAAATCTTTGGGACACAGCAAAAGAAGTGATCAGAGGCAAATTTATAGCAATAAATGCACACATCAAAAGAGAAGACCAACTCTGTCTCTGTAAGTAAAAATGGCCCTTTATATGTCTGTGCCTCTTAAATAACGTACTCTGAAGAAAAAATTCATCCCAGCCATGAATTTCCTTCTTCTGAGTCAGGTGACCCCAGCCAGCTATGGGTTCATGAACAAAGTAGCCATGGTGGCAGAGATAGAGGTTATGTATGGGCTCAGCACCATGGACTTCCACTCACCAAGGCCAACTTGGCTACAGCCACTGCTGAGTGCCCAATCTGCCAGCAGCAGAAGTCAACCCTAACCCTGAGTCTATGATATGGAATCATTCCTTGGGGCAATCAGTCAGCAACCCGGTGACAGGTTGATTACATGGGACCACTTCCATCAAAGAAAGGGCAGCATTTCCTTACTGGAATAGACACTCTGGATACAGATTTGCCTCTCATGCATGCAATACTTCTGCCACACTACAATTGGTGGACTTATAGAATGCTTTTTCCACTGTCATGTACCCCACACAGCATTGCCTCGGATCAAGGGACTTGCTTCATGGCAAATGAAGAGTGGCAATGGGCCTATGCTCATGGAATTCACTGGTCTTACCATATCCCCCATCATCCTGAAGCAGCTGGCTTGACAGAACAATGGAATGGCCTTCTAAAGACACTTCTATTGCCATCTAAGTGGCAGCACTTTGCAGAGTTGGGGCAATGTTCTCTAGGAGGCTGTATTATATGTTCTAAACCAGCATCCAGTATATGGTGCTATTTCTCCAATAGCCAGGATTCTTAGGTCCAGGAACCAAGGGGTGGAAATGGGAGTGGTACCACTCACCATTACCTCTAGTGACCCACTCAAAAAATTTTTGGTTCCTGTCCCTGTGACTCTATGCTCTGTGGGTCTGGAGGTCTTAGTTCAAAAGGGAGGATACGCCCACCTAGAGACACACAATGATTCCACTAAACTGGAAGTTAAGAATGCCACTCAGCCATTTTGGGCTCCTCAGGCCTCAGGATCAACAGACAAAGAATGGAGTTATAGTATTGGCTGGTGTGATTGACCCTGATTACCAAGAGAAAATAGAATTGATATTGCATAATGGAGGTAAAGAAGAGTATGTCTCGAATACCGGAGATTCTTTAGAATGTCTCTTAGTACTACCATGCCCTGTGATTAAAATCAATGGAAAACTACAGTAACACAATTCTCATATGACTACTATTGGCCCAGACCCTTCAGGAAGTAAGGTTTGGGCCTCTGCACCAGGCAAAGAACCATGACCAGCTAAGGTGCTTGCTGAAGATAAAGAGAATACGGAATAGGTAGTGGAAGTAGGTAGCTCTAAATATCAGCTTTGACTACATGACCAGTTGCAGAAATTAGGACTGTGATTGTTATGAACATCTCTTCCTTTTACATGTGCATCAAATATTTTTTGTTTTCATTCATAAAACATTAGATGTAAATGGGGCTAATGCATTTTCAGTTTTGCACGTGTTAGTAGTGTATCATGTTGGGTTCCAACTATGACTTTATAATTGTCTTTATTTGTTGTTGTTGTTGTTGTTATGTGCCGTCGAGTCGGCCCCGACTCATAGCGACCCCTCCTTGGGTTTCCGAGGCAGTATCACTACGGAAGTAGGATTGCCCAACCTTCCTTCCGAGGAGTGGCTGGTGAGTTTGAACCACCAGCCTTCTGGTTAGCAGTCAAGTGCTTTTAGCCACTATGCTACCAGAGCTCCTTGTCTTTATTTAGAGATTATATATTATTTAAGGAAATAGGTACAGGTGCCAAGTTGACAAAGAGTGGACTGTGATGGTTAAGATTGTGTGTCAACAGCCATCTAAGATTCAACAATTAGTCTCCTTGTCTGAAGCAAAGAAGAATGAAGAAATTCAAAGACACGTGGAAACAATTAGTCCAAGGGACTAGTGGGCCATGTGAATCTCAGCCCACTGAAACCAGAGAAACTAGATAGTATCTGGCTACCCCTATCAAACACCTGGAAAGGGATCACCATAGGAGATCCTGGATAGAGTGGGAGAAAAATGTGGAACTAATCTCAAAATCATAAAAAAAAGACCAGGCTTACCTGTCTGATAGAGACTGGTGAAACCCTCAAGACTATGACCCCTAGTTACCATTCAGGCTTGGAATTGGACTCACTCCAGGCTTCTAGCCAAACAACAGATGGGCCTATCAAGTGAACATTTACACCAGGTAGGTACACTCCTTAGAACAATCACCCATGAAAGATCAGAAGAGCAGCATTTGCACAGGAAGATAGCTCAGTAGGCAGGAATGCACAGGATATAGGGCAAAGCTAACCACAGGGAGGAAGTGGGAAAAGAGCTGTTACGTTACAGGGATTGCAATCAATGTCATGAAGCAAAGCGTGTGTGAATTGTTGAATAAAAAATGAATTTGCTCTGTAAGCTTTCACCCAAATATCTGTCTGTCTGTCTCTCTCCCTCTCTCCCTCTCTCTCTCTCTCTCACACACACACACACACAATTGTGTGTCAACTTGGTTGGGTCATGATTCTCCATAGTTTGGCAGTTATCATTTAGCTATACCCTATGATGAGATCTGATATAATCACCTCCATGATAGATTTGCTATGAGCAGCCAACCAGTTGAAAGGGAGTTTCTTCAGGGCTATGGCCTTCTTCCAATATATATGGATGTTCTGTCAAAGCTCTCTGGCTCTTTGCTCAATCTGGATCTTGCAATCTGGCTTATCATCATTTTACCTCCAGTTCTTTGGACTTGAACCAGCAGCCTGCTGTATTGACTGCCAATCTTGAGATTGTTGCCTTTGCAGTCTGTGAGCCAGCAGCCTGCCATCTTACCTGCCAATCTTGGCTTCATCAGGCTCCACAGCCAGCAGCCTGTTGTACGGCTTGCCAGTCTTGAGTTTATCACCCCTACAGCTACATGAGTCAGGAAAAGCCACCAGCCTGATGTCTGACCCACAGAATTGGGACTTGCCGGCCTCTACAACTGTGTAAGCCATTTCCTTGAGATTCATATTTCTTTCTCTCTCTCTCTCTCTGTGTCACTCTCTGACACTCTCTCTCTCTCTCTCTCTCTCTCTCTCTATATATATATATATATATATAAGCTTCACTAGTTTTACTTCTCTAGAGAACCCAGCCAAAGGCAAACCCTTTATTTATTTAAATTTTTATTGTGATTTGGGTGAAAGTTTACAGAGCAAATTCATTTTCCATACAGCAGTTCATACATATTTTGGTTCATGACATTGACTGCAATTCCCCACAATATAACAGCTCTCGTGCCACTTCGTTCCAGTAGTTACCTCTTGCCTGTGTCCTTCTTTCCTACAAATTCCTGCCCCCTGAGCCATCTCCCTGTGTAAATACTGCCTTTCTCTTCTCCCATGATTGATTTTTCAAAGGAGTGTATCTACCTGATGTAAATGTACACCCTATATGCCTATCTATTGTTTGTCTGGAAACCACAGAAGTGAGTTCAATTCCAGACCTGAAGGGTAACTAGGGGTCATAGTCCTGGGGGTATCTATCAGACCAATGAACTTGGCCTTTTTTTTTTTTTTTTTTATGATCTTGAGTTTTGTTCCACATGGTTCTCCCACTCTATCCAGGCTCTCCTGCACTAATCCCTTTTCAAGTGGTTGAGAGTGGTAGCCAGGCACTATCTAGTTTTTCTGGTCTCATGGTCATGTAGGCTGAGGTTCACATGGCCTACTAGTCCCTTGAACTAATTGTTTCCATGTCTTTGGTTTTCTTTATTCTCCTTTGCTCTGAATAAGGAGAGACCCATTGTTGCATTTAGATGGCTGCTTGCAAGCTTTTAAGACCTCAGTTGCTATTTACCAAAGTAGGATGTAGAACAATGTTTTTGTGTAGTATGTCATGCCAACTGAGCAAAGACAAACCCTTTAAAATGTAAAAGATCATAGTTCACTGATCCCTGTTCTACAATAAATCCCATATTTGACAGCATACCACAGGTAAACCAGTACAGTATTAGTGAGAAACTGCTAGGATAAAAGGCCGTCTGGTAGTAAGCCTGGTCCCCACAGTCTACATGTGGCAAGCAAGTGATCACAAAGATTATACATGCCTCAATGAAGGAATTCATGAGTGCCAAAACAGGATGAAACCAACAGAAGCCTGCAGTAAAGAAACTCAGATTTTGAGCATCTGGCTGGGATCAGCACATCTCAGAAGACAGAGTGTACAGGCCCAGGAACCTGTCCAAAGCAGCCATCCTCCAGCAGGGATTAACTGCAATCCCAGGACACAGCAACAGAACCTGAGCACAAAGACTTGAACCCTCTCATAAACTGACTGCCATTTTAGAGGAACAAGGAAGAGAGAGGAAATCTAAATGACTCTTACCTGAACAAGACTGTTCAAACCAGAAATGACAATACACCTACTCCTCACTTCCAACATGGGGAGGTTCCAAAGACCAGGTCATTATGTAAAAATCAGTGTTATGTGAAAATGAAGGATGACTACATCAGATCACAAAATGGAGAATGACTACATCATTATACAACTGCCAAACCAGTGAGAATTAAAGCCCAGCCAAGATAACCTTAACCATCATAACCAGCATTACTATCGCCTCGTACCTCAGCATTATTAGTAGATATATGTTAATGTAAAGAGCTCTGGTGGCATAGTGCCTAAGGCATTTGACTGCTAACCAGAAGGTTGGCAGTTCAAACCCACCAGCCACTTTGCAGAAAGAAGACTGGGCAATCTACTTCCGTAAAGATTTACTGTCTCGGAAAGTCAAAGGAGGTCACTGTGAGTCAAAATTGACTTGAAGGCAGTGAGTTTGGTTTTTTTTTTTTTTTGGTATGTTAATGTGCAAAATAGTTGGAGAGCAGGTTTTTTACAATTGTTGTAAATGCCAAATGTTAGATAATGAGATGGTTGTTAAATGAGGAGTACATGTAATTGATAAGTTTGCACACTGAACATATTTTCCAGGTTCCAACATTTAATCAATAAATAAATCACAGTAACGGGAAAGTGCCTGTCTACTGCCACTGGCATTTGAAAAGGGGAATACGTAACTGTTTTGACATGTGAAAGTGAAGTTTAGAGATGATCTATAGTGCCTAAGGTACTTGACTGCCAACCAGAAGGCTGGCAGTTCAAACCCACCAGCCACTCCTTGGAAGGAAGGTTGGGCAATTTACTTCCATAGTGATACTGCCTCAGAAACCCAAGCAGGGTCACTATGAGTTGGGTCCAACTCCACAGCAGTGAGTTTGGTTTTTGGTTTATCTGTATGTGTCAGTGAATGGCTGAAGTAACAGAAATTAATCAGGGCAGGTGGGTGTGTAAAACAATGGATTCTACAGCAAGAGATGGAAAATCAGAACTGAGATTCAACTGGAAAAAAATATGAAATATTGTGCTATTTGTTGATAAAGGGTCAGAAGACCAAGACAAAAGACCACTAACATTTTTGAGTTCCTACTACATGCCAAACACCATATCTATGTCACTACCTGGCCTAGAATAGATGTTCAAGAAGTATTTGTTGAAGAAATGAATGAATCCTCAATCTTCATTCTGTAGAAGAGGAAATGAACACTCAGGGAAGCTAAGTGATTAATTTAAGGTCACATTGTGGGTAAGTAGTAACAGAGCTAGGGTTTTGAACCCAAGTCTGCTGATTCTGTTCAGTATTTACTGTTACTTAACAAATCATCCCTAAATTTAGTGGCTTAAAACCCCAATATTATTTCTCAAAATTCTGTGGGTTGCTGGGCTAAACTAGGCAGTCCTTCTGGTAAAATGATTAGGGGTTTTTCATGCTACAGTCAGATGGCAGAAGCTAGGATATTCAAAATGGCTTCACCCACAGGTCTTACTTTAACACAGAAATGGCACAGAATCACTTCTGCCAAGTTCTGGTTAAAGCCTGGTTTGGAATGCTTCATGTCAGTCATAGAACCAGCTCAGGTAAGTGTGGGGAGGAGCAAGTGACTAACAAAGACATGATATCAGGAGGCATGGTTCCTTGGTGGCCTTCTTTGGAAACGAGCTACCACAGGTGATTCTATTATAACCAAAGCCTTAATCTTCCCTTTACTTCATGGAACTATGAACACTCACAATTAGAATATGCTTAGATATTCAGTCTAGAAAGATCATTCTGGTAGTGGAGAGAAAGACGGCTGGAAGAAAGGAAAACCAAAGGCTTTGCAAAAGTCTACTTTGGTGGTGAAGACCTGGCAAGGAGCAATGAATAGTCTGTAACATCACAGGCTGCAGAGATGCCACTGGGGTTAAGGTTAGGAAGCATGTGGGAGGGCCATGGGAGAGAGGAAGCCAAAGGATGTTATGTAAATTTGGCATTTACATATACTATATCTCCATCTATTTGTAAGCATTTGTATCATACTAGTTGAAGTGCACTTTTCTACAATCAACAAACTACTTCAGCACAACTACTTGGTAATGAGAAGACTTGAATCTATCCAAATATGACTATAGTTATTAACTTTTAGCCCAGTGGGTGACTCTTCAGTTTTTTATATCCTTACTTAATACCCAGAAATAGGTATATGACCTAATACACATGAATGTGTACATATGTACATATATAAAAAACCAAACTCATTGCCGTAGAATTGGATCCGACTCACAGCGACCCCTCTTTGGTTTTCTGAGGCGGTATTACTACGGAAGTAGACTGCCCAATCTCCCTTCCAATGTACATATATATGTATCAGAACATACCAGTTGCCACAGCAACCCGGTGTTTCAGAGCAGAACTTACTGTGATCTTTCAGAAACAGACGGCCAGGCCTTTCTTCTGAGCCCTCTGGGTGTATTCGAATCTTGTGCACTACCCAGGGACCTTTGTGCATGTATGATAGCTGAAACAAAAGTTTTACAAGTCACTACCCCTTACTGTATTCTCTTTCATGTGTTTTAAAAAAACTGCCCACCACTGAGTAAATTCTGCAATACATACTGGATTCTGAGTTCTGGTTTCAAAATTGCAGCCCTAGTAGAGAAGCAACTGTTATCTCCAAGAAGATTTAGGATTAAATATAGAAGTAATGAAGGAAATCAAAGCTGTTGCATTAATATTTTCCATTACATGTTAGGATCATCTATTTACTTTAGTGTTTCATCTTTTCTACTTTATTAACTTGCACCCTCATTAAAAATAACAGTAAGTGTATTTGGTATTTACTTTGGTATCTTACATATCTATGTTTAAGAGAATTTAACCTGTAACAGATTAACTCTGCAATTCCATTTTGAAATATGAAATGGCACTAATTCAAAATCGTGATTACAAATTGATATGCATACAGAATGTAATCATGTTTTAAGCAATATTGAGATTTTAAGATTCACTGCCCATATTTTTCTATTTAATGGGCTGTCAAGTAACTGAATTGCTTAAGAAGAAAATGAAACGTATTAAATTCATAAATGCAGTTCATAGTTATGGAAATCTAAGTTCCCTTAAAATATTTTTTACATTCACCAGGAAACTTGCTACTTAAGGATAAGCAGGTTTGGATTTGTAACCCCAATATTAATTATTAAAGCCAAAATAATTTCAAAACAGTCTTCTGTGCGCTCTCAACAGGTGCCCTTAAGAACATGAAACGTGGAACTCACTTGCAGCAAACTGAGTGTTAAGAATTTAGGGCCGTCCACGTGAGCAACCAACAGGTAGCTACGCAAAAGGGGCTGGGAAAGAGATCGTCCCAAGAACACGTGTTTCGTTTCTTTCCTACTTTATTAACTTGCATCCTAATTAAAAATAACAGTAAGTGTATAACTGTTTTTAACCCTGAATAAAACTACGACTGACGTTTCCTGCAGGGTCTGCGCCAGCAAGCCCAGACCCTGTTCCGGTCCGGGAAGGAGGAAAAGGTGCACGGCAAACCGGGCTGGGGGACCCGCGGTACGTGGGAACAGGGGCCCAAGGCCACTGATGAAGAGGGGAATGGGCTCAGCCACCATTTCCGTCACGAATGGTTGCCGCACTTCATGTGGAGCTTCCGACACCAGATTTCACTGAGCTCTGTTTCCCGTAATTTATATGGTCAAAACATGAGGCTCGGACTATTTTCCAGAAAAGCGCTTTTTCAAACCGTTTTCGCGGCCTGCAAGGCCCGGCCCCATTGCGCGCATCCCCGGCAACGGCGCCAGCCCGAGCTGAAGCAGAGGCCGGAAAAAGCCTCCTTACTCGCCTCAACACCACTCTCCCCCCGCCCTCCAGGCGATACCATCCCGGTAGACTCCCTTCGGAGGACCGGAAATGGTGCCGTCCTCGGCCTCTGATTGGCTGAACAGGCAAGGGCGTGGCCTCCGGAGGCTGCTTCCGCGCGCTAGATCTCACTTACCGCATTGCGAGCCGGGCAACGAGCGGGCGCCATGGTGAGGAGTGGTGGCGGGTTGCCGGCAAGGCGAAGGCTGTGGCCTGGGCCCAGGCTCTGGGCCGGGCCCGGGTCTAGGCCTAGCTCGGGGCCTGCTTTGGGAGCGGGAGCCAGGCGGACACTGGGGCCGTGCTGATGGTAGCGCCCTGGCTCCCGTTCCAGGTGTTGCTGCACGTGCTGTTCGAGCACGCTGTCGGCTACGCGCTCTTGGCGCTGAAAGAGGTGGAGGAGATTAGCTTACTGCTGCCGCAGGTGAGTGAAATTGGTCAGCTTGTGTGGCTGCAGCGTGGCCAGGCGAGTCCCCAGGGCAGAACCCAGCATGCACCGCGCGCTCCCACGTGGCCGGCTGAGCGGAGTGAGGTTGGCGACTGGGCCTGGAAAGCTCTAAAGCAAGGGTCCTTGCCTTGATTGACGGCTAGAATAACTTTAGGAGGTTTTTTTAAAATAAATAAATAAACTTCTTAACAATACCGTTTAAAGGAAAACTTTGAAAGGTCGGGACCAGGCAGCGGTGTTACAAAAGCTTTTTAGTTGGTTTTTGTGTGTGTCCAAAGCTGAGAATCTCAGCTTTCCTGCACTGTAGAGTAAGGGAAGGAAACTGCTCATCCTGTTTCCCCTATCCCAGGTGGAGGAGTGTGTACTCAATCTGGGCAAGTTCCACAACATCATCCGTCTAGTGGCCTTTTGCCCCTTTGCCTCGTCCCAAGTTGCCTTGGAAAATGCCAATGCTGTGTCTGAAGGTGAGTTGGCCATCCCTAAGCTTTAGTGGAGATAGAACATGTGATTCTGGTACTATTATTCCTCCTAAGGGGTTTGTGATGGTATAGATTAATACTACGTATTTAAAGCTACATCTAGCATGTAGGTTTTATTTCTTATGGACACAGCAGTGGTACATGATTCTTGGGTATGGGGCCCTGGTTTAAAATCCATTTGTGTCCACAGTCTGCTTTAATCCAGTCAACTGTGCAATTCGATACTGCATCGTTTATTTGATGGGATATATACGAGCCAAGAAAAAAGAACCTTGGCAAGCAAAAAGCCTCAGGAGGCAAAGAAGATAATTTAATCATGCTGGAGGTTATATTTTAAGTTTTAATGTATTTTACACTGATGCTATTGGACCTGAGCCCTGTTTCTTCCCTGTATGAGCCAGGCTTTGCAGTGATGACATGTATCTGTCAATCCCCTGAGTGCAGTCACTGATGTCTCCATGTCTCTGAGCTTTGCCTGAAGGGAAGTGGGGGTATAAGCATGCTGTCCCTTAATCAGCATCTTAATAAGGCAGTATCCCTTTTATATGTAAGCACCTAAAGCATGTTAATAAGAGCTGTATTCTTTACCTGGAGGTGTTGTTCATGAGGATCTCCGCCTGCTCTTGGAGACACACCTTCCATCCAAAAAGAAGAAAGTGCTCTTGGGAGTTGGGGACCCCAAGATTGGTGCTGCCATACAGGAGGAGTTAGGGTACAACTGCCAGACTGGAGGTGTGATAGCTGAGATCCTACGAGGTGAGAGCATCTAGCATTGTGAAGCCGTTCTTGACATCTTGGCCGGAGGGTGGGGAGCTGCTTGCCTGATGCCCCTGGGTGTGGGAGCCAGCTCAAGGCCCTTCCGTGCTCATTCATAGTCCTGCCCTCCTCCAGGAGTTCGCCTGCACTTCCATAATCTGGTGAAGGGTCTGACTGATCTGTCTGCTTGTAAAGCCCAACTGGGTCTGGGACACAGCTACTCTCGTGCTAAAGTTAAGTTTAATGTGAACCGGGTGGACAATATGATCATCCAGTCCATTAGCCTTCTGGACCAGCTGGATAAAGACATAAATACCTTCTCTATGCGTGTCAGGTAAAGTACAGGGGCAGCCCTCAGAAAGTGAGAACTTTGGCCTCTAATTTGGTTAATTTTGCATTCTGAGATCGGGTCTGGGAAGAAGCAGGTGGGGTGGAGGCCAGGCCTCCTTGTGCTTACCACAGGCTGTGTTCTTGCACTGGCTGTATAAAAAGAGGAGGCAGAGCAAAGTACCCCCATATACACCTCAGCCAGGCCTTGTGCCTGGTTTGTATTGTGAATGGGGCAACATGGTATTGAGGAGGCTTTGAATCAGATTGGTCCAGGGAAATAGATGTGGGGAGGACTGAAGCTATTGTTTTGCTGGAGACATAGTGCCTGGTCCAGGGAGTGATTATGGCTTTTTGCAGGGAGTGGTATGGCTATCACTTTCCAGAGCTGGTGAAGATTGTGAACGACAATACCACATACTGTCGCCTTGCCCAATTCATTGGAAACCGCAAGGAGCTGAATGAAGACAAGTTGGAGAAGCTGGAGGAGCTAACAATGGATGGGGGCAAGGCTAAGGCTATTCTCGATGCCTCACGGTCCTCCATGGGTCAGTGCAAAGCCCAGCAGCCAGGTTGTAAGTAAGGTGTGGGGCTTTGAATGTTCCTGTATTCACACTTGGTGTCCCCCAGGCATGGACATCTCTGCCATCGATTTGATAAACATCGAGAGTTTCTCCAGTCGCGTGGTGTCTCTTTCAGAATACCGCCAGAGCTTACACACTTACCTGCGTTCCAAGATGAGCCAAGTAGCCCCCAGTCTGTCAGCGCTAATTGGGGAAGCGGTATGTCATGAGGCACTAAGGAGTGTCTGCATTGTTGTTACTCTTTGATCCATCATACTTTCCCTAGTTGTGTTTGATGGGGAGGAGATGAGCAGGGGTTACACACTTGTTAGTTCAGTGACTTCAGCTTTTGATTCCTTTGTGACTTTTTCTAGGTAGGTGCACGTCTCATTGCACATGCTGGCAGCCTTACCAACCTGGCCAAGTATCCAGCATCCACAGTGCAGATCCTTGGGGCTGAAAAGGCCCTGTTCAGGTACCAGTGAGGGCACCTGCCCACCTAAAGGTGCCACTTCTGGTGCCCACTACTTGTTTAGGGATCACTGTGATGGCTAACCAGGGCCCCTGACCTATACAGGCCTCTATTATGGGGATGATGGCCAGTCCTGGTGTCTGAGTGATTCCTAGGGCCCAGCAAAAGGGACCAAGCTTCCAGGTCAGCGACATCAGATGCCTTGCCCCTGCCTCTGGGAGCTGTGGGTTGGCATGAGGGTGAGGGTGGAACCAGTCCCAACCTAAGACTCAAGTGACTTGGGAAAGCAGGAACTAAGGAGCTGCTTTGGCTACTGCAGTTGAAATTTTTGATCTTAATGTTGAATATTCTCTCAGAGCCCTGAAGACAAGGGGTAATACCCCCAAATATGGACTCATTTTCCACTCTACCTTCATTGGCCGAGCAGCTGCCAAGAACAAAGGCCGCATCTCTCGATACCTGGCAAACAAATGCAGTATTGCCTCACGAATTGATTGTTTCTCAGGTATGAAGGGTGGCCTGGGAGGGACGGGAGGCAGACAACTACCTTAGCTTCTACAATGATGTCAGTATTTTTCGTCAACAGCAGTTCACTCAGTGAGTGTTGATACTTTGGGTCTGAGTGAAGCTGAGGGTAAAGGGAATATTAGCAGGTGGGTAGTTTCTCTCTTCAGGAGCTGATAGGCTTTGTTTACCCACACACATGCAGAGGTGCCCACAAGTGTATTTGGGGAAAAGCTTCGAGAGCAAGTCGAGGAGCGACTGTCCTTTTATGAGACTGGAGAGGTTCCGCGAAAGAATCTGGATGTCATGAAAGAGGCAATGGTTCAGGTCAGTTTGGGCTTTGCTGGGCTGGGAGAACCACAGCTGACTGTTGGAGGTGATGAACTATCTTAGTCTGACTTTACAAAGTGGAGGCAAAAAAAAAAACTGATTTAATGAGCCTGATCCAATATGAACAGGAGGGAGGCCTAGAGAGATGGGTCTTCCAAACCTTTTCAGCACTTTTTTTCTGGCCAGGCAGAGGAAGCGGCTGTGGAGACTGCTAGGAAGCTGGAGAAACAGGAGAAGAAACGCTTGAAAAAGGAAAAGAAACGACTGGCTGCAATTGCACTTATGTCTTCAGAAAATAATACTCCAGAGGAGTGCGAGGTCAGTGGGCAGATTAGCCCCAGGTGAAGATCCTAGGTTATAGGATTTTCAGCAGCCAAACAGGATGGGATGGATATATCAAGCCATGGACTTGAGTCTAGACTTTTGAGTTGAAATGAGAACTACAGACATTTAAAACCACCTCTTAAATCTGCAAGGAGGTATGTGCTGATAGAAGTCACTCAAGAAGCCAGGGACTTGATTACATACTTGTTTCCAAGAGTCCTTAACCAAGGAATAGTGTAAAGTCCTACTCTGCTTGTTCTCAGAAATGCCTAGAGGTGGGTGGTACCTTTTACAATAGGGATAGGGGCAGGAGATGCCCAGTTTGTTAAATATTTCAGGGCATGTCTAGAATTTGGCAGGATGGTAGGGGATTCTACTCTGCCAGCTCATTTCACCCAGCATGCTGTTTTTCTTTTTTTAAAATAGGTTATGCAGTGAGTTTAGATAATTTCTCTGGGTAAATTTCTAAAGTCATACCTGTAAAATTAACATCCCAGGAACAATGGGTGATTCCAAGTGTTTCCACAAGTCTTTCTTCCCTAACTCCTTACCTGTTGGTACTTTTTTAGTGTTCACTCAGTAGGTAACATTACTCTTGTGCCCTTTTCCTTCCTCTTCAGGAGGCAGGTGAAAGACCCAAAAAGAAGAAAAAGCAAAGGCTCCAGGAGGCTCCACAGGAGAATGGAATGGAAGACACATCTAGCTCTGCTCTCCCCAAACCCAAAAAAAAGAAATCTTTTTCTAAGGAGTTGGTTAGTAATGATCTTGAAGAGATGGCTGTCAACACAAGTTTACCCAAGAGGAAGAAATCTTTCCCCAAAGAGGAACCAGCTAGTGATCATGAAGTAGCAGCTAACAGCACAAGTGTCCCAAAGAAAAAGAAGAAACTCTCTCACAAGGAGGAGCTTGTTGGCAGTGGACCTGAAGAGGCTGCTAGCAGTAAGAACAGTAGCTCTAAGAAAAAGAAAAAATTAAAAAAACTACCCCAGGAAGACTAGAATAGACATAGTGGGGTGGGGGTGGGGTGGTATACACATGATGGCATTTCCCAACCCATGTCCCAATAAAAGCAAAAATTCATAAAAGTTGATACATGTGTTTTATTGAGCACCTTACATGGGTGCAGGCAGGATTATTAGCGAGGCAGGGCAGCAATGACAGCCTCAGTGAAGTCGTGGCAGGTGGCATAACCACCCATGTCAGAGGTTCGAACCTGTGGGGGAGAATGGTCATGATGTCTGTGGCTTGAGCCCCCATCCCTAACGAACCCATCACCCAAAACAGTTCCTAAGGAACCCAGACCCAGGACAATCTAGGCTCTGCCCAGAAGGGTGATTTATGGTCCACTGTCTAAGTCTGGTCCAATGTGCAGAAGGGATGTGTTAAGTAGCATGGTCCTTGTGAGGTTGGAAGAAATAAAGGGCTCTAGCCCCCATGGGGGTGCAGGTGGCCGATGACAGACTTGATGAAGTCAGATGTGGTGCTGTAGCCGCCCATGTCTCGAGTCCGCACCTACAGCCACCACCAGCAATGTGGCGGGGAAGAAGAGAAGAGAGCCCATGAAGTGGGGGTAGAGGCAGTGTGATCATGGAAACCCTTGATTCCAATGATCCAAGAGGATAACAGAAGGCCAGAAAGATGCTGCAGGAATGGGAAGGCTTGTAAGCATGGACCTGCCCTGGACCAGCACACTCCCAACTCGGCCATTCTGGGGGCCAGAGCGTGGAGCTGTGCTGCTGCCCGTGCAGGATGGTAGATGAAGCATGAAGTGAGATGGGGAAATGCAAATCAGGGATGAAGCCACTGGGGAGGAAACTCGGAGAAGGACCAGGTGGAAGGAAAAGATGGCAGGAGAATGGAATGAGGATGGACTTCCAAGTGTACAAAAGATGAAGTTAGTGCTTCCTCCTACCTGTTCCCTCCCTCCCTCCACCCCACTCCTATCCCCTGCCCCCAAATAAAGAGCTGCAAAATTGTAGGTTAAGACAAAGCCCACCAAAGGGGCAGTGGATAGAGCAGGAAAAGAGGGAATGGCAGATGGAAACTAGTGGCAAAGCAGATCCAAAAGATGAAACAGCCAAGGAAAAGGAAGGGAAGAGCTCTGGGAGAGTTGAGAGAATCAGAGAGCAGATGTTCTGGGGACCTGGAGGAAAAGGAAGCCTCAGTTCAGGTTCCCCAGAGAGCAGTGCCAAGACCCTGAGCCTTTCTAAACTTACCTTGCCGACTTTGATCACCTTCTTCACTGCATCTGCGATTATGGTGGAGTGATGCTCGAGACTGTGAACGTGGACAGAAGACACTGAGACCACCCTTGTCACCAGAACATCCCCATTTCTCCCCCACGTATGCTCTGGGGACAGTACCCAACCTCCTCCCCAAAACCTCCCACAAGCCTACTTGAGATGCCGCAGCATATTGGAGGCTGACAGCAGCATGGCTGTGGGGTTGGCTATATTCCTGCCGACTGCCTGGGCAAATGGATGTCTGGCACCCTGTTGGGAAAGAGGCAGGCCAGTCACGGGGGAAATATTAAGGAGAGGCTGAGATCAAAGCAAAGCACAGGAGCGAGCCTGGGATCAGAGGGAGGGCAAGCCAAGGTCACTGAGAAGAGAAAAACTATGGGGAAGGGGAATGAGGAGGAGATGGCCTTGGTGAGGAGGCATTAGGGGAGATCAGAAGTCAAAGGGCATGCAGAAGGCTAGGGAAGAAGCAACCTCGCTCACCGTCTCAAAGACTGCATACTCTGCACTGTAGCTCTCCCCAGGAACCACACCAGCTCCCCCAACCAGGCCAGCAGCCAGATTGTCAATAATGTTCCCATAGAGATTGGGCATCACAAGCACATCAAACTGGTAAGGATTCTGCACCAGCTGGGGATAAGATGTGAGGCATGGAGGAAAAAACAACCCACCAAACCCACTGGAACTGAGTCAAATTTCAACCCATAGCACCCCAATAAGAAAAAGCAGAACCACTCTACAGAATTTCCAAAGTTGTAAATCTATGGAAGCAGACATCTCTCTCCCGTGAAGCAGCTGGTGGACTTGAATTGCCAACTTTTTGCCACCAGTGCTCCTTGTGGGCATGAAGAAGGGAAGGGAATCCCACTCCACACCGTCCCAGAACACCAAGAGCCTCACCTGCATGCAACAGTTGTCTATGATCATTGTCTCAAACTTGATTTTGGGGTACAGTTCAGCAACTTCTCTACAGCACTGCAGGAACAACCCATCCCCAAGTTTCCTGTCCACAGGCCAAAGGGAACAAATTCAGTTAAGTGAGTACAGGAAACTACTTTCCCAAGAACCCACCCCACATGAAGCCATGTCCCTCACATGATGTTGGCCTTATGCACAGCTGTGACCTTGCTCCGTCCCTTCTTGGTGGCATAGTCAAAGGCAAACTTTGCAATCCGCTGAGATTTGGTTCGAGTGACAATCTTCAAACACTCAATCACACCTTTCGCACTCTGGGTGAGAAGAGAGAAGCAGCTGAGTGACTAGGAAGGAAGAGAGGAAAAAGCTAGGTCTCTCTCCGACCTCCACGCTCACCCTCAATTCTGGGGCCTCACCTCATGTTCTAGAGAACTGTATTCCCCTTCCGTCTGCTCTCGAATGATCACCAGGTCTAGATTGTTGTGTCGGGTCTTAAAGCCAGAAAGTGACTTCACATGGACCACATTAGCAAACAAATCCAACTTACGCCTGTGGGGGCGGGGGGGCAGATCAGCAGCAGCACTGTACCTACTGCCCCAGTACCCCTTTGACCCACTGTCCCTCCCTACCACCTACCTCAGCCTCATGTCATAGGAGGCTAGCTCCCCCTTGTATTCCATCGGCGTGTGGATCTTTCCTTCATAAAGAGTCAGAAGGAGAGTGTCAGACAAAGGCTAACCCAGGCCAGTATTCAGTCCCTTCAGAGATATGACATAACCTAGATTCCGCATCTCCCACTTCCAAATCACTGACCCTTAAATGGCCCTGGGTCAAGACACAAAGGATAATGATGTAGTTAAAAACAATTTGTCCACTGCTTTACATCTATTTAGTTTGAAACCAGGGCTTCAAACTGGTTCATTCATGATCAACAAAGTGAAACCAGAACCAATCCAAATGGTTAAAATTTGTGTGAACCAGCACAATAACTGGAACAGGAAAAAATTAAGGTTGAAGCCCTAGGACAAGAGATTTGGAAGATGCACAGTGAGCCCTTTCAGTAGCCTGATGTGGAGAATGGTTTATTGGCAGGACTGTGGAGAGTGAGACACACTCAAATTCATGAGGTTGGCTCCCAACTTTAAGCAGGGTCCTGCTGCTTCTGACTCTGCTCAAAATCCAACAGGCAAGAGATTTGGTTGCTGTGTGACTCATATGCTGCCTTGTTTTCTAAGAAGGAGATTAAGTTTCCTGCAGGACTTCAACCCATTATTTTTTCTGTTCAGTTAAATTCTGAAAACTCAGGTCTGTCTGGTTCCACCTCCTTGGCTATGACTGAATTGAGAACTGTTTCAAAGCCAGGGCTGAAACTTCAAAATGACCTTAATGGAGGACATGAATTTTTTCATGTTTACCAAGCAGAGCCTTTATTAATAATACTTTGAAAAACAATGCTTAGGGATCTGTGACCTTTCTTGATTTTTCTCTACCTATGTGACTTTTTTTCAACCAATACTTAACTGAATATCAACCATATGCCAGGCATAGGACCATCAACCAAAAAAATACACAATCCCTGCCCTCCAGGAGCAAACAGATGACGTGAAAGACATGATAAATCCCATAGGAGAATATCCTAATTATCTAGTGCTGGTACAACAGAAATACCACAAGTATATGGCTTTAACAACCAGAAATTTATCTTCTCACAGTTTACCAAAAACCAAACCCACTGCTATCAAGTTGATTCAGACTCATAGCAACCCCCGTTGGGTTTCCAAGGCAGAAAATCTTTACAGAAGTAGACTGCCCCATCTTCCTTCTGCAGAACAGCTGGTGGTTTTAAACAGCTAACCTTCTCACAGTGTAGGAGGCTATAAATCTGAATTCAGAGCACCGGCCCTGGGATGTAGCTTTCCCTGTTAGCTCTCGGGAAGGTTCTACTCTCTTCAGCTTGTTTTCTGGTTCCTTGGAGAGCTACAACTGGCTGGGCATCAATCCTCCCCCATCTCTGCTTCTCTTGCATGTTTAAACTCTCTGCTATCTCGAAAGAGATTGACTCAAGACACATCGTGTAAAAATCTCATCTCCTAAACCTAGCAAAGACAATCCATTCCCAAATGGGATTATACCCTCAGGCATAGAGGTTAGAATTTACAACACATATTTTTGAGGGACACAATTCAATCCATAAGAGAGGTATTAAAGAAGTATATAAAAATACAGAAAAGAAATTCCCTCTAGTAATATCAGGAAGTTTCACAGGAAGGCTGGCATTTCAGCTGGACCTCATGTTAAATGAGTATAATGGATTGAAGGGTGACTCTCGATACAATCATGTTCTAACCCCCAGAACCTATAAACGTGACTTTAGAAAAATGGTCTTCGCAAATGCAATTAAGTTAAGGATCTCAAGATTAAATCATCCTGGATTAGGGTAAGCACTAAATCCAATGACAAAAACCATTACACTGAGTCTACTTCAACTAAAAGCAACCCTACAGAACAGAGGAGAACTGCTCCACTGGATTTCCAAGCCTGTATATCTTTATGGAAGCGGAGTGCCACATTTTCCTCCCAGGGTGGGTAGTGGGTTCAAATCACCAACCTTTTGGTTTGCAGCTGAGCACTTTGACCAACAGGGCTCCTAAATTCAATACCAAGTCTAATGACAAGGGGAAAGAGACACAAAGGAGAGACAGCCAGGGGAAGATGGAGGCAGAGATTGGAGTGAGGCATCTATAAGCCAAGGAATGCCAAGAGTTACCAGAAGCTGACAGAAGAAAGGATCTTCCCTAGGGCTCTCTGAGGGAATGTGACCGTTACATCATGATTCTGGACTTCTGGCCTCTAGAGCTGTGACAGAATAAACTTCTATTGGTATAAACCACCAAATCTGTGGTGATATGTTACGGCAGCCCCAAGAAACTAGTACAGATTTTGGTACCAGGAAGTGGGATGCTGATGTAACAAATACCTAAATGTGTGCATATGGTTTTGAAATTGAGTAATGGGTAAAGACAGGAAGAATTCTGAGGCACAAAACAGAAAAAGTCTAGATTCAGAAAGAAGGTAATAGGTGATATTATAACGAGTTGAGGATTCTGGAGACACTGGGATTGGGTAAAGGTGTTTTAGACATTGGAAAGACCTGAGTTTTGGGGGACCAGAGGGCAGACTGGAGTACATTTAATGTTGTTGTTGATGGGGCTGTCAAGTTGGCTCTGACTCTTAGCAACTCTCTGTACAACAGAATAAAACAGTGCCTGGTCATACATCATCCTCACAATCCTTGCTATACCCAAGTGATATGTTCATGTCCTAAACTCAGAACCTATAAATGTGACATTTCATGGAAAAGATGGTCTTTATAGATGTAATCAAGTTAAGGATCTCAAGATGAAATCAACCTGGAGTAGGGTGAACCCTAAATCCAATGACAAGTCTTTATAAAAGCGGACATAGATACAAAGCAGGGAAGGCCACATAAAGACATATGCAGAGACTGGAGTAGTGCATGTACAAGCTAAGGAACACCAAAAGCCACCAGAATTTAGAGCAGACAAGGAAGGATTCTTCTCTAGAAAGTTTGGAGAGAGCATGCCCCTGCCAACACCTTGATTTTGAATTTTTGGCTCCAACAACTATGAGAGAATAAATTTCTGTTATTTTAAGCCACCAAGTTTGTGGTGACTTGTTACAGCAGCCCTAGAAAACTAATACAATGAGTTATACTCTGATAGGTGGCAGCAAAGAAAAAAAACATTCTGGGCAGAGGAAACAGCATGAATCAAAATAGTACATGTATTTAGAAACTAACACAGTCTGGTGTGGCCAAAACACCGAATAAATGTCACGGAAAACAAGGCAAAAAAGCTGAGAGCCAATTTATAAAGGACCTACTTTTTCCTGTGCTAAGGTTGGGCCTGGCAAAGTCAAGCTGGTCTTTCCAAGTGAAAAGATGTGGAAGATGGTCTGCAAGGGCAGAACCAGAAGCCCAGAAATCCAATAAAGAGATTAAAATGTAGAAGCAGAAGGGAAGATGGAAGAAACACAAGAGAAGATGGAAGAAAAGCAGCATTCTAGAAAACCTATTAAGAGGACTGGATGGCTAACTCCAACCCCTTAAAGCCTTCCTACATTCACTCCTGGGTTCCCAATGTTGTTGTTATGTGCCGTTGAGTCAGACCTGACTCATCGTGACGCATCCTTGGGTTTCCGAGGCAGTATCACTACCGAAGTAGATTGCCCAACCAACAGGAAGGAATAAATGCGCACAAATCCGTGGTGGGGGCCCTGGGAAGTTAACGTATCAGTGTGTGAGGAAGGGGGCTTAATAAACATTCGTTCACTTCATTTTAAAATGACACAAGGGGAGGATGGAAGAGGACACATACCAATAATGGCCACCTTGTTTTCCTTCATGGAACTCAGCACCTGTTCCAGCTTCTCCTCAGATGCTATATTCTGCACCTCACTGAGGTGGTGCTCCTGGAACTCCACCGGGACGGCGGCAGCCTGCAGGGGCAGGTCCCAAAACGTACTGGATCAAGGTCGAGTCAAAACCCTTGCCAACTCACCCTATCCTCGACTGACTGATCCCAAAAGCCACTCACCTTGAACACCTCTTTGACGGCATGCATCAACTCAGGTCCCACTCCATCTCCCGGCAGCATAGTCACGGGAAAGGCGCCTTCCACCCTCGCGTCCTCGGCCTGGGAGCGGAGTCAGCATAGCATGAGCGACAGCACGAGTGGGGGTTCTGGGGAGCAGGGGAAGGTGGGGAGAAGCTGGTGGAGGGAGCGGCGAAGAGGTGAGAGAGTTCGGAGTAACACGGTGGCAAGCCTCGCGCTTACCTGGCTCCGAGAAGCGGCGCACGACGTAGCTGAGGTGCCCAGGTCCCTCCATACCCCAGGGTTCGGGGCGGCGACCAACGCCTGCAAGAGAGACAGCAAGCCTGTGAGACCAGGCCTCAGGCCCCTCCAGATCCCGAATACTGCAGTGACATTGCCCACTTAGAAACCCCCGGGCCTCACTCGGGTCAGCCAGCGGACACTGCCCAACGCCGCCATGATCTCCCTCGCAGGTAGTCGCGCGGGAAGTGACGCCTGAAGTTGGTGTGGCTGAATACTCGGATTTCCGGCCCGTCTTAAGGCGGTGGGTGGGGCTCCCTCTACTCTTTGGATCGTCTTTGCAGTTCCTCGCTGGCCATCTCATTTATCTTCTTCTGTTTTTTTTGTTTGTTTGTTTTTTTTTTTCTGTATTTACCTCCACCGTAGTGCCTACGGCATTTGACTGCTAACCAGAAGGTTGGCAGTTCAAATCCACTAGCCACTCCATGAAAGGAACACTGGGCAATCTACTTCCGTAAAGATACTGCCTCAGAAATTCAAGGAGAGGTCGCTGTGAGTCAGAACCGACTAGAGGGCAGTGAATTTGAGTTTTATGTTGAAACTTAAAAATGGCATTAAAGGACAATAGGAGAGTTCATAGTTATCAAACAAGGGCCTGAATTTAGTAAGTTGAGTAACAAGACTGAAGAATCTATTCCTTTTCTTAATGTTTTTGTTGCTACATATTTGTCATGTTGTTAACAGATACTGCCAGGCACTGAGGCGTTAAAAACACGACACACAATTCATAGGAGATATGTACCAGGTTTCTCCTTCCGCGGCTTCGACTCACTGCCATCCACTTGATTCGGACCTCCCCTGGATTTCCAAGGCTATGAATCTTTGTGGAAGCATGTTGTTGTTGTTTGCCACCGAGTCGGCCCCGACTCATAGGGAAACCCCTCCTTGGGTTTCCGAGGCAGTATCACTACGGAAGTAGGAATGCCCAACCTTTTCTCCCATGGTGTGGATGCTTGGTTTCCAACCACCCATCTTCTTGTTAGCAGCCAAATGCCTGAGCCACTACACCACCAGAGCTTCAGCCTCCTACCTTGCCCAATTATTGGTAACTACCATTTCTGGTTTTTGCTTTTTTTTTTTTCCTGTATGGTCTTAATTCTTTGCTGTGATGATTGTTTCCCTAATGGTGATTCCCAGACTTGAACTCTCCTGAGGAGGCCCAGAAATAGTGCCAGAAATCAGTTCAAGCATGTAAGTGTTACAAGGGAGATTTCAGATCTTTTTTTTTTTTTCTCCTCAAATTCCAGAATGGTACTGTTTGCAAGTCACACCTCTAAAAAACAAAATGACAGCAAGATTTTCTAAGCCAGTGGCTTCTGATTCATGGTGACCCTATGTGTGTCAGAGTAGAACTGCCCTCCATAGGGTTTTCAAGGCTGTGACCTTTAAAAAGCAGATTACCAGGCCTTTCTTCCAAGATACCTCTAAGTGGGTGTAGAATCACCGGGCTTCCACTTAGTAGTTGTGCACTTAACCGTTTGTGCCATCCAGAGACTCCAGCCCCTGCTAACAACAAATAAACTCGTCTCTATGTATTTGCCTGTCTAGATATTTCGTATAAATAGAATCATACAATATTTGTCCTTTTGTGTCTGACTTATTTTACTCAGCATAATGTCTTCAAGCTTCTTCCATGTCGTAGCATATATCAGAACTTTGTTTCTCTTTATGGTTTAATAATATTTCATTGTACGGATTTGCCACATTTTGTTTATTGACTCATCTCTTGATGGATACTTGAGTTGTTTCTACCTTTTGGCTTTTGTGAATAATGTTGCAATGAACATTGTGTACAAGTTTCTGTTCATCTGTTTTCAGTTCTTTTCAATATATACTTAGAATTAGAATTTCCGGGTCATAAGGTAGTTTGGTGTTTTACTTTCTGAGGACCTACATTTTTCACAGGCTCTCCCAGATAAAACACACTGAAATTTAAGAACCATTAGCTAGGTTCTGTGTGGGATAAGTACATCACTTGTATACCTCATCAATCCAAAAAGTAGCCGGGTATTCTCCCAGACCAAGGGAGGGGGTACAGTGGTTCTAATCTTGGGGACCAAGCACAGACATTGTACCCCCTTCTTTGCATTGATTCTGGTGGGGAATTCTCCACTAGAGTAGTAGAGTGAAATTACATCAGATAAAAATGTAGAACAGCCTTGAACAAATGAAAAGTGCTATATAGAAATAAAAAAGGTGCTCCAGTGGTACAGTGGTTAAGGCATTTGGCTGCTACCCAGAAAGTCGGTGGGTGGAACCCAGTAGCTGTGCCACGGAAGGAGGATGAGGCAATCTACTTCTGCAAAGATTTACAGCCTTGGAAACTGTGGGTCACTATGAGTTGGAATTGACTTGATGTAGATTTATATAACTAGAAGGCTATAACTAATATCATTATTGTTAATACAATACGTTACTATATCATATTAACACAACCTAGTCCATCTTCACTTATATACCCTCTGAAACAAATCAAAAACAGAGTGCATCATCTTGTTCTCTCTTTGCTCCCTAGTCCCAGTGTTCACATTGCTAATATAATAATTCACTACCATTTTTTTCCTCCAAATATCTCTGAGGAGCAAAAAGTGGGAGATAGGTCTTTCCCAGACTTGGTATGGGCAAGATTGGCTGTAGCACCTGCTCTGTCCACCATCCTGACCTCACATCTTATTTTCCTTCTGGACAACCATCTGTAATGTTTTTTAAACTTTTACTGAAACACAACATACAAAGAAAAGAGCACCTACATGTATAGCTCATTGAATTTTTAGAAATTAAGCATGCCTTTGTAACCAGCAAAAGAGCTCTGCCAATGTAATGGTTAAGGCATTTGACTGCTAACAAAAAGGTCAGTGGTTTGAACCCACCAGCTGCTCAGCAGAAGAAATATGAGGCAGTCAGCTTCCATAAAGATATACATCCTTGGAAACCCAAAGGGGGTCGCTATGAGTCGGAATTGACTATGGCAGTGAATTTGGTTTGGTTTTTGGTTTGTAACCAGCAATCAAATCAAAACACAGCATACAACCAGCACCCCAGAAGCCCTCCACCCCCTACCATGTGCTCTACCAGTCACTGTGCCCCAGTGGTCACCACTCTCCTGACTTCTATCATCAGAAATTGATTTGGCTGGTCTAAACTTCCTATCAATGCAACCACATGTTTCTTTTGTGTCTGACTTGAGTGTTACTTGTGAGACTCACCCCTGTTGCTGCCTGTGTGGTGGTGGTTAGGTGCTGTCAAGCCAGCTCCAACTCAGTGGCCCTATGTACAACAAAACGAAACACTGCCCACTCCCGCGCCAGCCTCCAATCCTTGCTGTGCTTGAGCCCACCAGCCACTGTATCAATCCATGTTGTTGAGGGTCTTCCCCTTCTTCGCTGCTGGCAACAGACCTTATTCGTTCTCACTCCTGTGTAGTATTCGGTAGTGTGAGTATGTTGTTTGCTGCTGTCAAGTGGGCTCTGACTCTAATGACCCCAAACAGAGCAAAACGAAACACTGCCTGGTCCTGTGCCGTTCTATGTATATATTACAGCTTATTTATCCATTCAATTGCTGATGAACATTTGGGAAGTTCCCAATTTGGGGTTACTGTGAACAGAGTTGCTATGAATATTTTAATGCATGAAGGGTAGGATTTTGTCATTTTTGTCAGCTCCTGGCTCATAACTACTTTCTAATTGAATAAAATTTATCCTTGACTGCTAAAATATAGTAATAAACTTCCAAATGTTGAGGCTTTCTTATATATTTAGGAAAAGCCTACTTGGTCATGAGATATTGTTCTTTAAATATACTGCTGGATTTGATTTGATAATACTGTGTTTAAGATGTTTGCATCTGAGATCTTAAACAATCTTGGACTTCTCTTATCTTTGCTTTGGCCATCATCCACTTTGGGCATCAGGACTGAGAAGCAGGACTTTGTAAAAAGAGACAGAAGCAGCCATCGCCCAGAAGTGGACATGGGAAACATCCCTGAGATAGGTACTATTGGGAGAAGCAGTCCCACACTATCCTTGCACATTCCTGCAGGGAATGCCAAGAATGCAAGGCCTTGCCAGGGACTTTTCTCAGGCTTGCATTTGCAGTGAGCAACCTCAAGGAATGAGATAGTATCTTCCTTCAGGACGAAGAATATGCTTGCTTACTTCCTGCTATAAAAGAGGTGAGTTCCCCAAGCTCAGTGTCTGTTCTGGGTACCTAGTGCTGCTCTGACAGAAACAGGCCACCAATGGGATGGCTTGAACAAACAGGAGTTTATTTTCTTACAGTTTGGAAGGCTAGACGTCCGAGTTCAAAGTACCAGGCTCTAGGGGCTATGTGAAAGCCCCTCGACCCTGGGCTTCAGCTCTGCCTCTTGCTCCCAGCCCACTGAAGCTAGAGGCATCTCTTCACTCAGGCAACTACAGGCTGCTGAGGCTAACGATCCCAGGGTCAACAAATAAAATGGCACAGTCCCAATGTTACAAACACCATGTCAGGCCATTGATTCAAGTCCATTGAAAGTCCCAGGATTGGCAGAGCATGGTAGGCTGCTGAACAATGACATGGCTACATGCAGGCTTCAGGTGTGCCATAAGCTAGAGACCATTCCCAAAGCTGCTGCTTATATACATACAGAAAGCAGACCACATACCCAACGGCAGCTACTCAGCTGCTCTCAGTAGATTCAACCATGGAGTTGATTACTAGTCTCATCATGGGGAATACTACATCCAGCTGCCCAGCCATTCAACCAGGCCCAGCCACGTTGACACACAAACTTAACCACCACAATGTCCCTCAGCTGTGACAAGTCCACTGCATTCAGAGCTTCTACTGGGCCCCTCCACATTGTCCCTGTGGCACTGAGGGAGCCAATGGAAACATTATGCTTAGGCCTATTGCTGGGCCATGGGCAATGAAGTCCTTTGTCTCTGACCCAGCAACTTTATTTTTGCCAGCATCCATGAAATGGTAAAAGGCTAATTGTTGTTGTTGTTGTTGTTGTTAAGTGCCATTGAGTCATTTCTGACTCATAGTGACCCCATGCACAACAGAACGAAACACTGCCCAATCCCGCACCAGCCCCACAATCCCTGCTATACTTGAGCCCATCATC
>NW_006921607.1:2411734-2424768 GCF_000298275.1 Orycteropus afer afer | reverse complement strand
ACAAGAATGAAGAAAACCAAAGATGCATGGAAACAATTAATCCAAGGGACTAGTAAACCATGTGATCCTCAGCCTATATGACCATGAGACCAGAAGAGCTAGATGGTGCCTGGCTACCACTATCAACCACTCAGAGGGGTCAGTGCAGGAAATCCTGGATAGAGTGGGAGAAAATGTGTAACAAAAAATAATTAAAAAAAGACCAAGTTTACTGGTCTGATAGAACATGGTGAGACCCCTGAGACTATGGACCCCAGTTACCTTTCAGGTCTGAAACTAAACCTACTCCTGTGGCTTCCAGCCGAACAATAGTCAGGCATAGGGGTAAACATTTACATCAAGTAGATACACTCCTTGGAGAGATCAATCATGGGAGAATAGAAGGGCAGTGTTTTTACAGGGAGACAGCTTGGGGATGAGAATGCATGAGAGGGAAGGACACAAGGAAGAGGTACCTATGGGGAGGAAGTGGGAAGAGAGCTGTTACACTGTGGGGAATTGCAGTCAATGTCATGAAACAAAATGTGTGTGAAGTGCTGTATGGGAAATGAATTTGCTGTGTAAACTTTCACCCAAATCACAATAAAAATTAAATAAATAAGTAGGGTAAATTCAAACGCCAGACTGACAGGTTTGACAATGAGGATGGAATGCTGTTGGAGACACGGCTTCCTGAAAGAGGAAAGACAAGGGCCCCATGGGCCAGATCAAACAAACAAACAAACCCAAACCCATCAAGTCAATTCTGACTCATTGTGACCCTCGTTGGGTTTCCAAGGCTGTAAATCTATGTAGAAGTAGATTGCCTCATCTTCTTCCTGCAGAGCGCTGATGGGTTTGAACCACTGACCTTCAGGTTAGCAGCTGAATGCCTTACCCACTACACTGCCAGAGCTCCCTGGAAGCCAGATTAGGGGATATGAAAAGAGTCCTTGGCGTTCATTAGTGAATGCTCTTGCCCATATAGTGGAGAAGATAAGGGGAAATAAGGGTTCCACACTGTGCTACCTGTTAATGAGGCTAAGCAGTGAGAGGTGGGATGGAAACAAGACACCCAAGTGGTGCTTTGGCTGTTGCTCACTCCCCCCCCCCCCGTGCAGGAGGAGGACGGGGTGTTACGACAGTGAGGCAGCACGGCCCACCAAAACCAAAACCAAACTCACTGCCATCGAGTTGATTCCGACTCATAGCAACCCCCTTCAGGTTTCTGAGGCGGTAAATCTTTATGGAAGTAGATTGCCCAGTCTTCCTTCTGTAGAGTGGCTGGTGGGTTTGCACTGCCAAGTTAGAAGTCAGATGCCTTAGGCACTCCACCACCAGAGCTCCTTAGCAAGTCCCATAGCCCTGCCTAAAGGAAATAATGGATGTGGCTGCTGGGTGAAAGAATCCCAAAAGCTGAAATGAATACTATCAGCCATGCTGTTTGACACAGAGTTTTGGGTGAAGCCAAATCACTCCAGGTTTATTTGGTTGAGCCACACATACGACCACCCAAAACCAAAAGTGAATAGCCATTCTCACTGGCAGAGAGCTGCTTGGATCCTTCATGCTCTCCAGTTCCTCTCGTCCCCCTCTACTTCACTTTTAGCTGCTTTAATGAACAAGCTGAGTATTCTGGGGGACTCCTGGGGGGGAAGAGCCTCAAACTTTTATAGCTCTGTTGGCCTCAAGCTCCCAAGTCCCCATCTTACCCATGGTGGCATCCCTAGGGTTGGGGTCACCCAGTGCAGTAACTCATGGTGCCCCCTGCCCCCCATGGACCTCCTCCCATACCAGACCATGCAGAATCCTTAGTAATGTTTTTTGTACTGTTACTCGTAAATTGTAATTCCTGTTCATCAAACTTTCTTTTTTCTTTAATTGCTACTTTATTCTCCAAAGAAGTTGCTCACATAGGTTCACAAATAATAATGACTCTGATATTGTAGCTAAACCACCGGAATATTTGACAAAATCAGCAACTATAAAAACATGATAGCAATGAAAACAACAGTAGAACTTGCAGCAGGTGCAGATGAAACCATGTGATTTGAAGCATGATTGTGATTGGGTAATAATGACAGCTCTGACCTGAGCGCATTGGAAAGTTCAAAAAGTAGATCAGGAAAGAGTTTTAGCCTTGTAGGTGTATTGATACATGTAAACTGGACTTATGAAAAAATGTTTTTGTCCTGGGTTTGGGAGATTAGGATCATAGTCTCAGGGGGGCACTGAGGTCAAATAACATTAACATAGTCCACAAAGACAATGTTCTACATCCTACTTTGGCGAGTAGCAACTGGGGTCTTAAAATCTTGTGAGTGGCCATCTAAGGTGCAACTATTGGTCTGTCTCCTTCTGGAGCAAAGAAGAGTGAAGGACATCAAAGACCCAAGGAAACAATTAGTCCAAAGGATCAATGGACCATGCGAATCCCAGCTTCAATGATCCTGAGACCAGAAGAGCTAGATGGGGCACTACCACTATTGGCTGCTCTGAAAAAGATCACAATAGGAGGTCTCGGAAAGAGTGGGAGAAAATTGTGGAACAAAACTCAAAATCATAAAAAGACCAGGTTATTGGCCTGATAGAGACTGGTGTAAACCCCAGGACTGTGGCCCTTAGGCATACTTCAAAGCCTGAACTCACACCTGTAGCTGGTGAACAATTAACACCAGGGAGGTATCACTCCTTAGAATAATCAACCATAAGATATCAAAAGGGCAACATTTGTCCAGAGATAAAGCTCAGAAGGCAGGAAGGGATAGGAAAGGACAGAAGGATGAAGGGAAATGGTAAACACAGGGAGGGAGTGGGAAGAGTGTTGTTACATTGTGGGGATTGCAATGAATGCCAAAAAACAAGTATTTATTGTTGAAGGGAAAACTAATTGGCTGTGTAAACTTTCACCCAAATCACAATTTTAAAAAATGTTTTTGCTGTTATAACTAACTGCAGGAATATTTTTATTAAAAATAATAAATTTCTGTTGAAACACTGCACAACAATTTTATTCTGTCATTTTGGTGTCACCCCCCACCCCAAGAGTGTCCACCTGGTGTGGTCCGCATCGCCCCCTGCACAGATCTAGTGATGCCACTGCTTACCCAGTCCTGTGGCCGGGTGGGCTGGATCCAGGGGTGGCGGAAGGCATCTAGGACTGCAATTTGCAGCCAGGACAGCATGGGAAGGATGGATCGCGGGAAAAGAAGTCCCTGAACTAGGGCCTCTCTGGGTGGACCCTGGAAGTACACTGAGGAGGAAGAAGTCCTGGAGCCCAAGGCCAAGAGAAAATAAAAGCCCAGCTGCCTTCTGTGGGCTGCTTTCCCCCGTGACTCTGCCCTCCCCTTCATCCTGGCTGGGACTGTGATCTCCTGGCAGCTGTTGCTGTAGCTCCTGATCCACACACGCTAAATTCCCTGGTCTGTCTGCCTGCAAGATAAAAAAAAATTAAAAAAAAAAAAACAGCTCAATTTCAGCTGATGAGATGTGAGCAAAGTTTGCAGTTGGGGAAGGAAAATTAATGTGGCCTTGTAGGTGGGGCCTTGAGCCAATTCAATCTGTTGTTGTGTAACTGGTATTGATGTTGTACCTGCTACTGTGAATGCTTTTAAGTATCAGAAATGATTCACCCATTTAGGGCCTACCATAAGAAGGAAGTGATTTCTCTTGAATGGGCCAAAAAAAACAGTAGACACTTTCAAAAAGAGAAAAAAGGCAGTGGGTGCGGCATTTGCCCCCGAAACAGAAGGTCAGTGGTTGAAACCCACCGGCCGCTCCAGGGAAGGAAGATGGGGCAATCTATTTTATATTTATAGCCTCGGAAACCCGATAGGGGTCGCTATGGGTCGGAATCGACTCGATGGCAGTGAATTTCGTTTGGTTTGGCGGAGTACGCAGAGACCGTTTTCCAGTACAACAGCGCCACCTGCCGAACATGCTCACCAAACACAACCCCCTTTAAAAAAAAAAAAAAGTCGCCTACTAATCTATTGACAGGGAGCTCTAGTGGCCTAGTGCGTAAGGCGTTTGACTGCTAACCAGAAGGCTGGCGGTTCAAACCCACCAGCCACTCCTCGGAAGGACGATTGGGCAATCTACTTCCGTAGAGATACCGCCTCCGAATCCCAATGGGGGTCGCTATGAATCCAATTGACTCCACGACAGTGAATTTTTTTTTTTTTTTTTTTGGTTAATCTATTGGTAAAGGAGTCCCACATGGTGTAAGTGGTTAAGTGCTTGACTACAACCAAAAAGTTGGTGATTTAAAGCAATTTACAGGCACTTCAGAAGTAGTTCTGGTGATCTGCCTGGAAAAGTCTATGGGGCGCAGTTCTACTTTGCATGCATGGGGTCACCGTGGATTGAAATTGATTTGACAGCCACTTGTGACTGTCCAATATGACATCCTCATTTTAGGATGAGTCAACTTGGATTTGGTGACAATCAAGGGAAAGGTCCCACAAGGATTTACTAGTCAAATTGAAATGGTATATTCAATAGCACCTTGACCTGTCCCTAATATTATCTCTATTTTATATGAAAAAGTGGTGGCAACCCCTTTGGGGGAAACTTTATTTCTCACTCTATCACCAGAAGCAAAGGTACTAGCTAAAGGGCCCTCAGTTCACAGAAGTGCCTCTAAGTGCCTGAGCCAGGTGAACTGGTGGTTTAGCTAAAGTAACATTTGGTGGTTCCTGTTCAAGGCAGAACTGGAAGCAGACTGTGGTCACTCTGTTCTTAGCACTCAAGCCAGTGCTAAGCCCTGGCAAACATTCTCCGTGATGAACATTGCTACATTTTGACTAACATTTGGGCTGTTACCAACAGCCTAGCTGTCTGGCTTTGAGACTTCATGGCTGTGAACTGTGGAAACAAATTCTGTTGCAAGTTGGACAGCCTGGGTCACTCATGGAGATGCCCCCTGGTAAGGGCCTATTCTCTACTGAGACCAACTGAAGTCAAGCCTCTGATCCAGCCCGCCTTGGCCATACCACCACCATCACTGGATCTGTCATCCCACCAAACACAGCTACATGTTCACTGTTGGTGACTAGGCACAAAGTCCATAGTTAAAACTGTATGTTTCTGATGCAGAAGCCACTACTACTACATCGCACGCAGACTTATGACTCCCTCAAAAGTTGGACCATCTGTCTTGCAGTAAAGAAATCCACATTGCAGGGGCTGTTACTCCTACCTCCTGAAAGACTAACTGTATCAGACCACTGACACCCTTTTTGGGTTATTGTGGTGCCTCACTGCTGTGGACACATTTTCAGGTTACAGTGTTGCTGTTTCAGTCTTATCCTGAGAACTCTGACCACTCCATTGTGGCCCTTATACAACATGAATAAATCTCAGTCCTAACTATGAGTGAAAGAAGACAGACACAAAAAGAAAAAGACAGACATAAAAAGCTACATAATGTGTGGTGCCAATTATAAGACTCTCAATAACAGGAAGTAGTTTATGGTGCTAGAAATCAGGAGAGGGATTACCTCTGAGGGACATGTAGTGACTAGAAGGCACAAGAGAGGCTGTTGGGATATCAGAAACGTATCTTAGCCTAGATAGTAGTTACATGAGTGTATATGTTTTTAAAAATTTATTGAAAGGAGCATGCCATAGTTGTGAACTTTAATGTAAGTTATACCACAATATAAAAGCAATGAATATGTTTTACTCAAAATTTTATATATATATATATATATATAAAAATTATAATTTATATATAAATATATATATAAGTTCTGGTAGCATAGTGCCTAAGGCACTTGACTGCTAACCAGAAGGCTGGCGGTTCAAACCCACCACCCACTCCTCGGAAGGAAGGTTGAGCAATCTACTTCCATAGAGATACCACCTCAGAAACCCAAGGAGGGGTCGCTATGAGTCAGGGCCAACTCAACGGCATATATATATATATAAAAGACCAGGTCTGATAGAGGTGAACCCCCTGAGACTATGGCCCCTAGCTGCTCTTCAGGTCTGGAATTGAACTCACTCCTGTGGCTTCCAGCCAAATAAAACACCAGCATATGGGCACAACATTTACATCAGGTAGATACACTCCCTGGTGAGATGAGTCATGGGAGAACACAAGGGCAGTGTATATGCACAGGGAGACTGGGGGGGGGGGCAGGGAGGGAAGGACACAGGGCAGAAAGAACTACAGGGAGGAAGTGGGAAGAGAGCTGTTACATAGTGGGAAATTGCAGTCAATGTCATAAGACAAAATGTGTATGAACTGCTGTATGGGAAATTAATTTGCTCTGTAAACTTTCACCGAAATCACAATAAATTTTTCTTTCAAAAAGCAATAAATATATTTTAAAAACATTTTACCCGCATGAAAGAATCTTGCCAGTAAAAAGGAACTCCCCATATACAGCTTGGCACAGAATATGGGCCCCATTTTTCAGCACTCTTGTTGAAATGAGGGGAGACCTCAGCCATTGGGACCCACACAGGAGTGTGCTGGAGCCAGTCTGCGCAGGCAGTGAAGTTTTGGTGCTAGGTTAGGAAGGGGAAGGAATTGGGAGGATTCTTTTTTCAAAAAATGCGCAATTACGTGATGGAACTGCTCAGACTATGGCCCCCAGCTGCCCTTCAGGTCTGGAATTGAACCCACTCCTGTGGCTTCCAGCCAAACAAAAGACAGGCATATGAGCTGAACATTTACACTAGAGAACAATCAAGGGAGAATAGAAGGGCTCGGGGGCAGGAGTGCATGGAGAGATGGACACAGTGAAGAGGTAACTATGGGGAGGACCTGGGTGGGGAGCTGTTGCACTGTGGTAAATTATAGTCAACATCATGAGACAAAGTGTATGTGAGCTGCTCTATGGAAAGTGAATTTGCTCTGTAAACTTTCACCCAACTCACAAAAAAAAAAAAAGAAAAAACTATACAATTATAAATATAAAGTATATAAACCCACTGACATCAAGTTGATTCCAACTCATAGTGACCCCCACTGGGTTTCCAAGGCAGTAAATCTTTACGGAAGTAGACTGCCCCATCTTCCTTCTGTGGAGCTGCTGGGGTATTTGAACTGCCAACCTTCTGGTTAGCAGTCAAATGCCTTAGGCACTGTGCCACCAGAACTCCTTACAAAGTATATCCAAACAAAAAAACCAAACTCGCTGCCACTGAGTAGATTTAACTCATAGTGACCCCTCTTTGGATTTCTGAGGCAGTATCTCTACTGAAGTAGATTGCCCAATCTTCCTTCCGAGGAGCGGCTAGTGGGTTTGAACCGCCAGCCTTTTGGTTAGTAGTCAAAATGCCTTAGGCAGTATGCCACCAGAACTCCTTACAAAGTATGTACCAAAACCAAATCCAAAATCAAACTCACTGCTGTTGAGTCGAGTCAATTTGACTCATAGTAACCCCTCCTTGGGTTTCTGAGGCAGTATCTCTACGGAAGTAGATTGCCCAATCTTCCTTCTGAGGAGTGGCTAGGGGGTTTGAACCAACAGCCTTCTGGTTAGCAGTCAAATGCCTTAGGCACTGTACCACCAGAATTCGCTACAAAGTATATAGAACCCTGGAAACACCTGGCAAGGAGCTCTGGAATGACCTTGGGAGGGGCCTATGTGGATGACACTCCCTGAAGCTTAAGCCTCATGGAGAATTAGCCTCTGCCAGGTCCTCTTCCCAGCTCACCCAGAGCAAAGGGAAGAATAGCACCCCACCCACCCCCCACCGGCCCCTACACTGCCCAAACCTGCTGCCTCAGTGTGCTCTACTTCAGGAGTCATGGCTTCCTTTTCCATGGTCCCCACAACCTGAGAAATGCCTTTGACTAGAAATTTGACCTTGCTTTCTGGTAGCATAGTGGCTAAAGCACTTGAATGCTAACCAGAAGGCTGGCGGTTCAAACCCACCAGCCACTCCTCGAAAGGAAGGTTGGGCAATCCTACTTCCGTAGTGATACTGCCTCGGAAACCCAAGGAGGGGTCACTATGAGTTGGCCAACTGGACGGCACATAACAACAACAACAACAACCAATTAAAAAAAAATGTTTATTTAAAATTTCTGCCACTGTCTGTGGGTAGCTAAGGGGCAGCCGTGCAGTATTTGGGTGCTGTTACAGCTTTAGGTTTGAAACCTGCAGGATCCTCTTTGAACGCTGGAGGATGAACACAAGATGCAAACAGCACGAAGTGGGCAGACCTCGCTGCCCCGAGGAAAATGCATTTGACTGCTTGCCTTTGACTGTTTGTGGCTGGGAGGGGTGCAAACATCCAGAAATATTGAGCAGGTATATCCATCCTTTGCTCCTGCCCAGAGGCCTCTCAGGAGATTGAAACTTGACTCTTTTGCCAGAGTGTCCACCATCATGGCTCCCACCGCGTTACTATTGAAAAGTTATTAATTCAGCCTAGATGCAGGGGATGAGGCAGATCCTAAAGCAAGACTAACAGCCATGCTGTGGGATTTTCCTGACGCAGGTGAACAGACCTCAGAAGTCAACAGGAAGGAAGGCTGAGAGCCCGGCCATGACCGCCCAGGAACCTTCTGAAATGGCCTTCCCCTTTTCTGTTTTCTTCAAACATATGTGAATTGCCATATTTAATGCCTGCTTTACTATTCTTTGATTCAGGTACCGGCCTGCCATTCTGAGGCCTCCAGGGGGCGGTAGAGCCCAACAACACACAGCCTGGCCAAGCCAGCCTCAGCCTAAGGCGGCACTTGGGCTCTGTTTTCCATGCTGTTGAACTCCCCATGGAAAACAGAAGATCCGAAGAGTTTTGCTGAGTGAAAACCATTATTTTAAAGACAAAGACTGCAAAAAAATTCCATACTCCTTAGTATAGAATAACGAGCGCTGGTGGCACCGTGGTTAAGGCATTGGGCTGCTAACCAAAAGGTGGGCAGTTCAAACCCACCAGCCACAGAAGTACAATGAGGCAGTCTGCTTCCATAAAGATTTACAGCCTTGGACACCCTATGGGGGTAGCTGTGAGTTGGATTCTACTAGATGGCAGTAGGCTGGTTTGGTGGGTCTGTAGCATGGCATATTAAGCACCAACTTGATGTTCCAGGTGCTAAAAACTTCCACCTTGAGGCCAGTGCACCAAGCCCCCTCTGCTGTGCTTTACATGTGTTCATCCTTCCACTGAGCCACCCTTCTTCCCACTCAGACTCCAGCTGTCCTGCTGCCAGACTGTGAGCTCTATCAGGGCACGGCCTGTGTTTTATTCTTTGCTTCTTCGCCAACATGACACATGGAAAGAGTCCTTCCCATTGTGTGGACACAAATGGCCATGATACATGGAAGAGAAAGAGGAGGTCAGAGGCTCTGGGCTGGGGGTTTAGGGTAAGCTCCTGCTTGGGTCAGACGACACTGGCATTCTCTGTGGCCTTGGATTCAGCCTCCTCTATCTGTCACCATCACCCCTCCAGCTCTCTGTGGCCATAGCCAAAGCAGATCCTAAAGTCCCTTTCCCGTGAAGAAGCTGCAGCAGTTTGAAAGGTGAAATTTGCCAAAGGTTTCAAGATAAATAATGTAAAAATACGAGTACACAAAACAAAGTTACAGGAGAAAGGCTTCTGACTGTGTCTAAAGCAGAGAGTCTAACCTCTGACCCCAAGAAGGGATCTAGAATTTGTTCACTGGCCTTACGCTTGTTGGGCCCAAGAGATGTGTTCGTCACTCAGGGGCCTTGCCCTCTGGGTTCACTGGCTCTAAACCAGGAGCTCTTCTCCAAGGCTACAGGCCCTAGGAAGCCCAGAACACCATCCTGGTGTGTTTCTCTTTCTATTCCATGTGGTTGCAATAGAATAGAAACCCAGGGAAGTCCAGCACCTTCCCATCTTATGACTAAGCCTTAGCTTAATGTCACTTTCCCGTGTTGGCCAACTCTGCCTTCTGCCACAGGGACATTCTGACCACCTCTCCCTCAAATCTACCTTGGAAAGAGCCTTCCAGACCATGACGATTTGCAGGAACAAAGCACTTCAACCACCATGAAAAGGAAAGGAGACGCTGTTCCTCCCAGGGAAGAAAGGTGTTCTGAAAGTAAAGAGGTAAAAAAACCCCAAAACCAAAGTCACAGCCGTGGAGTCGATTGCGACTCAAAGCGACCCCGCCTTGGGTTTCTGAAGCAGTATCTCAACAGAAGTAGATTGCCCAATCTTCCTTCGCAGGAGTGGCTAGTGGGTTTGAACTGTCAGCCTTCTTGGTAGCAGTCAAGAGCTAGAGAAAAGACCTGGAGCTCAGAGTGCAGAAGCTGTGTTTGGAAAATGGTGAGATTTTCCATGTCAGGTGTGCAAGGAACTCACACACCAAGGGGATGGAGGGACAGGTGGAAGGGAGATTTGGATCAGGCATCAGAAAACCGAACCCACTGCCACTGAGTCAATTCCAACTCATAGCGACCCTATAGGACAGAGTAGAACTGCCTCATAGGGTTTCCAAGGCTGTAATCTTTATAGAAGCAGACTCTACACACTCATTTTCCTCCCATGGAGCAGATGGTGGGTTTAAATTGCCAGCCTTTTGGTTAACAGTCCAATGCTTTAACTACAGCACACCAGAGCTCCTTGGATCAGGTATCATAGCTCCTCAAATGTCCCTAAATTTCACTGGTCCTCTTTTTGAGGGAGCAGGAGAGACATTTTACAGTTTCTGAGCAGCTTAATTCAAACAATACTTTAAAAAAAAAAAAAAAACTGTTGGCAGGGGGATAGAGGATGGCAGGGAAACAGGCTGTGGCCAGAACTCAGCAGAGCTCTCCTCCAAGCCAGAGTACAGGACAGTGGAAGACAAGAAAGTTTAGTGGTTAAAGAAACTAGCTCTAGGCACTGGAGTAGAGAGATCTAAGGAGAATCCAGAAGACTTGGCAAACAGGTGACTGTGGGGCAAGGCAAGGAGCATACCAGAGATGACTCCTGAGTCCCAAGCCTGGTGGACAGCAGGAGGAGGTGTCATGAGCAGACACAGGGGACAGGCACAGGCATGTGGCCTGGGCATGTAGACAAGCAGTCCCACCCTGGGCCAAGGGGCAGAGCCATGTGTGATGGGGAAACCCCTCCCCATACACACACACCAGGCAGGTAACGCCTCTCTTCTCCAAGGTCAAGCTCAGCTTTGTTCTCACCAATTGACGTTCAGAACTAACAGAAGCAGAACAGGGGCCCACGTGTGGAGCTCATTTCTCCAAAGATGGCTGTGGTTGAACAGGGATTCTCTGAGGGAAGGAGAGAAGAGAGCACAGTAGCCAGGTGTGCATAGGGGATATGGGAGAAACTGCACTGTCACTACGATGGCTTCCCAGGTGTGTGGGGAAGGGGCAGGTGTGGTGAGCGCAGTGCTGCAGGGAGGTCAGAGAGCCTAGCCTGGCATCTGACAGCAGAAGCAGGAACAGGCAGTGGGCAAGCCGGAAGGGAGCCTGCCTGAGGGCTTCAGGAGCGGCTGACTGGACACTGGTTGAGGCACCTTCAGGTGGAGTGCTCCAGTGAATTTGTCAGGATGGGTAGCCACTGAAGGAGGAGGCAAGGAAAAGGGAAGGGTTCTTTTAAGAATAGGGAGCTCTGAGCAGAGTAAGAGGGAGGATCAAGGTGAGAACAGGAGCCACATCAGGAGGGGCAGAGATGGGACCAAACAAAGTGGTCCTGGAGTCCACATCCTTCCCCAAGAGAGAAGAGGAGAAGAGACTGGGTGATAAGACTTGAGACTCATCCAAGAGCACGAAGGGGCTGAGAGAGCTGGCAGGGTGCTGCCAGGATGCCCTGTATCCTCCACCAAATAAGGGGCAGAGTGCTCCTGGAAATTAGAAAGCCAGAGTAGGTGTGAAGGTTGAGGGTGGGGGCTGGATCAACTGTGGGAGTTTGGGGGAATTTCCCTAGAGCAATGTTTGTCCTAGTAACGTGTACACAGTTCTGTGTGTACATGGGAGCTTGTTAAAGCGCAGATTCTGATCCAACAGGTTTGGGATAGGGCCTGAGATGCTGCATTTCTCACAAGCTCCAGGAACTGTGGATGCTGCTGGTCCAGGGACCACCCTGTGAGAAGCAAGGTTTTGAGAGTCAGATGAACAAAAGTGGATGGAGAAAGTGATTGGTGGAAGAGGTCACCTTAAGGAGAGATCAATCTTTGATAACTTCATTTGGCATAAAAGCTGAGACTGAGGAGTCTGGGTGGGAGTGACAGTCCCTGCAAGTGATGGGGAGAGGGACAGAAAGGAGGGATGGTAAAGAGGAAAGAGGTCAGGAGAGGAGGTGGGGAAACCTCTAGGGTGGTGGGAGACCGGTACCATCACCCCTGAGCCCTTTCATCTGGGTCAAGGTGGCAGGACACTAACTGCACATGTGGAAGGTCCACAGAAGAGGGAGTCAGTTGGGGAGGGAAAGTGATATCCTGGGGGTAGCTGAGAGTGAAAGCAGCAGTCAGGGGCAGGAAAGTGCTGGACTCATTCTGGGCTTGTTCAAAGCCTGGCCAGGACACACCAGGCCAGAATGTGGAGAAAGGGGCAGAAATGGCTCTGCCCCAAGGTGAAGGGCAGAAATGGAACTAAAGAAAGAGGAATGAGATCTGAAGGAAGAGGGCAGACGGCTGGGGGAGGAAGAAGGACTGAACTGAGCCCTAACACTGGACCTTGAGACCAGAAATCAAACGGTTTCTGAAAGGCACTTGTTGGAAACGGAAAGGCTTCAAGTTTAGGCAACTCAGGGATAGTGAATAGAGATGGGGGTTGGGAGAGCTGCTCAGTTATCTGGGGCGCCAGGCTAAGAAGAGAAAAGATTTGAGTCCCAGGCTAAGGTTAAACCGAGGTCAGGTTCGCCAGGGGGCCAGGGGCCAAGAACATTAGGAGTAAAGGATTGGAGGCGTCAAAACGAACAGCAAGTCTAGGAACAAGGCGTCAATGAGGAGAGTGAGGCGGACACTTGGAGAAGGGAGACGAGGTTGTGAAGACGCCAGAGCTTCGTCTGGTGGCGACCGGGAGGCAGTGGAGGTTCCCGAGCGCAGCGTGGCACGCTCCTCCGGCTGCGGCTCGGCTCCCTCGCGGCCCAGCCGGGATCCTCCCTGCTCGGGCCTCCCTGG
>NW_006921607.1:2401905-2410917 GCF_000298275.1 Orycteropus afer afer | reverse complement strand
GGACCGGGTGCGGGCTCCGCTCCCGCCCTCCCCGCCCGCTCGCAGCCCGCGCGCTCGCCGGCACTCAGGCCGCGAGGGAATCCCTTCCCCTCCCGCCCGGCGCCCCGGGAGGGGAGGGGACAGCGCGGCGCTTGCGAAGCCGCTTTCTTCGAGGGAGCGCCCAGAGGCTAGCGCGCACTGAGCCGCCGGGACTCGGCGCTGCGGTGCGCTCCTAGCGGCGTTCGGTGCCGTCGGTTCGGGCTGAGCTGAGGCGCCCACACACTACGCGCGACCAGCTCCCAGCGGTGGGGGCGCTCACCGACTGCGCGCCCTTATGTTCCCGGCGCAGGACTCTCTGCCCCGTGGCGGGCTCAACCTGAAGGAGGAGCCGCTGCTGCCCGCCGGCCTGGGCTCAGTACGCTCCTGGATGCAGGGCGCGGGCATTCTGGACGCCAGCACCGCGGCGCAGAGGTAAGCGGGCGGACGGGACCGTGCGCGCGGGTTGGACGGCTCCGCACCTCCTCGGCTCAGCTTGCTCAGCTGCTGGGGCGCGCGTGGGGGGAGCCCTAACTCTGGACGATCCAGACGAGCTTTCCCGCCCACCCTGTCCCAAGCGCCTATGCTTCCTCCTGAGGATGTGGGGCGGGGCTTCTTCTTCCACTCCCGGCTGTCCCGGCTCTGACTTCTGATTGTCGCTAGTTGGGCGCGGCAGGGAACGCCACCTGGCCGGGCTGTTCACGGCTCTGAAGGATGATGTATCTCCGCTGCACGCAGTCCCTGGGCCTTGACCCACCAATATCAGCTGTGGAAGGAACTGCCACCCTCCCTTCCCGTGCAGTTCCCCTACCTTCCCTGGTCCAATTCTGCGGATCCTCTCTCCTTTCCCACGCCCCTCAGAGTTGGAGGGTGGGGATGCACAGAGCCAGAAAAACCGCTCGGGGCTGAAGAGTAGGGAAGGAATGAGGTGGGCAGTTAGTTGGCTTTGCTGGAGTGATAGGGGTTAGGAGTGGGGCTGGGCTGCTAATGGCCCAGGCTCTCCTCAAGATGTGTTTTTCATGGGTCCTGCTGGAGGCAGGGGGTCATTGGGAAGCCCAGCATCCACATCCATCTCCTCTGACTCCTTTTCAAGAGTCGGCAGGTAGCCTCTAGGGAATGGATTCGGTGTGTGGAAGAGAACTTTAAAAGCTTGTTGAGCTGCCCTCCCAGGGCACTTGGACTCTGGGTTTTTTGTATGAATAGCTGTGATCCTGGGTGGTGCTGGTGGGGGCGATGTTGAGACAGCCCATGGGGAGTTTTAAGCAGTTAGTACTAGAGAGGTGCTGACTTTGGAGACTCCTGGGGCAGGGTGAGAACTGGGCTGCCCAGAAGGACTGAGCAGCTGTTTGTCCAGAAGCTTGAACAGCTAACTGATAGGGGATTGCCAGGACAGCGCAGGGGCAGGTGGGCCACGCACTCACATCCCCAGTCCTGTCCAGGGGACACTGTTCGTAGTGCAGCTGCCGCCTCACTCTGTTCTGTGTCACAGACACGCACCTTGTTTCATGCTCATGAAACTGTGTCTTGCACACATGTCCTTTCATGGCTGAGCCTCAGGGGGTACCCAAGGGACTCAGTCTGGAGCTCATCTCTTCAGGTCTAGAAAGTGTCTGATAAATGGATGAATTTCTGTAAGTTTTACGAGTGATATAATTATATTCCAGAAAAATTGGAAAATAGACAACAAAACCTCACCCCTCTAACACAGCTACTGTCAACATTTTAGTGTGTTTCCTTCCCATTAATGTGTTTTTCCTGTGCTATACATACTGCAATGTTTTTCTGTTGGTTTTGGTTTTTTATTTAACTTGAGATGGTCCATTTCTTAACATAGTCCCATCTTCACTGCCACCACTGACTGTGTGGAAAGTGCTCCTAGTAAGAGTAGGTTGTAAGGTCCAGTAGGGCTTCTGGGATTTAAAGTTCCTGTTGCTCTTTGACCTTACCCTCTGGTGGCATAGTGGTTAAGGCATCTGACTGCTAACCAGAAGGCTGGCGGTTCAAACCCACCAGCCACTCCTCGAAAGGAAGATTGGGCAATCTACTTCCATAGAGATACGGCCTCATAAACCCAAGGAGGGGTCACTATGAGTCGAATCCACTCAATGACAGTGAGTTTGGTTTTAGTTTTCTGTTCCAGAGCCAGCAGGTTTAATGAGGGGAAAGCAGGTACAAAGGAGGTGTTGTTGTTATGTGCCATTGAGTCACCCCTGACTCATACACTCATAGTGACCCCTCCTTGGGTTTCTGAGGTGGTATCACTACGGAAGTAGATTGCCCAACCTTCCTTCCCAGGAGTGGCTGGTGGGTTTGAACCACCAGCCTTCTGGCTAGCAGTCAAGTGCCTTAGGCACTATGCTACCAGAGCTCCCACAAAGGAGGTAGTACCCTTGTACAGCCTGTGTGAGGTATAGGAAGTGTGGGGGGTGACATTCACCCCAGAGGCTCAGGCTGCTGGCAGTGCTGGGATTGGATTTCCATCTCTGGGACTCAGAAGGCTTCTCCAGTTTGAATAGGGGCTTTTCTTCAGGCCTGAGCTGCTCCTCCCCAAATCCACAGACTTCTGTGTCTCAGGACACAGATTGGGCCTCCCGTCACCATGTTTGGTTGACTCTAGGGCCCCCTCCTTCCACAGGAGAATGGTCTAATCCTTTTTCCTCTTTCTTCCTGATGTTGTCTGTCATCTCTCCCATTTGTATCTTGATCCTCAGTCAGTTCTCTGCTCAGGTCTTAAAACAACAACAACAACAACAACAAAACTCCCTTTCTCTGTACCCCAGCCCCCTCCAATCTCTCCCCTTCATCCCTGAGAAGCTTTCATAGTAGCATCCCCACCCCCACCCCACTCCCACTGCTTGGGATCTAGAGTTGTCTTGGATGCCTTCCTTGTCTTCACCCCACGGCCACCTGCTTGTCAAGGCTTATGGATTTTCCCTTCTATGTCCTACCACCAATCTCAGTGCCCACAGCCACCACTCTTACCAGTGAAACATCTTGGCCCTCCACCACCTTCCTCCTTGGCTTGAAAGATAACTTCCTTGGCTGACCATCTAAGCCTCCTAGCCTGTTGTCCTGGCCTCAGCTTCTCATCTTTCCCCAAATCTATCTTTCATGCACCTGGGACCAGAGCAATATTTCCAAAGGACTTCCCTGATCATGTCTCTTGAGTCATTAAGAACTTTAGTGACTTCCCACTTCCTCCCACATATTCAGCATTCAGGCCCATCACAGTCTGACCCCAACTTTCCTTCTCAGCCTCTGTGATACTTGGAATTCAGCAATGTTGGAGAACTAGCTGTTGCACTACTAAGTCCTATCTTCCTGTTGTCTCATGAACCAGTCCTCCCACCCCACATCAATCAGCACCCACACACCCACTGAATAAAATCTTACTAGTCTTCAGGACCCACTCCACCCTGGCACCTTCTCTATGTCCCTGCTACCTATAGCTAGTGGAACAATTCTTAGTACGTGATGAGGATGCTTCCCACAGGCCAGTCTGCTCTCCTGCCTGTGCTGGTTCTTGCCCTACCAGTCTGGGCCTTCCTCTAAGGCGAGGATGATGCCTTATTTATCCTTATGTTCCCAGCACCTAGGGCATGCTTGAGTGGTCAGTAAGGGGTCAGTAACTCTGTGCTGGAGAAAGCAGAAGTGTGTCCTGAAAGACTCCTGAAATCCCTTTCTGTTGCTCTCCTTGTTCCAGCCTTGTGGTCTCCAGGTTTCACCTGATCTGTAGGTACCAGGTATTGGAGCAGGTACTAGGTATTGGAGCAGGTACCAGGTACTAGAGCATCTACCGTTTCCCAGTTTAAAAAGGTCAAGGTTTCACAGAAGGTGGGTAAGGAGGAGAAGGTCCAGAGCCTAAGATCAGCGAGGGAGGCTCTGCCAGTAGGTAGGAAAGTTCTGGGCAAAGGAGGGGCAGGGAGGGAAGGGGGGCACTGCATACTCTTAAAATGGAGGCAACAGGAAGCTGGTGTTGAGGGTTAGCAGGGTCTCCCTTGTAGGGATCCAGGGACAAGGAGCCCTGCAAAAGGACCCCTGGTCATTGTGGCAACTTCCCTGCACTGAGCCAACAGGCCTTTGTCTCTGTGACTCATATGTCCAGTCCCAGCTCACCATGTTCAGGCTTCCCTGCAGACTCAAATCTTCCTGCTGGGGAGCTCAGCACAGAAGTTCCCTTCTCCTTCCCTTGTTCTTCTTAGCCTGGGGAGACCCCTGGTGGGCCCAGGCCAGTCCTCCCACTTCAAGAGACCCCTGGAAGACCCAGGCCAGTCTTCCCCCGGATCCGGCCCCAGCGCAGGAGCAGTGCCCCTGAGAGGGAAGCCAGCTGGGACTGCTTTCCTGTAAGCAGCTGCAGGCTAGCCTCCCTGCTAGGAAATGCTTTTGTTTGCTTTAATAATTAATAGCTGCTCCTCAGCCTAGGCCTGGCAGGCAGGCCTGTGGATGAGTGGTGGGAGGGTGGGCAGAGAGAAGTAGAGTGATGATCTTGAAGTGGGATGGAAGGCAATATGAGGGCAAGAGGCAGAGTGAGAGAACAGGTTAGTGAGAGCCTCTCCCTCGCCCCTCACCTCCTCCGGGGACCTTGGTTGCTGAAGCAGTTTCCTGGGGCAAGTGAACTGAGGCAGTTCCTAGGGCAGTGGGAGGAAGGTCTATGAAGCCTCCTCAGCCACGAAGCCCTCTCTTCAGCAGGATCCTCTGGACCTGGGATCTGGAAACTACCCCAGCACCAGACCCTTCCTTTGCCTGCATTGTTGAGATGGATGTGTCCCAGTTCACTGCTGCTTTTGTCTTCCCTGGTCTACAGCTCAGTCAGGCTCTGGCCACATCAGGGGCTGGGCAGGGCTAGGTCAGTGAATCTTGGCTGGGGTCAAGAATAGCCGGGTCTAGCTGAATGATTAGCATAGTGGCTAAAGCACTTGACTGCTAACCAGACGGCTGGCGGTTCAAACCCACCAGCCACTCCTCGGAAGGAAGGTTGGGCAATCCTACTTCCGTAGTGATACTGCCTTGGAAACCCAAGGAGGGGTCGCTATGAGTCGGGGCCGACTCGACGGCACATAACAACAACAACAACAGCTGAATGATTATCAATAGTCCCAGGAGCCTAAGAGATTCCTGCAGGGGAGAGTAGGAGCTAATGGGAAGCTTGGAGGAAGGGAGAATGTAGAAGAAAGGAAGGGGAGGAGCACCAAGAAGGAGGGGACTTAGAAGTCATGCCAGAACAGGGAAAAGAAGAGCTGAATTAGCAGAGAGAGACTTTAGGGAAATCAGAGACAAGGGGAGAGATGCAAGAGACATACACTCTTTGCTCCTTCCACCTCCTGGGGGAGGTGTGGGAGTTGGGGATGGGTGGCAGTGGGCATCAACATTGCCAGGGACCTCCGGGCTTGTCCCCATCTCCCCAGCACCTCAGACTCGAGACTGATCAGCCCCAGGCCAGGAAGCCTGGGCTGTCAAGGCTGGCAGGACTTAGGATTTAGGGTGAAGAAGGAAGATGGAAGGTCTGGGAGTGTCTCTGGGTAGATCTCAAGGTTCCAGCCTTGCCCACTGTCCTCTGCAGGAGTTGAGGTGGTTATTGGTAAGTTGGTCTTATTTATAATAAGTCTTTAGTCAAAGAAAAAAGCCCCAGGGTAACACAAATGGTTAAGCACTTGCCTACTAACTGAAAGGTTGGTGGCTCATACCCACCCAGAGGCACCTCAGAAGAAAAGCCTGGCAGTCTGCTTCTGAAAGTCACAGCCTTGACATCCCTACGGAGCTCAGTTCTGTTCTGACACACGTGGGGTTGCCAGGAGTCAGAGCTGACTCAAGGACAACTGGTTTGGTAGTGGAGGATGTGAAGAACACAAGTGGCCTTCTGAGGAGAGAGTACAGGCTGTAAGCGAGGCTAGGTTTCTCTAGGTAGTGTGGCAAGGTCCAGCAGCTGCCACAAGCAGGGCCTGAGGCATCTTGTGTAGCCTTTTGAAGGAAACCCTCCAGGGACAGGCTGAGAGTGCCCAGCAATAGCAGCCGGACAACTCTGCAGATCCAATGTGTCCTCACAGGCACCCCATGTCCTCTGGTGCACAAGCCACATGCATGGTTCAAGCTCTGAAGGTCAGTCAGCTTGCCCTTGATGTTCACATTAACCTGGATTCCAAAAGCCCACAGACAACCCTGCTTGCTACGTGGCAGCTTTCCTCCAACCAAAAAGTGTCTGCAGACTGATGCTTACCTGGGTCACAGACTCCTTTAACATTTGGTCTACTTCAGAACAGACCATGGGACGAGGGTGAGTGGGGCATGGTGGGAAAATGAAAACGAGCACTCTCCTCTCTCCAATTTGGGTTCTTTAGCACAGGAACAAATGCCCCAATGCCTCAGCACTACCCACCCCTACACACACACCCGATTTGACAGGAAAACGTGAACTTTTTGTCAAAAACGATCTTTTTAAGAAAGCAAGGAAGTGTGTAACCCATTTTGGAGTCTTACAAAGACAGTTAACATGGCTGTTTTTGTCACTTAGTGAAGAAAGCTGCATTTATGTGAAAAAGGTGCCTGTGTGGCCTGCTTTGTTCACTAATGCTGCTAAGTGGATGAGAGGTGTCTAAATTATGGCTTCATCAATTCATGTGTCAGGTGAGTTGTGCTTACTTTTATTTGTCATAAACTGATAACCTGCCAAGCTGAACTCAGGCCCTCCAGGCTGTAGCTTTATTGGCTTCTGTCATAGTCCATGCCTCTGGATAGATCGCACCCTACCCATGTCTCCCCCAAAACCAGTGTTCTTGAGGCGACTCTGACTCAGTCTTGGTAAGCCCACATGCATCAGAGTAGACTTGTGCTCCTTAGAGTATTTAATGGCTGATTTCTTAGAGGTAGATTGCAGGCCTTTCTTCCAAGGTGCCTCCAGGTAAACTAGAACCTTCAACCTTTCTATTTAACAGCTGAGCTCTTAAGCAGTTAGCACCACCCAGGGGTCCTCATATCCCTCAGGATTCTTGGTAAAGGACCTACTTCAGCTGCCAGCATCTGCTTCCGTTTGCCTGAACGCTTTCTCCAGTTGCAGGAGCTTTTCTGCCCACTTGCAGGCAGCCCAGAGTATCTGAGAATTAACACCAAAAGCCCTCAACCAATGACTAACTGGTGTTTGTGGATAAATAAATACCCCAGCTCCTTCACCTTTCCCTTGGGTGGGATGACTCTGAGGCACGTGTTCTATACTGTTGCCAGAGTTCCCCAGTGGGATCAAGCCCCAGTTGCCTACGGTGGTAACTGGTTGATAAAAACAAAAAACCAAATCAGTTGCTGACAAATCAATTCCGACTCATGGCAATCCCATATGTTTCAGAGTAGAACTGCCCTCCATATGGTTTTCATGGCCATGACCTTTCGGAAGTGGGTCCCAAGCTCTCTCACCTTTATTTGCCTCCTTGTTTCACTTCCCACTCCCCTGCCAATGTTTCCCAAATAAAGCTACTTGCACTTGAATCCTTGTCCCAGGATCTTCTGGGTGAACCAATTAAAACACTTGCCTCTCCTGACTTTAGAGACTCATCTCCTACTTTCCCCCATCTTTTAGATAAAAGATAGATTATCAGTGGACATCCTTCAAGTTTCTCCCCACACCCCAGTGGCTGTCTGGGGCAGCCCCACTTTGGACACCACTAGATCAGAATCATTGGCTTTTATCCATATCTCTGTCTCTCTTTGGGAGAGCAGACAGTGGCCCTACCTCCCACCTGTGTCCTGCACATCTCTGTACCCAGGACGCACCCAGAGGCTCAGACTACTCAGCATCCTTTGTATCTATCTCCTAGGTTGTTTGAGTACATCTCTATGTTGTTCTCTTCCTGTTCTTTAATCTTGGTTTGTTTTCTCATTACAAGAGCATCAGCTATTCCCAAGGGGAGAAGAGCAAAACTGTCCCCTCCCTACCTCTTTCCCTTTGGGCCTTGTAGTTCCATTCAACGGCTACTGATTGATCACCCCTGTGCATTGGGGATGGAGGTGCCAATGGGGAACAGGGAGAAGGAAGGCACAGTCCAGACCTGGCTCTCCCTATCGCTTCTTGCTCCTCTTATCTCTCCCAGCTGGCTGCTCCTGTTGTCATTTTCTATCTCTTGTTCTTAAGGAATATTAGGATGACATTAAAGCAAAACCTTTTCTCATTTTACCTTGATTTCCCTCCAAGTCCCACAGCAGACAGGGGTATGAACAATGTAAGCTGGAGATAGCCACAGACGTTGAACACCCCTGTTTGTGCCCAGCAGGGATCCTGCCCATTCCACAGTCTTCCTCTTGTCTGCACAGGCTGGGCCATTGTTAATATTGTTCTTTTGTTGTTCAAGCTAGTGATCCTGCCTCTGGAGTTAAAAACTAGCCATTGCTTTGTGTGGATGGGTGTAGGGAGATTCGGACCACCTCCAGCCAGGGTTCCCTTTTCACTGTGAACCAGGGAGGACCTGTCCAGCTGCAGGGGGGAAGGGCAGAGTGATGCTCCAGGGTCTGCAGGCAGAGAAGGTGAAGGCTCAGGGGTGTGGACTTGAGCCAGAGGATGCTCTGGGACAGGACACAGGCCTGAGAGGCAGGGGAGCCCCTCTGTGCCCCCTCAGCTAGCAGCACTGGAGGCTTGTCCACAGATCCCAGGGGCCCCCCCTCTCTTCTCCCACCCCTAGTCCCTGTGCCCTTTTTTCCTGGGAATTCCTTCCTGTGAAAGGAATGAAGTGAGGATGAAGGGAGCTTGGCTTGGGGCTTAGGCCAAACTCCTCAAGTCTGGTCCTAAGTTCCCAGGAGCCCAGCAGGAGCCAGCAGGCAGCCAGGTACAAGGTCTGATTGATGTTGGCCAAAGGGGCTTGGTGGGAGAGGAAGCATTGCCTATGATACAGGGCTTGTTGTTGTTATGTGCCGTCGAGTCGGCCCCAACTCATAGTGACCCCTCCTTGGGTTTCTGAGGCAGTATCACTACGGAAGTAGATTGCCCCATCTTCCTTCCGAGGAGTGGCTGGCGTGTTT
>NW_006921607.1:2384566-2401505 GCF_000298275.1 Orycteropus afer afer | reverse complement strand
GAGGAAAGACAGGCAATCTACTTCCATAAAGATTTACTGCCTCAGAAACCCAACTTACTATGGGTCTGGATTGACCCAAAGGCAGTGAGTTTGGTTTTTGGTAATTTGGAATTTGGCCTGGGAAGTGCAGGGTATCTGTAAAATGAGCAGTTTGAGTGGTCTAAGGGGTTCCATTATTTCTCAGCATCCAAATGGCCTAGCTATGGTGATCAGCCCCTCCTCTGCCAAGGCCTCTTTCTTTCTCTGTCCTTCCTCCCTCCCTGGTGTCTGAGATTTTTCCGGGTGGGCACTTTCCTTGGCTAGATGACAGAACACGGGGCAGCAGTGATCTAGGATCATTCCACAGGTCCACCCTGGCCAGCCTTCTCTTCCCCTCGGTGGTCCTGAAACCTGTTCCTGGTGGAGTTAAACTGGTCCTGGGAGCAGGAGGGAGGAGCTCAGGGCTGATGCTTCATTAGCATATTCATCAACAGTAATCAGGGGCCTGCTGTGAATGAAAGCTCTCTTTGGGCTTCCCTGGCACTAGGCAAATGGGAGGTGGGGGTGGAGCTGGTCAAGGCTAGACTGAAAGGCCTGCACTGCAGTCTGAGGGGCCAGAGGAAGGAGGGTAAGGGAGAGGATGGAGGTGAGGGTGACCCCTTTCGGAGGAAGCATCCCTGAGTGGTGTAAGCAGTTAATTCACTTGCTGCTAACCCACCCAGAGACACCTTGGAAGAAAGGCCTGGTGATCTATTTCTGAAAAATCACCCATTGAAAACCCTGTGGAGCACAATTCTACTCTGATATGCATGGGGTTGCCATGAGTCAAAGTTGACTCCAAGCACCTGGTTGTTGGAGAAGAAAAAGTGTTGATGAGTCTCCCCTTCCCTTCATCTTGATCTGGGACAAGCAAGACTCATCACTCTGCCTCCTAAATCAGCATTTCACACGGACCTGTAGGACTCCCAAGCAAGATTTTAGAGGGAGGAACAATTTTCCCATTATGACTTACGTATTTGTTGTAATGTATATGAGCAAAAACATCATAAGCACCTAATGTCCATTAAAACCAAACCAAATTCACTGCCGTTGAGTCGGATCCAACTCATAGCAACCCCTCCTTGGGTTTCCGAGGCAGTATCTCTATAGAAGTGGATTGCCCAACCTTTCTTCTGAGGCGTGGCTGGTGGGTTTGAACAACCAGCCTTCTGGTTAGCAGTCAAGTGCCTTAGGCACTATGCCACCAGACAGAGCTCCTTAATTACATACTAGATATTAGGGCTCTGTATGAAGCCAACTAAAGAGCTCTGGTGGTGCAGTGCCTAAGGCATTTGACTGCTAACCAGAAGGTTGGTGGTTCAAACCCACCAGCTACTCCATGGAAGGAAGATGGAGCAATCTACTTCCATAAAGATTTACTGCCTCAGAAATCCAATGGGGGTCGCTATGAGTTGAAATCAACTCAATGGCAGTGGGTTTTTTTTTTTTTTTTTTTTGGATGAAACCAAATAAAAGAATGAGTTGATCTAAAGCGATATGAAGAAAAACATTAAATAGTGATGAATATGGCATGTCCACAATGGGAATCTGAGAAAGGTGGTCTAAAGGGCATCTTCCTCCTCTCCCTAGCATCCTGGCAGCAGCCTCTCACTTGCCTACCATACTATACCCTGCCCACTCGTAGCATCTTCTAAGCCCAGCCTGACATTGTATACTGCCTTACTTCAGGAGTTTCTCTTGGCCTTTCACTGTATTTTGTAAACTGTGACCCTCGACAAAAGTGCTGTGGTCAAGAAGCGTGGGGTATTAGTTATCTATTGCTGTATACAAAATTATCTCAAAATTTAGCAGCTTGAAACAATAGGCATTTCATGTCTTACACAATTTCCAAGAGACAGAAATCTCTGTTGGGTGGTCTGGCTCAGAGTCTTCCATGAGACTGTAGTCCTATGAAAGCTTGACTGGGGCTGGTGGATCTGCTTCCAAGATGACTCTCTAACATGACCAGCAAGTTGATGCTGGCTGTTGGCAGGAGGCCTCAGTTCTCTATGTGAACCTCTCTGTAAAACTGCTTGGGATCTTTCCCACATGGCAGCTAGCTTCCCCCACAACAAGTGATTCAAGAGAGAGAACAAGGCAGAAGCCATGTCTTTTATGACCTTACCTTAGAAGTCATATGCTGTCATTTGCTAAATGCTGCTGGCCACATAGAGCAACTCGGATACAATATGGGAAGGGACTAAACACGGGCATGAATACTAGGAGGGATCATTGGGAACCATTTTGGCGGCTGGATACCCAACATGGGGAGCCCTGGCCTGAACCAAGGCCAACAGGGTCTAATCCAGGGGACTATCCCAGGGTCCCAAATCACCCATGTGTATCATGAAATTGCATTTCCCAACAATTGTGGCTAGAGCACACTTTTGTAGAGAAGAATCTGGAGCCATAAGAGATCTAAGGAATGCATATATTTTGGAAGACCTTGAGGCCAAACTCCTCAACCTGGCCTTTGTGATCCTGCAGGGTCTGGAATGAATTTACCAATACAAACTTTTTTCTCCTCATTTCACTTTTTGAAATCTGTGGTCCAGTAACACCAACTCTTCATAGTTAGAGCCATTTCTTATGCTGTTCTACCCTTTTGCCTTCTTTACCTGTTGAGCTCCTATTCATTCCTCAAGGCCCAGTGAGAAGGCTGCCATTTCCATGAAGTCTTCCCTTCATCTCTCATAGAAAAAATGTAATTTTCCCTTCTTTGCTTCTATAGTTCTTTATATAACAGTATCTTTGGGGGAACACTTACCACAATGTCTTGTGTTAAAGCTCTCTGTATCTGTCTTACATCTCCTTCCAGGTATGTAGCTCCAGTCCCCCTTATTTCTTAGGACATTATTAGAGTTCAGGAAATATTTGTAGAATAAGGCCTTGCTTCTTCTCTTGCCTTTACCCTGGCCTTGCTTCTGGGAATGGTTTCTTATGATCCAGAAGAAAGCCCTTGGCAAGGTAGAATAGAAGGTCCTCCTGCCCAAGAGAGGCAATGTTTGTCTTCCTCCAAGTCTTAAGATCTTGAGGAGGGTCTTTCCCTACCTGCAGTCATAGCCCAGGGTCTGGGCTGCTCAGACTAGTGGCCCTGAGCTAACCTAATGTTTCTGAGAGCTTGATGGACATCATTTCCAGGCTTGTGGAAATCTCAGTCTTGGCTGGGTCACAGTGGGATATTTGCACCAGTACCCTCCAGCTGCCCCTTGGTACCCTAAAGGGACATGATGGGCAGTCACAGGAGCCTCTGGTCAGCAAGAAGTGGGAAGATAAACTAAACTGATGGATTGCTTCACTCATTTGGTTTTGGAGATCAGCCTTTCCAAATGTGGGGCCCAAGAGAATGGCCTGGGAAGGGGCCTGGCAGGTACGCCTCCCTTGCAGCCACCTGTTGCAGCTCTCATTCCCAAGGGAGGGGGCAGGGGGACTTTGGTACTGGGAGGCCTCTTGCTGTAAATGAAATGGCACCCTGGCCAGGATGGAAAGGGTCCACTTGGTTTGATTTCTTGCCCAAACTCTTCACATGTCAGAGCCAAGTCTGGGCCAGCCCCCCTACCTGGCTTGAAGTCTTCCTCAGTGAAGGGGGTCATTTTCCAGCTCCTTTCCTCCCTGCAGTGGTGTGGGCCTGGCACGAGCACATTTTGAGAAGCAGCCCCCCTCCAACCTCAGGAAATCCAACTTCTTCCACTTCGTGCTGGCCATGTATGACCGGCAGGGGCAGCCTGTGGAGGTGGAGCGCACAGCCTTCATTGACTTCGTGGAGAAGGACCGAGTGAGAGGCTCGTGGGCTCGCTGGGATGGGGCGTGGGGTGGGATGGGAGGGCTTCAGGTGACTGGGTAGCTTGATGCGTGGATGGGTGGAGAAAGGTGAGCAGAGATGGCTGGGTAAATGGATGGAAGGGAGAGAAGGGGGGCAGTTTAGGGAGGAGGGTGTGAGGTGGGGGAAGATTGCTGGGAGCATCTGAGCATCCTCCACATCTCGTTCCTATAGGAGCATGGAGCCGAAAAGACGAACAATGGGATCCATTACCGCCTCCGGCTGGTGTACAACAATGGTAAGCAGAGCCCACTGCCCCTTCGCCTGGCCCAGAGGAAGTCTGGGTACCTAGTCTGACACATAATGCCCCCATGATTGGGGCTTAGGAGGCCCTGGGCACCAGGTCGGGAAGGTACGTGGTGTGATTCAGCCGTCAGAGGCCACAGATCTTCCGGACACAACAAGCGCTGTCATCTTCCCCTTCTAGGACTTCGGACAGAACAGGACCTCTATGTGCGCCTCATTGACTCCATGTCCAAGCAGGTGAGCCACCTAGGGGGATGCTCAGGCCAATCCCACCCTCTTCTCAGATCCTTGTCTCTGAGGGAAGCACCCCTGGTCTGAGTGTGCAGTCTTGTCCCGCCCTCATCTCCCCTGTATCTTCCATCCTCAGCAATCGAATGCCTCCATCCCCACCCCCCATTCCTGCCCCAGCCTTTAGCAGGAGAATGTGTGGCTCTTGCCTTCTAGACTAGAAACATTTGAGCAAAGACTCTGTGTTGGTTCATGTTCCCTAGAAGCTCAGCCTGAGATGGGGAGTCAGGTGCATGAAAGTTATTGGGGTGGGTGGGTGTGCTCTCAGGAAAAGGGGAGTGAGGGAAGCAGGACAGGGTAGGGGGAAGGGACTGAGTAAAGGTGTGGTCTCAGCTGGAGTGTAGTCTTGGTGAGGACTCTGGAGGAGTGGTACCCTTGGGGAAGGAAGCCAGGATTTTATACTCCTGTGTCAGCCAGTCATTGACTGGGGACTACTCTTAAGGGGAGAATGTACCTCAGAGACATTTCAGGCCAGGCAGCTCCTATCTGCTGAGAGTAGTTCTCATGAAAAAAAGCTATTAGCAGCCCACCCTAACTGCAGCTGAGGGGTGGAGGCCCTGGTCCTATACAGGGATCTGAGTAGGGCCCCAAGAGCTTCTACTACAGACTTTTACCCCCTTGCTGAAGAGGAAGGTCTGAGGAAGGAGGGCCAAGGGCCCGTTCTTGAGAGGAGAAGAAATCACAGTGATCTGGGATGGTCTTAGGGAAAGTCAGAACCCCTTCCTTCCTTGCTTCCTTCTCAAGCATTTACAGAGCACTATAGTATGCCAAGTGAAGCCTGAAGAGTTCTGGGAAATTGAAACCTGAGTAAGACCTAATGGATTCAGCCGAGGCAGGGCCCCAAGTCTCAGGGCTTTTCAGGGAAGTTGTGCATGCAGCTAAGAAGGGGGTTTGGATCTCCAATGGCCCAGATTAGCGGTCCTGGAATGAGAGGCAGGGTCTCCTGGAAGCCTCCATCCAACCTCAGGACAAAGGAAGAAATGCTTTGTTTTCAGAAAGCCTGTGGTCTCTGTAGCCAAGGGGAGGGGGAATCCAGATAGAAAACTGTTAGCTGATAGTTGCTCTCTAGTCAGTTCTGACTCATGGTGACCCCATGGGTGCAGAGTAGAGCTTTGCTCCATAGACCTTTGAAATCTGTTATCTTTCAGAAGCAAGTCTCCAGGCCTGTCTTCCAAAACATCTCTGGTTACATTCGAACCACCACCCTTTCTGATTAAGTTGAGCGTTGAATCGTTTTTGCCACCCAGAGACATTCACAAATAGGGGAAGGCCAGGAGGCTCAGGAGACTGACTATAAACTGGGAAACTAGATTTGCAGTTTAGGAAGCTCAGTCCTCTCTTCACAGCACAGAGTGGAGGCTGGGAAACCCATGAGGAGGCCGATGCAACAGTCTAAGGGGAAGATGCAGGCCTCAGTTGAGGGAAGTGATGGAAGGAGGAAAGAAGTAGTGGGGACCCTAGGGACTGATTAGCTGCCAGGAAGAGCCAAAAGGGACCGCACTAATGAACAAGAGGCAGAGGTCCACTAGAGGCATGGGAACAGCCTGCTTGCACAGGAGGATGCTTGGGTGAGGGGAAGCGCATGATACAGGGTGGGGATAGGGGACTGTCCACTCCACCAGCAGCTCTGACCTTAGTCCTTGTGATCTGGGGACCAACTTGTCCCCATGCAGAGCTGGCCCCATAAAGAGCTGCTTGTAGACAAACAGAATCTGCAGACCAGGTGCCACTCTTGCCCACGGTAACATTGTTCCTGGTTTAAGGGGAGAGCTCCACGCTCCTGCTTTGTTCTCTTGGGCCCCTAGAACAAGCTGGAGGGCATGCTCTTCTCCTGAGTCAGGGCCTCCCATAGACCCATCCCCTCCGGTCTGTGCACTTCCAACTCCCCAGGCCATCATCTATGAGGGACAGGACAAGAACCCTGAGATGTGTCGAGTGCTGCTCACCCATGAGATCATGTGCAGGTGAGATGGGCTGCGTCATGGCATTGGCGGGTGATGGAGGGCGGGATCACCTCTCCATTTTGCCAAAATGTTGCCAAGGACTCCCCCCAGGCCCTGCCCCCTATGCTACTACTGCCTCTGCTGCTGCTCCCTGGGGAAGCCTGGTGGGAGGAGGGCACAGGAGAAGAGTGAGCCCCTGGGCACAGTGCTGGCTGAGGCCAAGGTCCTTAAGGCCCCATTAGCCTGGCCTGTTTATGTGGCTTCTCCAAGTGTTGCCGCAAGAGACACCTCCTGCTGATACTGCTAAACTTTACTAATAAAGCTCGAGGGAGGGGTTCGCTAGGGAGGTGGGGGCAGAGCTTGGGCCAAATGACACTCGAGGGCCATTGGGATTAGCTCAGAAGCAGGAGGAAGGAAGCTGCTGCTTCCTGTGTGAACCTCAGCTCAGAGAAGGTGGGCAGCTCTTGCATTTCTAGGCAGGGTCTCCTTGGGAGATACATACCTCAGAGGCAGCTCCTTATACATGGAAAAGAGAAGACTGTTCAAGAGTGCTGGGACTGTGGCTACCCTTCGAGAGGGGAGTGACAGGGAGTGGGTACAGGGACTTCTGGGCCGCTGGTCACGTGGTATTTTTTGATCAGGGTGCCAGTTACACAGGTGGGATCCCTTTGTGATAATTCATCAAGCCGCCTGCTTACAATCTGAGCTCTCTTCTTTGTGTGCATTAATTATGCTTCAGTAAAAGTGTGCAGAGAGAGGCCCTGGAAGTGGCATGCAGCCTGCCCTCTCCTGGATCCTCCAGGAGCAACATGCCTTTGGGATAAGGGTTTCTTGGACAGTCTTCTCCACAGAGGGCTGGGCTCTCAAAGTCCCTAGGAAGTAACCTCACTGTCCTTCTCCCCCTGGCCCCAGCATCCCTGACCCTGAGACAAGGCATCAGAATCCTAGGGCGCCCTGGCTAAAGCCTCACCCCTTACCTCACACACACATACACAAACACACACTGTAATCTCTTCTTCACTGGCTTCCTCCTTTCCCTCCTTCCTCATCTTCCTTCCGTCAGCCGGTGCTGTGACCGGAAAAGCTGTGGCAACCGGAATGAGACACCCTCAGACCCCGTCATTATTGACAGGTACAACTGGGGAAGTGGGCTGGGAGCTGCAGGGCCAGGGCAGGCTGGGTTCAGCTACAGAGCAGTGGCTCCATGTAGGAGCTGAGCTGCTGGTCCCCCACCAAGGCACCATGGTGGTGGGCCGTGGTGAAGAGAAACTGTCAAAGACAAGGGAGCAAACAGGCATGGCGCCCTGAGCGGGGCCTCTGATGGCAAACTTTCTGGCTTGGATTTAGGAGCAGCATTCCTTGATGGAGGAGTCCTGGAGGGCAGGGGACTGGAGGAAGCCACTTGAGGGGCGTGGGAGGGAAGAGACAAAGTGTTGCATAGACAGATGCTGGAGAGGATGGAGGGGCTGGTGTGGGCATGTCAGCGAAAGCTGGGTCCTAGTTTTGGTTTAGTTTTGGTTTCATCATTTTATGATGAAATATGTCATCATACCATGTTTGACATGACTTCTCTGAATGCCCTTTTCCTTCATTTGAAAAATGGGAAAAATGGCAAGTTTCAGTCATAGGATTGTGAAGGTGATGCGTGTGAAAATGCATTCTTCTACCAGAATTTTAAAAATTTCTTTCATTTCTTTTTGAATAGGAAACTCACATAAACCAAAAACCAAACCTACTGCCATCAAGTCGATTCCAATTCATAGCAATCCTATAGGACAGAGTGGAACTGCCCTATAGCGTTTTCAAGGCTGTAAATCTTTATGGAAGCAGACTGCCACATCTTTCTTTCACAGAGTGGCTGGTAGGTTCGAAATGCTGACCTTTTGATTAGCAGCCAAACACTTTAACCACTGTACTACCAAGGGTCCTTGGAAATTCCTATCTAAAAAAAACCAAACTCACTGCCATCAAGTCAATTCTGACTCATAGCAACCCCCACTGGATTTCCAAGGCAGTAAGTCTTTACGGAAGTAGATTACCCTGTCTTCCTTCCACGGAGAGGCTGGAGGGTTTGAACCTCCAACTTTCTGGTTAGCAATCAAATGCCTTAGGTGTTGTTCCACCAGAGCTCCTTTGGAAATTCATCTAGAAAGTACAAAATTCAAAAGGTACGAAAAAGTAAATAGTGAAAAGTCAGTCAGTCTCCCACCCCTATGTGTAGCATACTGGACAAACTCTTAAAAAACAGTAACAAACCAAACTCATTGCTGTGAAGTTGATTCCAACTCATAGAGACCACGTGTGTTGCAGAATTGAGCTAATCCATAGGATTTTTTTTTTTAAATTGTGTTTAATTGAGCAAATTTGTTTTCCATTCAACAGTTTATACACCTTTTGTTTCATGACGTTAGTTGCAGCGCCCTCAGTGTAACAGCACTCTTCCCACTTCCTCTTTGGGTTTCTTGTTTCATTCGTCCTTCTTTCCTGCCCCTTCCTACCTTCTGAGCTTTGTTTTGGGGCAAATGCTGCCCTTGTGGTTTTGTATTATTGATTATTCGGAGGAGTATGTTCCTCACAAATGTTATTGTCCCTCTGTAGACCTGTCTTGTTTGGCTGCAAAGTGATCTCCAGGAGTGAGTTCAGTTTCAGGTTTGAAGGATGGCTAAGGGCCGCAGTCTCAGGCGTTCCACCAATCTCTATCAGACCAGTAAGTCTGGTCTTTTTTTTTTTTTTTTTTTTATGATTTTGAATTTTGTTCTACATTTTTTTCTCCCATTCTGTCCAGGACCTTCTGTGGTCCCAATCAAAGTAGTTTGTAGTGGTAGCCAGGCACCATCTAGTTCTTCTGTTCTCCAGGTAGTAGAGGCTGTGGTTTGCGTGGTCCATTAGTCCTTTGGGCTAATTGTTTCCTTGAATCTTTCATTTTCTTCACTCTTCTTTCCTCCTGATGGGGAGAGATCACTAGTTGCATCTTAGATGGCTGCTTGTTAGTGTTTTAAGATCTCAGTTGCTACTCACCACAGTAGGATGTAGAACTTGGTATTAGTGAACTGTTACGCCAATTGACTTAGCTGTCACCTGAGACTATAGTCCAAAGCTCCCAAGCCCAGTGATTCGTTCTGCAAGGTATTTAGTTATGGCTAAGAAGTGTTCATATCTTTGCCCTGTTTGCTCTACTATATACATGGGTATATTTATAGCATATACAACTATGTATGGAGGAGTATCCTCTGCTAAACGTCTATGTGGTATGCCTCGATCCATAAGGTTTGTTCGCTGTGATCTTAGCAGGAACAAATTGCCAGAGCTTTATTCCACAGCATTGCTGGGTGGGTTCCACGCCAACCTTCAGGTTAGTAGTCAAGTACAAACTATTTGTGCCAACTAAGGACCTCCTACACACTCTTTGACACCTTACTTTTTTTGATAACAACATATCTCAGAGATCATTCCATATCAGAACATAAACCACTGTCTTCCTATCCTTTTAACAGATAAAACAGAGTTCAAAAATTCAAGAAATTTAAAAGGATTTATAGCAAAAAGTATTCCACTTCTGCCTCCCACCCATCCATTCCCTTCCAGATAAGCAGCTTTGTTAACACTCTCTTGTATTCCTTCTGAGATCGATCACCTGTCCATATACAAGAAAGTACAGACATACTCCTTTTGTACACATTACCTCTATTTTTGTGAAAACAGTGGCATACTCAACACACTTTCAGCACCTTTCTTTTTTTTTTTAGAATGATATACATCTGTCATCTACATTTATGTCAGGACATTTTCTTTTTTGCATATATTCTAGGGATGGGCCATAATTTCTTCAAAGAGTTTCCTATTGAGAGATGTTTAGGCTGTTATCATTTTTTTCTGGGATAAACAATGAATGCTGCAATGAATAACTTTGTGTGTTGTATCACACACATGTGAATTTATCTCCTAAGAGTAGAATTGCTGGGTCAGAGGTACTGGGTCAGAGGATACATGCTGTTTTAGGCCAGTTCTCTAGAGAAGCAAAACCAGTAAAGTGTATATATATGTACACACACACACACACACATCCACACAGATATATATATGGAGAGAGAGAGAGATTTATTTCAAGAAAATGGCTCATGTGGTTGTGAAGGCTGGGAAGTACTAAATTCATGGGTCAGGCATTAGGCTGGAGGCTTCTCCTGACTCATGTGGTTGCGGAAGCTGACAGCCCCAAAAGTGGCAAGTCAAATGGCAGGCTGCTGGCTCACATCCAGAGAACCAGAGATCAGAGTATGATGAGTCAGATGAAGGATCAAAAGAGAATGAGTTATGTGCCCAGCTACCACTGTCATCCACTTGGAAGGGATGTAGGAGATCCTGCATAGAGAGGGAGAACAATGTAGAACAAAACTCATTTTGATTTGGAGGAAAAAAAAGAAGAAGGTGGGGACCAGGTTTGCTGGTCCAATAGAGCCTGGTGGAACCACTGAGACTATGGCCCCTAGCTGTCCTTCAGGTCTGGAATTGAACCCATACCTGTGGTTTCCAGCCAAACAATGTACAGGCATGTGAGTTAAACATTTACCTCAAGTAGACACACGCCCTGGAGAGAACAATCATGGGAGAAGGAAGGGCTGCTTATGCACAGGGAGACAGCTCAGGGTGCAGAAGAGTATGGAGGGATGGACACTGGAAAGAGGTAACTATGGGGAGGGGGTGGGAGGGGAGCTGTTGCATTGTAAAGTTTGGTCAATGACATGAGACAAAGTATATGTGAACTGCTGTATGAAAAGTGAATTTACTCTGTAAATCTTCACCCAAATCAGAAAAAAATTAAAAAAAAAAAAAAAAAAAAAGAGAATGAGTTTTGTTAGAACATCCATATGTATTGGATGCAGGCCACACTTCCAAGGAAAAAGACTGGCTTTCAACTGATTGGCTGCTCACATCAGATCACAAACTAGAGTATGACTACAGTACGTTACATTATGGAAGAGCCATCAGTTCAATGTTTGCCAAACCACCAAGAATCATAGCCTGACACATAACATTAACCATCACATATAATTTGTGATTTTGATAGTTATCTTAGTTATCTAGTGCTACTATAACAGAAATACCACAACTGGATGGCTTTAACAACAGAAACTTATCCTCTCACAATGTAGGAAGCTAGAAGTCTGAATTCAAAGAGTGCCCCCTCTAGGGGAAGCTTTCCTCTCTTTGTCAGCCCTGGAGGAAGGGTCTTGTGGGTGGGCTGTATGGGCCCAGTGTTTCTTGGAGATCTCCATGTGTCTTGGCATCAATCTTCCCTTGAGTCTGGGAGGTTCTCAGCACTAGGACCCTGGATCCAAAAGACACACTGTGCTCCCAGCTCTTCTCTCTTGGTGGTAGTCAGGTCCACCCTTCTTTGCTCATTTCTCTCCCTTTTTATCTCTTGTAAGATAAAAGGTGATGCAAGCACACCCTAGGGAAACTCCCCTTACATCAGACTAGGGCTGTGACCCGAGAAAGGGTGTTGCATCTCACCCTAATCCCCTTAAAACTGATTGGCTGATCACATCAAATCATAGCATGGGGGATGATTACATCATTACACAACTGCCAAATCACTAAGAATCATGGCCTAGCCAAGTTGACACGTATTTCAATCCATGACACTAGCTTTTAACTCTGTCAGTCTTTTTCTACTGTGTACAGGAATACCTCGTTTTATTGCACTTTGCTTTATTGCACTTCACGGATGTTGCATTCCTTACAAATTGAAGATTTGTGGTAACTCTGCATCAAGCAAGTCTCTTGGTGACATTTTCCCAATAGCACATGCTCATTCATGGCTCTGTGTCACATTTTGGTAATTCTCACAATATTTCAAACTTTATAAATGTTATTATCATTGTAAACATATATATAACACAACATTGCATAGTCATGTGTACAATTTAGTGACACCAATTATATTAATCACCCACAATCATTGCCAAATTTTCCATTACCATAAACAGAAACTCAATACTTCCCAAATAATAATTCCCCATTTTCCTCTCCCACTCCCGGTAACCTGTAATAAATCTTGGCCACTCCTTGGAAGGAAGATGGGGCAATCTACTTCTGTAGTGATACTGCCTCAGAAACCCAAGGAGGCGTCGCTATGAGTCAGGTCCTACTTGACAGAGCACAACAACAACAACAACAACTATACACTTGCCTATTCTAGATACTTAATATAAATCAGATCTGTCCTTTTCTGATTGACTTACTGCTGATGGACATTGCAGTTGTTTTCACCTTTTGACTTTTGTGAAAAGTGCTGCAATTAATATTGGTGTACATGCCTGTGTCATTGCTTTCAAGTCTCTTGGTTGTATATCTAGGAGTGGAGTTGCTAGGTCATATGGTAGTTTTATGTTCAACTTTTTTTTTTTTTTATCAAGTATTTCATCATTTTAATTCAACAAGCATTATTGATCAGCAAGGAGTCCACCACAGCACCATGATGGGATGACAGATGAAGAAACATGTCTAAGAACTAACCCCCGCCCTCACCAAACCCACAGCCCAGACACACAACCAAACATCAGGGTACAGGGCCCAACAAAGCTTACAAGAGACACAGGCACAGTTTGGTAGGAGCCAAGAGGAGAAAAGGAGAAATTCCTGCTGGAGTAGTTCAGCAGACTTTCCTGGTGGAGTTTCAGCCCAATGCATGGCATCCTTTGACAAGAAGCTAGATAGAGCTAGCTTCTCTTGTGTATTTCTTTTCTCCAATACAGGCTGTGTGATTTGGAGTAGAAGGCATGTGAGGTGTTTCCTAAAATGTGGCTGGTAGCTGTGCCCTCAGAACAGACTGATAAAGTCTTCATAGTTCAGAAGCAAGTTCATGGCGAGTGTACTGCATCTGTGGCAGCCTTTTCCATCCTGTACGCTCACTGATATAAACATATCCATGTGCAGGCTGTCTGGGTTCACTTTTCAGGAGCAGAAATGCTGAATAGTGTTCCTTGTCCCTTCCATACACACACACACACACACACACACACACTACCATGGAGCGATTCTGACTCATAGCAACACCCCAGGTTTCCAAAGTTGTAAATCTTTAAAAAAAATTTTTTTTTAAATTTTTTCAGTGTTCCCTCCTCTCCCTTCACACCCCTGGTAAATCTTAATGGAAATAGATTGCCTCATCTTCCTCCCATTGAGCAGTTGGTGGGTTCAAACCACCTACCTTTTGATTAGCAGCCCAACGTCTTTACTACAGCTCCACTAGAGCTCCTAACTTTATATATATATATATATATAAATTATATATATATGTATATATATGTGTGTGTATATATATATATAAATTATATATATATGTATATATATGTGTGTGTATATATATATATATATCTGTATCTATATATACATACACACACACACATTTTTTTTTAATTGTGATATTGTTATTTGGGTCAAAGTTTACAGAGCAAGTTTGTTTTCTATTCAACAGTTCTGTTTTATGACATTACAGTCCCCACAATGTAACAGCTGTCTTCCCACTTCCCCCCTGTTGTTACTTTTCCCCTTAGTCCTTTATTTCTATGCATTCCTGCCCTCTGAGCTATCGCCCTGTGCAAATGCTATCCTGCTGATCTCCCATGGTTTATTGTTATAAGGAGTGTACCTACCTGTTATAATTGTTCACCTTGTAGGCCTGTCCACCGTTTGACAAGAAGCCACAGATACGAGTTCAATTCCAGGCCCAAAGGGTGACTAGAGGCTATAGTCTCAGGGGTTTAACCAGTCTCTATCAGACCAGTAAGCCTGGTCTTTTTTTTATGATTTTGAGTTTTGTTCCACATTTTTCTCCTACTTTATCCAGGATGTCCTATTTTGATCCCTTTCTGAGTAGTTGACAGAGATAGCCAGGCACCATCTAGTTCTGGTCTTAGGGTCACATAGGCTGAGGTTCACATGGTCCCTTAGTCCCTTGGACTAATTGTTTCCATGAGTCTTTGGTTTTCTTCATATTTCATTGCTCCCAATGAGCAGAGACCAACTGCTACATCTTAGATGGCCACATGCAATATTTTAAGAGCCCAGTAGCTACTCAATGAAGAAGGATGTAGAACAACATTTTTGTGTACTATGCCAGTTGAGCTTGATATCCCACACAACCATGGTCCTGAGCCCACAGGCCCAGTGACTCCCTCCTTCCAAGTGTTTGGCTGTGGCAAAGAAGTTGTCATAACTTTGCCCCGTTAGCTCTGTTACATATATGGACATTGTTACAGCACATACAAATATGTATATAGAATATTGCCTACCAAACTTATATATGGTCATAGATACTCCCTTTTGCCTATCCTTACCTGATCATTTAGCCTGTCTACCTATATATCCACCTGTAGGTTAATGTTTGTTGTTATTGGTAATGCAGTATTGTTAGTGTACAAGTGTTTACCTTTGTTGTTTGTACCTCTTGTGCACCTCTCTGTGTCTTCTTTTTCCTTAGTGTTACTGTGCTGGTCACTCACTTTTGGTATATTCCTTTCCCTTCACCCAAATCCATACTTATCTCTTACTTATCTAGCAATTTTCCTTTGCCTCCCCTCCCATCCTCAGTAATCAACAAAGAAAATTTCCTTCTATGTGTAAACCTTCCCTTGATATTTTACAATAGTGGGCTCATACAATATTTGTCCTTCTGTGTTTGACTTATTTCACTCACCATAATGTTCTCCAAGTTCATCCACATTACAAGGTGTTTTGCAGATTTTTCATCATTTTTGGTGTTGCATATTATTCCATTGTGTGTGTGTACCACTGTTTGGCTATTTATTCATAGGTTGTTTCCAACTCTTGCTATTGTGCCTAATGTGACAATGAACACGGGTGAGATTTGGGTGAATGTTTACAGAGAAAATTGGTTTTCCATTCAACAATCCCTACACATTCTGTTTTGTGACATTTGTTGCATCCCCATACTGTATCAGCATTCTTCCCACTTCTTCCCTATGCCTGCCCCTTCCCTTTGTTCTTACTTCCCATCTCCTCCCACTTTCTTAGCTTTATCCCTGGGCAAATGCTGCCCTCTTGATCCCATGTGCTTGATTGTTCTAAGAAGTTCATACCCTCCTGATGTTACTGTTCACCTTATAGGTCTGACTATCATTTGGTTGACAATTGAGTCATAAGGGTTAAGTTCAGTTCCTAGCTTGAAGGTGACCAAGGGCCATAGTCTCGGGGTTCCACCAGTCTTCATCAGACCAATAAACCTGGTCGTTTTTATTATTTGGAGTTTGTTCCACATTTTCCACCACTGTATCTGGGACTTCTTACTGTGATCCCTTTCAGAATGGTTAGCAGTGGTAATCTGGCACCATCTAGTTCTGGTTTTTGGGTCTTGGAGGCTGAGGTTCACGTGTTCTAGTCCTTCGGACTAATTTTTTCCTGCGTCTTTGATTTTCTTCACTCTTCTTTGTTCTGGACAAGGAGAGACTAATAGTTATACCATAGATGGCTGCTCACAAGCTTTTAAGATACTAGTTTCTACTCATGAAAGTGTATGATGTAGAACATTATCTTTGTGGACTACTTTATGCCAATTGACCATTTGCCTCAGACTATGGTCCTGAGCCTCCACACCCATTGACTCATCCCCTCAAGTTGTTTGGTTATGACTAAGGTATTTTCGGGAGCTCTGGTAGCATAGTGCCTAAGGCACTTGACTGCTAACCAGAAGGCTGGCGGTTCAAACCCACCAGCCACTCCTCAGAAGGAAGGTTGGGCAATCTACTTCCGTAGTGATACTGCCTCGGCAACCCAAGGAGGGGTCGCTGTGAGTCGGGTCCTACTCCAGGGCACATAACAACAACAACAACAAGGTGTTTTCATTACTTTGTCCCGTTATGCTTTACTGCATCCATGGATATATTTGCAGCACATATAAATATGCAGGTAGAGCTACCAAACCAAACCACTGCCATTGAGTCAATTCCAACTCATAGTGACCCCCCCTTGTGTTTCCAAGGCTTTCTTTATGTCTTTACAGAAGAAGACTGGCCCATCTTTCTTCTGCAGAGCAGCTGGTGGGTTCGGACCACCGACCTTTTGGTTAGGAGCCAAACGCCTTGAACACTACACCTCCAGAGCTCCTAATAGGTAGAGATGGCGTCTGTGGGTGTAGTCACCTTCCCACCTCTGTTCAGCTTGAGTGTATCTGTGCATCTACTCATAAATTACTATTATTACTATTATTGCAGGATTGTGTATGTAATAGTATTTACCTTCGTTGCCTTTAACTCTTATGCTCCTCCCTAGCTCTTCTACTGCCTTGATTGTTTTATGCTGATCTCCCCTTTATTGTGTGTTGCCTTTTCATTCCCCCAAGTTAATGTGTCTCCCCTCTAATTGGTGATTGTCCCTCCTTTCCCCTCCCAGCCCTGGTAACCTTCAAAGAATGGTTCTTTCTGTGTGTAAACCTTTTCTTAACTTTTTCCAGTAGTGGTCTCATTGAATAAATGCCCTTTTGTGATTGATTAATTTCACTCAGCATAATGTTCTTAGGTTAACCTACATCTGCGTTATGAGGTGTTTTGCAAATTCTTCGTTATTCTTTAACATTGCATAGTATTCCATTGTGTGTATGTACCAT
>NW_006921607.1:2382015-2383746 GCF_000298275.1 Orycteropus afer afer | reverse complement strand
CACTGCGTAGGTATATGTTAAACGTTGTAACATAATGGCCAAAATGTTTTCCAAAGTGATTGTACCATTTTACATTCCCAGTAGGAGTTTATTAGAGCTGTAGTTCCTCCACATCCTCTTCAACTCTTGATATGGTCTGTCTTTTTAATTTCAGCCATTCTAATAAGCGTGTAGTGGTATCACATTGTGGTTTAAATTTGCATATCCCTGATGACTAATGATGTTGGGCATCTTTTCTTGTGTTTATCTGCTCTCCATATGGTGAAGTGTCTGTTCAAATCTCCCTCTTCCCTGTTTTTTAAATTGGTTGTTTCTTTTCTTGTTACTGAGTTTTGAAAGTTCTTTGTCAGACACATACTTTGCAAAAAAAATTCTCCCCCCTCAATATCTTGTCTTTTCATTCTCTTGATGGCTTTTGAAGCTTTCAAGGTTTCATTTTGATAAAGTTTAATTTATCAATTTTTTTCTTTGGTGGCTTGTGTTTTTGGTGCTATACCTAAGAAATCTTTGCCTTAACTAAGATCACAAACATTTCCCCCTATATTTTCTTCTAGAAGTTTTGTAATTTTAGGTTTTACATTTAGACCTATGATCTATTTTGGGTTAGTTTTTGCATATATATATTCAATTATTCCAGAAACATTTTTTGAAAAAGTTATTCTTTCTTTACTGCATTTTGCTCTTTTGTCGAAAATCACCTGTCCATATATGTTTGGGGTTATTTCTCAACTCTCTGTTCTGTTCCATTGATCTATTAGTCTTTCTTTATGCTAAACCACACTATTTTAATTATTGTAGCTTTGTAATGATTCTTGACATCAGGTAGTGTAAGTTCTCCAACTTTGTTCTTCTTTATCAAAATTGTTTTGACTATTCTAGGTCCTTTGCATTTCCATCTGGATTTTGGAATCAGCTTGTCAATTTCTACAAAATAGCCCACTGGAAGTTTGATTATGTTGAATCTACAGGTCAATTTTGGAAAAATTGACATCTTAACAATATTGAGTCTTCCAACCTATGAACAAGGTATATCTCTTTATTTAGGTCTTCGTTAAACTCCCTCATCAATATTTTCTAGATTTCAGTGTACAGATCTTTCACATCATTTGTAAGACTTTTCCCTAAGTATTTCATATTTTGGTAATATTATAAATGCTATTATATATTTCTATTTCCAATTGTTTGTTTCTATTATATGTAAATACAAATTATTTTTGTATCTTGCTCTTGTATCCTGCAACTGTACCAAACTCACTGTAGTAGCTTTTTTAGATTACATTGGATTTTCTACATAGACAATCATGTCTGCAAATAAAGATAGTTCTATTTCTTCCTTGCCAGTCTAGATGTCTTTTATTTATTTATTTATTTAGCCAGATTGTACTGGCTAGAACTTCCAGTATGGTGTTGAACAGTAGTGGTAAAAATGGGTATCTGTCTTGTTTCTGATCTTAGAGGGAAAGCATTTAGTCTTTCACTTACATACACTGTTACTTCAGGTTTTTCATAGGTGCCCTTTATCAGGTGGAGTAAGTTCCCTTCTATTTTTAGTTTGCTGAGAGTTTTTATTAGGAATGGATATTACATTTTGCCAAATGCTTTTCCTGCATATATTGAGATAATGGTGGGGTTTTTTTGTTGTTGTTATTGTTGTTTTGTTTTCTTTTTTAGTTTGTTAATATGGTGAATTGCATTGATTGAATTTCTAATATTAAACCATCCCTGCTTTCC
>NW_006921607.1:2380472-2381600 GCF_000298275.1 Orycteropus afer afer | reverse complement strand
ACATTCATCCATTTCTTCTAAGTTGTTGAATTTTGGGCATAACATTGTTCATAATATTCCCTTATCATCTTTCTAATATCTATTCACTCTGTAGTGATGGAACCTTTCTAATTCCTGATATCAGTAAATTGTTTTTTCTTTCTTTTTCCTCATCAGTCTGGCTTTATCAATTTTATTGATCTTCTCAAAGAACCAACTTTTGGTTTCATTGATTTTATTGATTGTTTCTCTGTTTTCTATTTCATTGATTTTTCACTTTGGTCTTTATTATTTCCTTTCTTCTGCTTACTTTGGATTTAATTTCCTTTATTTTTTCTAGTTTTATAAGGTGGAAGCTGAGATCAATGATTTGAGACTTTTCTTTTTTGTCTAAAATAGGCTTTTAGAGGTTATATTTCTCCCTAAGTACTTGTTTTAGTGGCATGCCACAAATTCTATGCTGGGTTTTCATCTTCATTCAGTTTAACATTCTTTCTAATTTCCCTTTTGATTTATTCTTTAACCCATGAGTTATTTAGAAGTGTCTTATTTAGTTTCCAAAATTTTGAGGATTCTTCCAGGATCTTTCCGTGATTGATTTCAGATTTAGTTCTATGTGGTCACAGTCCACATACATTACATGACTTGAATCCTTTTCAGTTTATTGAGACTCAAAATATGGACTATCTTGGTAAATATTTTGTGTGCACTGATGTGTGTTCTGTAATTAGTGGGTGGAGTGTTCTATAAATATTAAATAGGTCAAATTAGTTGATAGTGTTATTCAGATCTAGTATATCCTTGCTGATTTTCTGTCTACTTATTCTATTATTAAGAGGGAGGGTACTGAAATCACAGACTAAAATTGTGGATTTGTCTGTATCTTTAAGTTTCTATCAATTTTTGCTTCATGTAATTTGAAGGCTTGTTACCAGATGGATAGATGTTGAAGATTATTGTGTCCTTGTGTTTAATTGATCCCTTTATTATTATGATATAACCTTCTTTATCCCTGGTAATATTCTCTGCCATGAAATATACTTTGTCTGATATAGACTAGGTTAACAGGCTGTGTGTCAGGTGCACTTTTAAAGATTTTGTACCTGTTAACTCATTCAGTCCCCACAACCACCTTTTGAAATCAGTACT
>NW_006921607.1:2374681-2378912 GCF_000298275.1 Orycteropus afer afer | reverse complement strand
TGATACGTTTTGAGTTAATTTTTGTATATTTGTGTATGGTGTGGGTGTAGGGGTCCAACTTCATTATTTTGCATATGGCTATCTAGTCCTAGGACTTTTTCTTAAACAGGTTATTCTTTCCCCATTGAATTATCTTGATATCCTTCAAAAATCAGTTGACCATAAATGTAAAGGTTTGTTTCTGGAATCTTAATTCCATTCCTTTTGTCTTTATATCTATCCTCATACCAGTACCACATTGTCTTGATTACCATAGCTTTGTTGTTAGTTTTGAAATTGGGACGTGTGAGTCCTCCAGCTTTTTTTTTGTCAAGATTATTTTGGTTATTCTATATTTTTGCTTGTGTTTCCATATAAAATTTAGTATCAGTTTGTTCACTTCATTAAAAAAATGACATCTGGAATTTTGATAGGGATTGCATTGAATCTGTGTTGAATATAGGAGTATTTCCATCTTTCAAACCAGGAGCACTGGCTTACCAAACTTGTTTATTAGTTCTGATAGTTTATTGGGAGCTCTAATAGCATAGTGCCTAAGGCACTTGACTGCTAACCAGAAGGCTGGCAGTTCAAACCCACCAGCTACTCCTCAGAAGGAAGATGGGACAATCTACTTCCATAGTGATACTGCCTCAGAAACCCAAGGAGGGGTCACTATGAGTTGGGTCTGACTCGACGGCACATAACAACAACAACAATAGTTTATTAATAGATACCTTGCGATTTTCTATGTTCGTGATTGTGTCATCTGAAAGTAGAGATTATTGTATTTCTTCCTCTCAATTCTCAGTGCCTTTTATTTCTTTTTCTTAACTAGTTGTTTTGGCTATTGTAATAATTAAGCTGAAGGGTATAAAATCAATATATTGTATTTCTATACATTAGCAGTGAACTAAATATGAACTCCAAATAAGAAACTAAGAAAACAATTCCATTTACAATAGCATGAAAAAGAATAAAATGCTTGGACATAGGCACTTAATAAAATAGTTGGGAATAAGTATAAGTGAAAAGAAATTAAAGAAGATCTAAATAAATGGATATGAAAAACAGCCAATGCTCATGGTTTGAAAGATGGCAATACTCCCTGTAGTTGACACAGATTCAGTGCAATCCCTATCAAAATTCCAGATGTCATTTTGTTTGGCTAGAACCTCCAGTACAATGCTGAAAAGAAGTGGCAAGAATAGACATCTTTGTCAAGTTCTTGATCTTAGGAGGAGAGCATTCAGTCTTTCACCATTAAGTGTGCTGTTATCTGTGGGCGTTTCATGGATGCCTTTTTCAGATTGGGGAAGTTTGTTGATTGTTTTTATCATGAAAGGGTGTTGGGTTTTTGCCAATTTTTTTCTGCATCTACTGAGATACCATTAATATTGTGTATTAGATTGATTTTCATTATTAAGACAGCCTTGAATCCCTGGGATAAATTCCATTTGGTCATGGTGTATAACCTTTTTATATGTTGCAGAGTTTGGTTTTTTTTTTTTTTTTTTTTTTACTTTTTTTGTGCCTATGTTCATAAGGAATATTGGTCTGTAGTTTTATTTTTTTGTGATTTTCTTGCCTAGTGTTGATATCAGGGTAATTCTGGCCTCATAGAATGAATAGAGAAGCATCCTCTCTTTTCCTAGTTTTTGGAAGCACTTATGAAGTATTAGTATTAATTCTTCTTTAAACGATTGGTAGAATTCACCAGGAAAGTCACCTGTTGTTTTGGCTGTTAGGTGCCATCACAGTGTGTGTACAACAGAACGAAACACTGCCTGGTCCGGCACCATTTTCACAGTCCTTGTGTGCTTGAGCCCATCACTGCAGCCACCGGGTTGATCCATTCTGTTGAGGGTCTTTCCCTTTTTTTCTGACCCTCCACTTAACCAAGCATGATATCTTTTTCCAAGGACTGATCCCTTCTGATAACGTGATCAAAGTTGGTGAGAAGTCTGGTCATTCTCGCTTTTAAGTATTCTAGTTGCACTTCTTCCAGGACAGATTTGTTTGTTCCTCTGTCAGTCCATGGTATTTTAAGTATTCTTTGCTTCCTTCCAAGGAGTAGCTGGTGAGTTTGAACTGTCAGCTTTCTGGTTAGCAGTCAAGTGCCTTAAAGTCATCTAGGGATGGGCTTTTCTTTGTGGGAAGTTTTTATATTACTAATTTAATTTCTTTGTTGTAATATTTTCTGTTTCTTCTTGAGTCGTTTTTGGTAGCTTATGTCTTTCTGGGAATTTTTCTAGAAGTTTATCTAATTTGTTGGTATAAAGTTGTTCATAGTATTCCCTTATAATCCTTTATATTTCTGCAAAATCAGCAATGATGTTTCTCCTTTCATTCCTAATTTCAGTAATTTGAGTCTTTTATTTTTCTTCAACATAGCTAAAGATTTGTCAAGTCTGTTGATTTTTTTAAAAAATCATCTTTTAGTTTAATTGATTGTCTCTATTATTTTCTATTCTCCATTTTATTTCTTTTTGCCCTAACCTTTATTATTTCCTTCCTACTGCCTGCTTTGGGTTTGTGTTCCTCTTCTTTTTCTAGTCTCTTGAAGTAGAAGATTATGTTATTGATGTGAGATCTATCTATCTGTCTTTCTATCTGTTTATCCATCCATCCATTGATGTATGTGTGGAGCTCTGGTGGCGCGGTGCCTAAGGCATTTGACTGCTAACCAGAAGATTGGTGGTTCAAACCCACCAACTACTCCATGGAAGGAAGATGGGATGATCTACTGCTGTAAAGATTTACTGCCTTGGAAACCCAATAGGAGTTGCTATGAGTCAGAATTAACTCATTCTATGAGTATGAGTTTGTTTTATATATATATATACACATATATATATGTATATATACGTGTGTTAGGGAGCTCTGGTAGCATAGTGGCTAAGACACTTGCCTGCTAACCAGACAGCTGGCGGTTCAAACCCACCAGCCACTCCTCAGAAGGAAGGTTGGACAATCCTACTTCCGTAGTGATACTGCCTTGGAAACCCAAGGAGGGGTCGCTATGAGTCAGGTTTGACTCGACGGCACATAACAACAACAACAACATACGTGTGTTATATATATAACACATAGGTACCAATTTCCCTCTCAGCACTTTGTTAGCTGTACCCTGTAAGTTTTGATATGTTGTGTTTTTATTTCATCTATCTCAGACTATTTTCTATTTTGCCTTGTGATTTCTTCTTTGTCCTATGGTTTATTTAGGGATGGTTTGCTTAATTTCCATATATTTGTGAATTTCCCAAATTTCCTTTTGTTACTCATTTCTAATTTAATTCGGTGTGGTTGTGAAGGTAATGTTATGAATTGAATTACATGCCCCCCCAAAAAATATGTGTTGTAAATTCTAACCTCTATGCCTGTGGATATAATCCCATTTGGAATGGGTTGTCTTTGTTATATTCATGACACACGATTAGTATAGGATGTGTCTGCAGTCAATCTCTTTTGAGATATCAAAGAAATTAAGCAAGAGAGCTGAGTAGAGATGGAGTAAGATAGAAGCCAAGACACACAGAGATCTCCAGGAACCAGTAAGCAGAAGCTGAAGAGACAAGGACCTTCCTCCAGAGATGACAAAGAAAGCAAGGCTTCCTCTAGAGCCAGCCCTCTGAATTTGGACTTCTAGCCTCCAAAACTGTGAGAAAAGAAAGTTATGTTGTTTGTTAAAACCATGTGGTATTTCTGTTATAGCAGCATTAGAGAACTAAGACAGATACTTTGTATGATTTAAATCCTTGTAAATATACTGAGAGTTTTTTATGACATAATATATGGTATATCCTGAGGAATGTTCCAGGTGCATGCAAGAAGAATGTATATAGACTGCTGCTATTGAGTGAAGGATTCTATAGGTCTGTTATTTCTGGTTGGTTTATCCTGATATACAAGTCTTCTCTTTCCTTGTTATCTTCTGTATTGTATAGTTCTTTCCGTTCATGAAAGTAGGGTATAGAAGTCTCCAACTATTACTTTTTTTTTTTTTAATTGTGATTTGAGTGAAAGTTTACAGAGCAAATTTATTTTCCATACAGTAGTTCATACACATTTTGTTTCATGATATTGGTTGCAATAATGTAACAGCTCTCTTCCCACCACCTCCATGGTTACCTTTTCCCCGTGTCCTTCTTTCCCATGCGTTCCTGTCCTCTGAACTATTTTCATGTACAAATACTGCCCTTCTGATCTCCCATGATTGATTGCTGTAAGGAGTGTACCTATCTGGTATTAT
>NW_006921607.1:2372526-2373601 GCF_000298275.1 Orycteropus afer afer | reverse complement strand
TTTTTTAAAAAAAAAAATTTTATTGTGATTTGAGTGAAAGCTTACAGAGCAAATTCATTTTCCATACAGCAATTCATACACATTTTGTTACATGACATTAACTGCAATTCCCCACAGTGTAACAGCTCCCTCCCCACTTCTTCCCTGTAGTTACCTCTTCCTTGTGTCCCTCTTCCTATGCATTCCTGCCCTACCCCAAAGCTACCTCCCTGTGCAAACACTGCCCTTCTGTTCTCCCATGATTGAGCAATCTAAGGAGGGTGTACCTGGTGTAAATGTTCACCTCGTATGGCTGTCTGTTGTTTGGCTGGAAGCCACAGGAGTGAGTTCAATTCCAGGTCTGAAGGGTAACAGGGGGCCATAGTCTAGAGGGTCTCTCTAAGCTCTACCACACCAGTAAACCTGGTCTTTTTTTGTGATTTTGCATTTTGTTCCACATTGTTCTCCCACCATCACATTATATCTTTATATATTATTAGCCCGTCAATCAGTTTTATGCAGATGTCTTTTTAATCAGATAGGAAAATAGTTACAAACAAAAATACATTTATACTTTTATATTTACCTATGTAGTTACATTTACCATGGTTCTTTATTTCTTCAGGTGGACTTGAGTTACTATCTAGTGAACTCTCATTTTAGCCTGAAGGACTTCTTTTAGTATTTTTTACAGGGCAGATCTGCTACTAAAGAATTTTCTCAGTTTTTGTTTATATGGGAATGTCTTAATTTATTCTTTGTTTTCATTTTTTATTAACTTTTTATTTTGATTTGGGTGAAAGTTTACTGGGAAAATTGGTTTTCCATTCAACGACTCATACATGTTTTATTTGTGACGTTGATTGCAATCCCCACAAGGTAACAGCACTCTTCCCACTTCCTCCCCGTGTTTACCATTTCCATTTGTTCTTCTTTCCTATCCCTTCCTACCTTTTGTGCTTTATTCCTGGGCACGTGCTGCCCTTTTGATCTCATGGTTGATTGTTCTAAGGAGTGTGTACCTCCCTGGTGTTACTGTTCACCTTATAGGCTGTCTATGTTTGACTGAAAGTTGACCCACAGGGGTGAATTTAAT
>NW_006921607.1:2370784-2371841 GCF_000298275.1 Orycteropus afer afer | reverse complement strand
GTCAGAGCATTTGGTAGTAATAGCTGGGCACCTTCTAGTTCTTTGGTCTCAGGCTCATGGAGAACTAATCGTTTCCCTGCATCTTTGACTTCCTTCTTCTTCTTTCCTCCAGACAGGAAGAGATCAATAGCTGCACCTTAGATGGCTACTCACAAGCTTTTAAGACTTCAGTTACTGCTCACCAACATAGAACATTGTCTTTGTGGACTATCTTATACCAATTGACCTTGATGTCCCCTGAGACTATAGACTTGAGCCCCCAGGCCCAGCGACTCATTCTCTCAATGTGTTTGGTTATGGCTAAGAAGTTTTCATAACTTTGCCCCCACTGTATGCTCTGCTATATTCATGGATATATTTGCAGCACATAAAAAGACATAAGTAGAAATATCCTCTGTTGAACTTATATTTGTGAATGTAGTCTCATTCTCCTTCCCACGCTTGTTCAGCTTGCATGCCTGTCTGTGTATCCACTCGTAGATTATTGTTACTACTGTTACTGCAGGACTGTGTATGAAATAGTATTTACCTTTGTTGCCTTTAACTCTTGTGCTCCTCCCAGTGCCTTCTTTTACCTTCATCATTGTTTGTTTTTAAAGGATAGTCTTGCTGGATAAAGAATTTTCAGTTGATAGTCTTTTTCTTTGAGCACCTGGAGTATGTTATCCTATAGCTTTTTGGCCCCCATGGTTTCTGATGCTATTCTATTCAGAATCTCTTGTACATGATGGGTTGTTTGTTTTTTTTCACTTCTTTCAAGATTCTCTTTCTGTCTTTGTCTTTCAACAGTTTGATTATGATAGGTGTGGATGTGGATCTCTTGAAGTTTATCTTATTTAGCGTTCACTGAGCTTCTTTGAAAGGAGCTCTGGTGGTGTAGCGCCTAAGGCATTTGACTGCTATCAAGCCAGTCCCCCCGAGCCAGTCCTCCCGGAAGGAAGACTGAAGACTGGGCAATCTACTTCCGTAAAGATTTACCTCCTTGGAAACCCAAAGGGGGTCACTATAAGTCAGAATCAACTCATGGCAATGAGTTTTTTTGTTTGTTTGTTTTGGG
>NW_006921607.1:2357782-2369844 GCF_000298275.1 Orycteropus afer afer | reverse complement strand
GAGTGGGCACCTCCCAGAACATTGTTTTGTGCCACTCCCAACAGAAATACTCCAGGTGGACAACTTCAGCAATCAGGAGCTCCTCAGTTGCTCATAGAAAATCCCACCTTGGAGTTTACAAAGACTTATGGGTAGAAAAGCCACACTAAGTAATTTACTACACTGCAGGAGGTTTAGCCATTATTTCTTTAAATATTCTCAGTGCCCCTTTTCTTTTCTCCTCCCGTTCTGGGACTCCCAGTGTGTGTATGTTGGTACACTTGATGGTATCCTACAAGTTTTAGGCTCTGTCCACTTTTCTTCATTCTGTTTTCTTTCTGCTCTTCACTGTGGATAATCTCAGTTGGCCTGTCTTCATGTTCCTTTTCCTTCTGCCAAATAAAATAAGCTATTGAGTTCTTTTTTAATAATTTTTTTAACTCTTTATTGCTGTTCTTTGGTGAGATGTGGTTCTCATATTTTTCTTCAATTCTTTTACATGCTTTACTTTAATTCTTTGAACATATTTAAAATAGCTGATGTAATGTCCTTATCTCTTAAATGTACCATTTGGGCTTCCTCAGGGACGGTTTCTGTTGACTGCTTTTGTCCCAGTGCATAGACTATATGTTCCTGTTTTTTTTTTTTTTTTTTTGCATGTCTCATAATATTTTGTGAAAATTGGACATTTAAAGTAATATAAGGTGCAAGTCTGGAAACTAGAAAAAAATGCCCTTAAGGTTTATTGTTGTTGTTCTGTTGTTGTTGCTGCTGCTGCTTAAAATCTTTAAAGTCTATATTCCCTGTCATGTGTGGCCACTGGAGTCTATGCACAGCCTGTTGATAAGCTCATGAGAGATTGCCTTCAACCAATAAATCTTCTACCCTTAGCCCAGGGACTGTGTATATGTTGTATCATGCCTTCAATGCTCGGGCAATTTATAATTCTGCCTTAGCCTCACTTCCTCCTTGTTCAATGCCTTAGAGTCAGCCAGAGGTGAGAGGTTACAGACATCTCAGGACTTTGCTAGGCATGTGCTCAGCCCTGCATAGGCCCATGGCTTTCTAGATCCCCGGAAATATGTTTGAGCTCTTCAAAGCCCCCTATGGATGTCTCATTCCCCAGTTTTTTCTTTTAAGCTTTTGGCCAACTTACTATTTTTTCCAGCTAGTACTGCCCCTTTGGGCAACCAGCTAGTACTGGCTGACATCAAACAATTGCCACTGGTTGTTTTCAACAAATACCTTGAGAATAAAGGTTTCCAATTGAGTGAGATCTGAGTGTGATCAAATGACAAGAAGCCCTGCAAATGGGGCTTTTCCAGAGTGCTAACAGCCTGACTAAGGAGCTCTGGTAGTGCCTAAGGCATTTGACTGCTAACTAGAAGCTTGATGGTTCAAACCCACCAGCCACTCCATGGAAGGAAGACTGGGCAATCTACTTCCATAAAGATTTACCACCTCGGAAACCCAAAGGGGGTCACTATGAGTTGGAGTTGGAATTGACTTGATAGCAGAGAGGGTTTTTGTTTTGTTTTTTTAACAGACTGATCAAATAGTGACAGTTGTTTTTGGATAAGGCTTTTGAGAGGCTCCATATCTAGTTCACTTCTTCCAGTGGCTGCTAGGCTGCTATTTTGCACAGCTGACATGGTTTCAAGGTTTTCACAGAGCTAGGGAGAAGAGAGTAAGAACAGAGCAGGTTACCACACCACAAAGCTTTCTGGTTTTACTGAGATTCAGTTATTTGGTTAATTTTTAGAGTTCTGAAAAAGCTATTTTCAGTTTTTGCCACTGTTCTTGTTGCTTTTTTTATGGGGGGAAAAATGGATTTTTAGAAGTTCTTACTCTGCCATTTTAGAAGTCCCAACCCTGCAATTGATATTTGAACCTGAGGAAAGGATTTTACACTGATTCCTGTTGAAAGCAAGTTTGGGCTTTTGGTCCATCATTTATCCTGTCATAATAATTTTGACTTTTAAATTCCATCAGGAAACAATGAGTACTTGTTGTGGGACAGGTACTGTGATGGATTCTAGGAGGAATATAGAGAAATCTAAACAATGATTTCTGCCCCCCTGGGAACTTACAGAGCAATTGAGAGGACAAAACATAACCATGCCTGCCTTTATATAATAAGAGGAAATGGAGAACACTGTGTGGCTTTAGGACAACACTGCCCCATAGAACTTTCTGCAATGATAGAAACAGTTTGCAGTGACCAATAGGTGAATATAGTTACCAGTCATTTTGAGCACTTGAAATGTTGCTACTATAACTGAGGAATTAATTTTTCATTTTAATGAATTCAAATATAAATAACTACATGTTGGTACTTTTTTAATATCACAGCTCTAAGAATTTAAATGTTTGATTGGCCAGGATGTCCCTGGGATGGGGCAAGATGGGGAAGATTCCCTTCCCTGGGAAGCCTATAGCTCTCCTTCTCTGGCTCATGGAGTAGACAGGCCCTGTGGGCTATGTACACCTTTGGCATGTAGTTGTACCTGGGACACAGTGGACACTCAGTGACACTATTGAACCAGGTCAGGTCTAGGCCACCTGGCAGAGGTAAGCGCTATCTACTCAGTTGAGGACAAAATTAGACTCCTATCCCAATGTAAGGCACAACCTGGCAAATGCAATTTGCTGAGAAGGGGTTGAGAGGGCTATGAAGGAATTACCTCCATCCCCAGCCTAATGGCCAATGCAGCCACAAAATAAGCCCACAATAGAGTCAGTCCCCTTTTGCCCTTTCCAGTAGGTTCTCCTTGCTTTCACTGATATGCAAGTGTGGACTTCTCTCCAGACCACATCTTGGCAATTTTCCTTGAGGTCTCAGAACATTCCCGCTAAGTCAGTGCTGACTTGAGGCTGAGGTTTTCACTTTTGTCAGCCGAATGAATGCCCCCCTCCTTTCAGAGCTCAGAGCATTTAAGGGAGGGAAAAGTAGAAGGGTTCAGGGGAGATTCCCCCATATGCCCTGGGGGTACATGTAGGATGGGTTGCCAATGACAAGGGCAAAACCAAAAAACACAAACAGTTGCCATTGAATCAATTCTAACCCATGGTGACCCTCCCTAATTCAGAGCAAGAACTTTTGGGAAACTGGAGACAAGTCTGGGATCAGAGTGGCCTTCATGCTGAGGTAGAGGAGCTGTGGACAGGACTCCCCAGAGAATGTTGGAGGAAGAGAGAACATGTAGGCATGAGGAGGCGAAGGGTCCATAATGGGTGAAGGATGGTTGGTTAGTGAATGAACTGTTTACAACTTGAATAAGTTCTCTCCAGAAAGTGAAGGATACTTCAAGGTTGAGGGCTCAAGCTAAGTTGCAATGTCTGGACATGTTCTTAGAGCAAGATCTCACTTCTCATATCTTCATTTTCTTCATTTGTAAAATGGAGTTGGCTAATAACCTCACCTGAGAGATGTTGCATAGTTAAGTAAGATGTATGCAGTGTCCAACATAGTACCTGCCACCATATCATTTCTCACTACACACTCTTCCACCTCCTTTGAGTGTCTTAGAAAGTAAGTGCAACTGAGCCTTAGACAGCAGCAGGAAAGTGCAATTAAAGCCAAAGAACAACTTTCTCACTCTCGCCACAGTCACAGTCGGACAGGAGAGGAGTGAATGCCTCTACCAGGAGCCTTGGGATATCAAGGGCTGGGAAGGGGTCTTTCTCTGAATAGGAAGAAACATCATGATAAATGGAGAAAAGATTGAAGTTCTCAAGGATTTCATTTTACTTGGATCCACATTCAATGCCCATGGAAGCAGCAATCAAGAAATCAAATACCGTTATTGCATTGGGCATATGTACTGCAAAAGACCTCATTAAAGTGTTAAAGAGCAAAGATGTCACTTTGAAGACTAACATGTGCCTGACCAAAGCCATGGTATTTTCATTTGCCTCACTCATATGCATGTGAAAGCTGGACAATGAGTAAGGAAGACTACAGAAGAATTGGTGCATCTGAATTGTGGTGTTGGCAAAGAATATTGAATATACCATGGACTGCTGGAAGAATGAACAAATCTGTCTTGGAAGAAGTACAGCCGGAATGCTCCTTAGACGCAAGAATGGTCAGACTTCATCTTTCATAGTGGTTATGTTATCAGGAGGGACCAGTCCCTGGAGAAGGCTATCATGTTTGGTAAAGCAGAGGGTCGGCAAAGATCCTCAACGAGATTTGACACAGTGTCTGCAATGAAAGGCTCAAGCATAGCAATGATTATGAGGGTGGCGCAGCACTGGGCTTTGTTTTGTTGTTGTGCATCTGGTTGGTATGAGTTGAAACCAACTCAATGGCACCTAATAACAAATAACAACAGCACTCCTCCCTCTGCCCTGTCTTTTCTATCTGTCCTGGGTTGCTTAGTACGTTGTGGCAGATGCTAGGCCTTGTCAACTCTTCACCTCACATGATTCTTAATCAGGAGAACCAATCAGGAAGATATCTGGCCTTGGAACCCAGCTCTTCCACCCAAGACCAGAAGGATGCACACCTTCTCTCCTTCAGTCTCATGACCCCCATCTTCCCCTTGACATTCTCAAACTGCTCACAAAATTGTCTCTTCTCTTTATCTTCTGTGGCTTCCGCCTGTCTGTCCTCCCATCTCTCTATCCCTTCTACTTTTTCTCCATTCCTCCTCCTCTTCTGCTCTTCCCATGATGTCCATTATCTGAGATGCTCAAAAGAATCTCTTGGGTGGGGGAACATACAGACGATATGTGTGTATTTCAGTGTTCATGTAAGAGCGTATGAGTGGTATAATGCTCAGGTCACCTTCTGTAACCAGGCTCCAGCCTGTCCCTGCCACTCCACAGGGGATGCCCAGAAGCCTCTGTTAGCAGCCTCTCTGCCTCCCCTTCTCTCAGGCCCCATCTGGGAGAAGTGGAGTCACCACCACTCTTAATGGGCAGCCGGGGGCCCCTTAGCCATCTCTTCCCCCCCTCTCCCCCTCTTCTCAGGCCTCATGCCCAGCCCCAAGGTTTGGAGAGCCTAGTAAGTGCCCTATCAACATGTTAATCAAATTACTTAGGAGCTAAAATTGACGCTGTTCATTAATTATACAAGATTATGCTAATTGTGCATGCAAATGCATGCAGGGGAACAGAAGGTGTTCAGGCGCATGGTGGGCCATTAGCATAGAGGATGGGGTGCGAGTGCATTGGCATGCTAATGTATGCACCCCGGCTATTTATAGTCCCCCGGCCCATCTGCACTGCAGCCACCTCTGCCCCTGATTGGGATCGTGGAGAGGAGGCCCAGTCCAGGCGTGGCAGGTGGCTTTGGCCCTGGGCACACTCTGTCCTGGCTGCAGCCTCAGGCCAAGGCCAGGAACAGCTTGGGCCACCCCTAGATGGGCCTGGACTATTGCAGCAGCCTCCTCATTCACCCTTCCTTCTCCAGCCTCTTCCCATTGGTACCTGTTTCTCCCTGTAGGCAAAATGACTTCCAAATGGCAGGCCAATGAGGCACATTCCTGCAGACTCCCCATGGCCCACAGGTCCAAATTCCTCACCACTGGGGGCTAACCCCTCAGGCCCTTGTAGGTCAACTACAGCTATCCTCTTCATAGTCTTGCCAGGCACCATCAGGCAAAGGGGCCATATATGCCACCTGCCCCTTAGCAGAGGCTGTTACTCTCTTTTCAGGGAATGCCCTTACCTCATATTTTTCTGCAAGGAAAGATACCCCTGGTCCCCAAGATCCCAAATGCCTAACATCAAATGTTACCTTTTCCAGGCAAAATAAGTGGCTGCTGCAGATTACACTTGGAAATTCTTTTGTTGTGTCCACCACTCTGTCTTACTGGTTGTTGTTTGAGTTTCTCTCTTTCTTATTGTATTGTATGATTTCCTTCAGATCTCATTCACCTCTGTGTTCACACTGCCTGGGACATGTTGTTGATAGCTGCCATCCAGTCAACCCCCAAATCATGGTGTCCCCATGCATAACAGAAAAAAAAAAAAAAAAAACCCCGCAGACCTGCGCCATCCCCATGGTCAGGTGCAAATCAGACCATAGGTTGTTGCCCTCCCCAATATTTACTTAAATACTTTATTTAAAAATGTAGTAGCCTCCTTCTGTATTTGCAGAAAATTTATGAAAGGGTAAGTCATCTTGCATACATGGGTTATTTCTGTTTTATAATAGGAATTCAGATTATTTGAGGCATCAATGTGTTTTTAATAGAAGCCTGTTATACAGATTTTATTAATTTTGTGCTTACATTTGGCCTTCGGATAATGATCAATGTATGGCTTCTGTGACTAGCTACTTGGTATAATCTTTTATGCAGCACATTGCAGGTTAGATGTTTAATAAAATATCTAGCTTGCAGCACATAGTTTGTATTTAATAGATCCCTTGGACAATACTCACTGCCATTGAGTCGGACCCAACTCATAGCGCCCCTCCTTGGGTTTCTGAGGCAGTATCACTACAGAAGTAGATTGCCCAACCTTCCTTCCGAGGAGTGGCTGGTGGGTTTGAACCACCAGCCTTTTGGTTAGCAGTCAAATGCCTTAGGCACTACACCACCGGAGCTCCCCTTTGGACAATACAGAATTCAGTTTTGTTAGTGAAATTTAGAGGAGGCCTGGTGGTGCAATGGTTAAGCACTTGACTGCTAACCAAAAGGCCAGCAGTTCAAACCCACCAGCCACTCCATCAGAGGAAAAACCTTGTGATCTGCTCCCATAAAGATTTCAGCCCAGGAAACCCTATGAAACAGTTCGATCCTGTCCAATAGTTATAGGGTTGCTATGAGTCAATAGCACACAACAATAGCTAAGTTTGGTTTCAGTATTAGTATGGTTTCACAAATACCCCAACCCAATCTTTGATCTATAGCTTTTCAGTTACTGCTGGTTGAAGGATGTTAAACTATTGTCTTAAAAAGCCTTTTCTTTTTTTAAGTAAAATGCATGTACTGGTGGTGCAAATGGTTAAGTGCTCAGCTGCTAACCACAAGGTTGGGAATTTGATTTGTCTGCTAACCAGAAGGCTGGCAGTTCAAACCCATCAGCCACTCCTCGGAAGGAAGGTTGGGCAATCTACTTCCGTAGTGATACTGCCTCAGAAACCCAAGGAGGGGTCACTGTGAGTCGGATCTGACTCAAAAGCAGTGAGTAAGTAGCTCCACAAGAGAAAGACCTGGCTGGCAATTTACTTCTGTAAAGAGAACAGCGGAGAAAAGCCTATGGGGTAATTTCATCATTACCACTGTCAGATGGGTGATGGCTGTGCACGAGGTGCATTGGCTGGAAACCAGACCCAGGTCTCCCACATGGAAGGTGACAGTTCTCCTACTGAACCACCACTGCCCCTTGTGCTCAGAGAAGGTGTTTAATAAATCTTTTTAAATGTGTGTATGAATGAGTGAACAAATGGTCCAGCCATCTTTATCCCCTGTTCTTCAGCTGGGGGCAGGGAGCACCAGCCCATCTAAACAGTGGAAAGCATGCACAGACCCTGCCCCAGAAGATGATCTGTTTCTCCTGAGTCTTGTGAGCTTAAAGTCAAGACTTTGAGGGTGGAATTTAGCCAGGAGTCTCCACACACCCCCATATTTTCCCATCCCAGGCTTCAGTGCCAACATTGATGTTGGAAATAAATTATGGTACATTCTACTCTTTCCTTCCAATCTCCTTTCTTTCCCAAGACTTTCACCAGATGCTCTGCTGGTTTGAACACCTTTCCCCAACCCGTGTATCCATTCACATCACTCCCCTCTTTCTAGATCTATACTGTTCAATATGGTAGCCACAAGACACACGTGACTATGTAAGTTTAAATTGAAATTAATTAAAATGAAGTAAGATTAAAATTTTAGTTGCTCAGTTACACTAGCCACATTGAAAGTGCTGACATAGCCACATGTGATCAGTGGATAGAGTTTTAGAAAACGTTCTATTGGCCAGCACTGAAATCTAGGCATTGTTCCTGGTGATCCTTTAGTTGAAAGAGCACTGGAGCTCTCAGTCCAGTTCTTTTCATTACTAACAGCTTTCTCTTTGGAAGTAGGAATATAATTTCTGCCTTGAGTGCCTCATCAGGCAGTAGGGAGGGAAAAGCTAATGAAAACTTTAGCTCTGATGTTTTTAGGATGGAATCCCTGGAAACAAAGCCAGAGATGTGGATTCTTATGAAAGTGCTTTATTGGGGGGGAGAGTTCTCAGCAGAAAAGGAGTGTTATAGATTGGATTTTGTCCCCCCTCCAAAAAATATGTGTTGGAATCCTAACCCCTGTACCTGTGGATGGAATCCCATTTGAGAATAGGGTTTTCTTGGTTAAGTTAATGAGGCCTGATCAGTGAAGAGTGTGGTGTCTTTAATATTATCACTCCTGAGTGATAAGGAGCAGCACAGACACAGAGATTGAGCAAGCACATTCTGGGGAAGGATGCCACATGAAGATTACCAAGGAACCAAGGAACGTCAGGGCTGCAGAAGCTGAACGAGATCTTCCCCCAGAGCCCACAGAGAGAGAGAGCCTTCTCCAAGAGCTGGTGCCCTGTATTTGGACTTCTAGCCTCCTGAACTGTGAGGAAATAAATTTCTGTTCTTTAGAGCACCTGCTTGTGTTTCTGCTACAGCAGCAGTAGACGGGGCATAAGGCAAGCAGAATGGGACAAGGCAATCTGCTTCACAAGCCGGTGGTCTTAGCTAGGGTCTAGCCTCAGCCTGGTCCCACTGGAAGCTCTGTAGTGTGCATAGCAGCAAGAAATGGTCTCTCCTTGAGGTAAGGGAGCCAAGATTTCGTACCCCTATGATAGCCTGCCACTGGCTTTGGGCTGTTGGTGAACAGCTTATGCACTTGGCTGAGGGCAGTTCTCCAGTAGGAGCAGAACAGCTTTGAGCCCTTTAACAGACAGCATTCAAGAACAGCTGGAGGTTGAGGGAGGCATCTGAGTATCCCAGTGTACTGTACCTGAACACTGCCTTCCAAAGAGTAACTCCATCCCACTCTGCTCTCCAGCCCCCAAGAGCCAGAGTTTAACAATGGACTCACCATCAATCAACTTCACCTTTCTCTTAACTCTCAAGTGTCTCTTTTGAATAAAACACTGTGCTGGAGGAGCTTTCCTTATGCAGTAGAGTCACCCCTGAGAAGCTGTGTGTAAGTCATGACTTATGACTTGAGTCATATTCATTCCAGCATCTGCTTCTGTGGTACGGAATATTCCATTGACAGCTAGGTTCATTTTGATATAATCTTGAGTTGTTTTTGCAGAGAGGAATAAAATACATTTATAGAAGCAATTAGGAAGGTTGGACTATGTTCAGGATATGGTGGGTAGGTGTGCAGATGAACTACTCTTATCGTAACTTAACTTTCATTTAAACAGGTATCATAGTCATGACACATAACTACCACCTTGAAATGCTTTAGTAACAGACTGACTACTGTTCACTGCTCTTCACTGGGTCTATTGTTAAATTTTTATTTGTGGAGAATGTTGACTATATAGTCGGAGTAGCATAATGAACCGTATGTACTCATCACTGAGCTTCAACAGTTATTAACTCTTGACTCATCTTGTTCAGCTGGCCATCAATCATGAAAATCTTCTCAGATCGAGAGCAGTGGTCATAACAGCCACAAGACAAAACTAGGAGCAAGGGGACTTTAATCTCCCCTTTGCAAGTGGATGGACTTTGTAACCTTGAGGAAATCCCCATAAAATATCATACTTGTCCTGCACAGCCTACCTCTCAGAGCTGCTTTGGAAGGAGCTCAATGACTTGCTATGAAGTCCTGCGGTAACAGCATCATGGGCTTGGCCGGGTTGGACTCTGGAACTCCCCACTTAGAGGGGTTTTTTCATGACTCCTGTGAGCATTAGTGGTCAGAAAGACCCAAGTTTGTATCCTGATTTTGGCATTTACTAAGCCTTGGTCATTCTTACTTTTTCTCCGTTAACTCATCTGGAAGTGGAAATGACTGCAGACCTGTACCATCTCAGGGACGTGAGAAGAATAAACAAGATAATGCAAGTGACAGCTCTGCAGAGTGCCAGGCATTTCCTAAATGCTCAATAGATTGGGCAGAATATCAGATTTCTAGGACTGCTTGAACAAATTACCACAAAAATCAGTGGCTGAAAGCAACAGAAATGTATCGTCTCACAGTTCTAAAGGCTAGAAGTTTAAAATAAAGGTGTCATCAGAGCCATGCTCTCTCTGAAGACTCCAGGGGAAGGTCCTCCCTTTCCCCTTCGTAGCCTTCAATATTCCCAGCAATACTTGGCATTCCTTGACTTGCAGATGCCTCACTCCAATCTATGCCTCCATTTTCACATGGCCGTCTTCCCTCTGGAACCATATCGGTGTCTGTGTCTCTTCTTTTATAAAGACAGCAGTCATATTGGATCAGGACCCAGCCTACTCCAGTATGGCCTCATCTTAACTGATGACATCTTCAGAAACCCTATTTCCAAACAAGGTCACATTCATAGGTACCAGGAGTTAAGACCTTCAACAAATATTGTGTGAGGACACAATTCAATCTATAAACAGTTGTTTCACTTTTTATTCTTTTTTTTTTTTTTTTTAACATAGTTATCTCCATGGTACATTTTATTTGTGACTTGTGCTTGTATTTAAAGTATTTTCTTCAAGCAATTCTAATAGCAGCTCCTGGGACTTGACTTTTCTCTCACCACCGTTTCTGTAAGGGAATTATTCCCTCCCTCTTTCTCCATAATCCAGATGAGGAGACATGCTTCAGAGAGCCTCCTGGCCACCAGTGGGAATGTGTGAGAAGTTAGACAACTGCAACATTAGAGGGCTCACAGTCCACACAAGACCATCCTCACATCTGACACCATCTGCAATTGCAGTTGTTGTTGTTGTTGTTGTTATGTGCCATCAAGTCGGCTCCGACTCATAGCGGCCCCTCCTTGGGTTTCCGAGGCAGTATTACTACAGAAGTAGGATTGCCCAACCTTCCTTCCGAGGAGTGGCTGATGGGTTTGAACCGCCAGCCTTCTGGTTAGCAGTCAAGTGCCTTAGGCACTGTGCTACCAGAGCAATTGCAGAGGGTTCCCAAAATCACCCTAGGTTTGGTAATAAACTATAAGGATTTACATAATGCATAGATATGTTATGGTTTATTACAAGAAAACGATACAGATTAAAATCAGCCAAGGGAAGAGGCACATAGAGCAAGTGCAGGAAAGTACCAAATGCAGGGTTTCCCTTGTCCTCTCCCTGTGGAGCCATGGCCACGTCATTTTTCCAGTATTGATGTGTGACAATATACATGGAGTATTGCCAACCAGGGGAACTCACCAAAGCCTGGTGTTCAGAGTTTTTATTGAAGCTTGTGGGCATAATGCCCACATGGTTAACCTTTAGTTTTGAGTCCGTTTTGGAGGTAGAACTGATACTGCCATGGCCCAAATGCCCCAAGCAAACAAAGACCCTCCTCTTAAATAGGACATTCCAGAGGCTTCAAGATCACTTCCCAGTTACTGAGAGAAGAAGCCAGATCTCTCTGTGGGCAAGATTAATTCTTCACCACACAGCATTGGGCACAGGTCCTGCACCAGCTCAGGGGCATCCTATAACACTCACCCTCTGTGAGCAACCAGGGCTGCAGGCTTGGGCTGGCTGCCCTTCTCCCAACCTGTGGAGAAGGAGCTCCCCAGACTCCTCACCCAGGACCAGGGGCAGGGAGGATTGGTCGGGAACATCTGCAGGTTCATCCAAGCTTTTTTTTTTTTTTTTTTTTGAGAGAAGGAGGGTGCTTCCCAGAAGCAGGGCTTCTCAACCTATCAACAGATCACATATCCCTTCCTGCCTCTGGTTTACATAGGGTGGTCCCGGGCTCCAGTACCTTATTCTCATTTACCCAGACTCTCTTCTTTCAAGGGTGGCACAGTTACTCAGTTTCCACATCCACATGTGTATTTGTCTCCCCCCAGTTCCCCGTCCCACCAAGTCCACCATAACTGACTTCTGCAGATGTGGCTTCTTCCTTCTTCTACCCTCCCCATTCTCATCTTCCCTCAACTGCTCTGGGCCCTCCTCTACCCTTGTTGTTGTTGTTATTTGCCATCGAGTC
>NW_006921607.1:2340263-2356747 GCF_000298275.1 Orycteropus afer afer | reverse complement strand
GTCTTTCTCCCAGGGAGTGGCTGGTAGGCTCAAACCGCCACCTTCCAATTAACAGCCAAGCTGTTTAACCACTGTGCCACCAGGGCTGGCTCCTATATTGGGTACAAAGCTAGTTAGGACAATAACATTGTGACCTTTAGGGTTAACTTCTCAAAAGAACAGAAATTATTTATACTTCCTCTTGATAAATACTATTTTTTCTTATCAGTTTTCTACAAATTAACACCTAACTATACAAAGTCTAGGAGCTCTGGTAGCATAGTGCCTAAGGCACTTGACTGCTAACCAGAAGGCTAGCGGTTCAAACCCACCAGCTACTCCTCAGAAGGAAGGTTAGGCAATCTACCTCTGTAGTGATACTACCTCAGAAACCCAAGGAGGGGTCACTATGAGTCAGTTGGGTCTGAATCAACAGCACATAACAACAACATACAAAGTCTAGGAGCTCTGGTGGCATAGTGCCTAAGGCATCTGACTGCTAACCCACCAGCCACTCCTCGGAAGGAAGGTGGGGCAATCTACTTCAGTAGTATACTGCCTCAGAAACCCAAGGAAGGGTCACTGAGTCAGATCCAACTCCACGGCAGTGAGTTTTGAGTATACAAAGTCTGGACCCCAATCAATGGTAAATGAGTCAACGTTATTTTCCCTAGAGAATCAAATGACTGTTAGGTGGCTTTGTAATATGCTATTCAACAGTTGTGTTGTCCAGTATAAATTTAATATGAGCCACATATGTAATTTAAAATTTTTAGTAGCCACATTTAAAACAGCACTGGTAAAATTAATTTCAATAATTTCTTTAACCTAATATATCCAAAATGTTATCTTTTCAATCAAGAAATATTAAGATGTTTTACAATTTTTCGTACTAAGTCTTTGCACTCAAATGTGTATTTTACACTTACAGCCTATCTCAGTTCAGACTAATGACATTTTGAGGGCTCAATGCCACCTGGGGCTAACAGCCACCATATTGGATAGTGCAGGTCCAGAGCAATGCTTCTCAAACTTTAGGGTGCATCAGGCTCATGTGCAGGGCTTGTAAAAACAGAGCTCTGGGACCTACCTGAAGAGTTCTTGATGCAGCAGGTCTAAGGTGGGGCCTGAGATTCTACATTTCTAGAAAGTCTCTGCAAAAGACCTCTTTCAAGTGCTGGAGAGCAAAGACGTCTCTGAAGACTAAGGTGTGCGTAACCCAAGCTGTAGTGTTTTCAATTGCCTCATGTGCCTGTGAAGGCTGGGCAATGAATAAGGAAGACTGAAGAAGAGTTGATGCTTTTGAGTTGTGGTGCTGGTGAAGAATGCTGAAATTAGCATGGACTGCCAGAAGAACTAACAAATCTGTCCTGGAAGAAGTGCAGCCGGAATGCTCCTTGGAAGCAAGAATGGCCAGACTTTGTCTCATGTACTTTGGTCATGTTGTCAGAAGGGACCATTCCTTGGAGAAGGATATCATGCTTGGTAAAGTGGAGGGTCAGAGAAAAAGGAGAAGGCTCTTGACAAGATGATTAACACAATGGCTGCAACAGTGGGCTTAGATATAGCAAGGATTGTAAGGCTGGTGCAGGACCGGCCAGTGTTTTGTTCCATTGTATGTAGGGTTGCTATGAGATGGCACCTAACAACAGAAAGTCTCAGGTGATGCTGATACTGCTGGTGTAGGCACTTTGAAAACCCTTATTCGAGAGCCTTTGAAAGGACACACAGTCATCTTTTTGCCTTATTTCCAAGTTTGGGGTGATTTTTCTTAACACCTTTCAGGCTGACGGGGTAGGCAGCAGTAGCAGCAGGCTCCCTGGAGAGTGCATCCGCTCAGCCTCTGACTGGACAGGCTGCCAGCTAGGAGCAGCCTCATAGATATGGGTGAGATTTCAGCAGCAGTTCCGTTGATGCCTAGGGGCTCAGAGGGAAGGGAAAAGAGAACTGACCCTCAACAACCTCCACGGAGTACCAGGCCTTGTGCTAGCTGCTGCTAATTCCTCACTACTCTGCAGGTAATGCCAACCAGGCTGAGAAACTGAGCTGTCCTGCAGTACATTTGCACAGTGGAGGTGCTGCCAGGGCCTGAGGCTCTTAGGGAGGCGTTGTCCCTGAAGTCTAGAGTGGCCAAAATGGCTGGCCAGACAGGAAGTGGGAATTGGTGCTGGACCCAAAAGACAGATGGAACCTGTGGGACCTACTGGAGCAAGGGCTCAGGGAAGGGGCAGTGAGGGGGCTTTTTTGGGGCAAGTTGGGACCCTGTCAGGAAATAGCCTAAAGCCTCAGGCCATCTACAATAAAGGATGTCCCCTGAGGCCCCCCGGAAGGCACCTCCACAGCCTCCTACTTCTACCCTTCCAGTTCATGGTTGAGGATAGATCCCAGAGAGGTAGAAGTGTTTACCTAGGCCACACAGTGAGTCTGCCCACATCTCCAGCCTCATCTATACACTTCCTCTTGATTCTGTAGTTTTAGAAGTAAGGTTCAGAGTGGTGGGACAGTGTGTGCATGTCAGAGAAGTGTGTGTGTCATCTTTTGTGGCATTCCCATGCGTGTTGCATCACCAGTGGTATCCAAGAATCAGCATTAATCCTCTTAAGAACAGGGACTATGTCCTATCCTGGTCTTTGTCCTCCTTCTAGCACCTTGTAAAGACCTGAGCACATGAACACTGAATTTTTTTTTTTTTTTTAATTGTGATTTGGGTGAAGATTTACAGAGCAAATTCACTTTCCATACAGCAGTTCACATATACTTTATCTCAGGTCATTGACCACAGTTTACCACAATGCAACAGCTCCCCTCCCACTTCCTCCCCATAGTTACCTCTTCCCAGTGTCCATCCTTCCATACACTACTGCCCCCTGAGCTATCTCCCTGTGCATAAGCAGCCCTTCTTTCTCCCATGATTGGAACACTGAATTTAAATGAACCAGTCTGGAACGTGTATGTGATTATGGTGTCTATAGTATATGTTGTATAAATGTGGGACATGCATGAGGTGTCTACTGTGGGTATAGAGGTATCTGCATCATGGGATGTCTTGTACAGGTATAGGGAGTGTTTGCACATGAGTGACTCCTATAACATATAATATGAGATGAATGGATGTCTATACTGTGTGGGTATCCCATTTGGGAGCAACTGAGGTGTCCACACCTTGGGGTAAGCTCTGGGGCACCTACACTGTAGTGACTACAGTTTGGGGCCATATGAGCTGTCTGTATGTCAGAGTAACATGTAGGAGTATATTGGGCGTCTACACTGCAGTTGTGCTCTGTGTGGGGTCTTATGGAGTGTCCTCACCTCAGAATGCCCTGTAGGGGGTTATAGAGTGTCTACACCATATGCAAATATTTCTGGAAGGTGTTTACTGTAGATGAAAATATGTGCTGCTGTAATGTCTGTGGAAAGGGAAATAAAGGGGGTTTCCAGAGGGGAACTCATTTGTGTAGGGGAATATGACAGGTGCTGAGGGGTCAGCAGAGTGGACAGAGACAGGGTCCTGGGGGAGCTGTATCTCCAGGAGTGTGACTGCTACTAGCTCCCAATAAGTGACTGCCCCCTTGGGACACCTCTGTTCTAGGGATACTGCCCATTCCTCCCAGCACTTAGGACTCCCCTCTTGGAGGACTGGGCTTTCAGAGTCTGTGCAAATCTTCCTCTAAAAGTGAATTTCACTTTTGCAGATTTTTGGAGGCAACTCGGATGAATTAAATGGACATTTGTATTTAGGGATTAAAACTGGGGCAGGGGGGATGATGAAATGAGGAAGCTGACTGGAAGATCTCAGAGAGCAGCCTAGGAGGCCATGCCACATGACAGGAACCATGGCAGACTTTAGCATCACACTCAACAGTTTGCAACAGGCTTCTCCCTGGGTGCTCAGAGCCTTGAAGGGGCCAAAGCAGATACTGATATCATCCTGTGTTTACTGATAGTCCGACAGCCAGAGCAGTGTCCATGGTTACCTTACTGGTGGGTGGCCAGGCCAAGGCCCACCATCCTAGCCAACTGCCTGTAAGGACTGCTCAAGTGCTCAAAGTTTTATCTAAAAGGCAGCTTCAGCATTTTGTCATCACACCTCATATACCCTGCTTTTTCCCAGTTACTATATGGGAAATAAGATGCTCACTGTGTAAGATGTGTCTGACAGGTACCCCGTGTATATAACGGGTATAAGTTCTGGGTGATTAGGTATTTGCTATGTGTATAATGTGAGAATATGAGTGAGGGAGGTCTGCAGTGCGTGAGGGGGGATCGCCTGTGTGGGAGGGGGATCTGCTTGTGCAAGGAAATGTGCTGTGAGCAAGGGGTTCTGCCATGTGGGGAAGGGGTCTGCTGTGGGGGGGGATCTGCTTTGGGATGGAGATCTGCTATGAGGGAGGGGGATCTGCTTGTACAGGAGGAATGTGCTGAGCAAGGAGGATATGCTGCGGGGAAGGGGCATCTACTATGTGGAAGAGATCTGTTTATATGGGAGGGGGATGTGCTTGTGGGAGAGGATCTATTGTAGAGGAAAAGGAGCTGCTAGGTGGGAGGGGTCTGCTGTAGTGGAGGAGATTGTTAGGAGGGAGGGGGAACTGCTATATGGGAGGGGTATTTACTATATGAGGGGGGATCTGGTGTAGGGGAGAAGAATGTGCTGTGCAGTGTTTGCAATGGCTATATTGTTGGATAATCACATACGGCATAAAATGGTGTGTTAATCCGTATACTCTGTTCTATACTGTTTCTGTGCATACATTATGTGTGATGGGCATAAACACTGTGCATGATGGGTATAAACACTGTGTGCGATTAGGATGCCATATGTATGTGATGAGTATACTCTGTATGTACATATTGCATATGCTTGTGTGAAACTTATACTCTAAGTGTGGTGGATACACACTATGTGTAGGGGATTTATTTTGTGAGTAATAGTATATAAGGTATATACAGTGTATCTAGGAGCTCTGGTGGCGTAGTGCCTGAGGCACTTGACTGCTAACCAGAAGGTTGGTGGTTCAAACCCACCAGCCACTCCTCAGAAGTGGACAGTCTGCTTCTGTACAGATACTGCCTTGGAAACCCAAGGAGGAGTTTCTATGAGTCGGAGACGACTCAATGGCATATAACAACAACAGTGTATCTAATAATACACTCTATGGTGAGTACATATAATAGATACACTCTATGATGAATCCTCCTAACACATAGTAGGTTCCTATCATACCCACCTATTGTGTGGCTGATGGATATACTCTAGGGGAGGGATATGCTGTGAGAGACATGGTATATTTGTGATAGGTATAGTCTATGTGAGACGAATATACTTGGTGTGTGATAACTTTGTTGGGTATGTGTGAGGATGTGCCATCTGTGAAGTATATACTGTACATGTGATGAGTATACAGTGTGTTGGGTATAATTTATGAATAATATTATATGCATAATGACCGTATATGATTTGCACCTCAACATAGAGGAAACAAAAGTCCTCACAACAGAACCAATAAGTAACATCATGATGGAAAAAACATTGAAGTTGTTAAGGATTTCATTTTACTTGGATCCAAAATCAACACCCATGGAAACAGCAGTAGGAAATCAAATGATGTACTACATTGGGAAAATCTTCTACAAAAGACCTCTTTAAAGTGTTAAAGAGTAAGGAAAGATCATTTTGAAGACTAAGGTGTGTCTGATTCAAGCCATGATATTTTCAGTAGCCTCGTATGCATGTGAGAGCTGGACAATGAATGAAGAAGACTGCAAAAGAATTGATGCATTTGAGATGTGTTCTTGGCGAAGAATATTGAATGTACCATGGACTGCTAGCAGAATGAACGAATCTGTCTTGGAAGTACAGCTGGAATCCTCCTTAAAAGTGAGAATGGCCAAGCTCCATCTCACATCATTTTGTCATGTTTTCAGGAGGGACCACTCCCTGGAGAAGGATATCATGCTTGGTAAAGTAGAGGGTAGGAGCTCTGGTAGCATAGTGCCTAAGGCACTTGGCTGCTAACCAGAAGGCTGGCGGTTCAAACCCACCAGCCACTCCTCAGAAGGAAGGTTGGGCAATCCTACTTCTGTAGTGATACTGCCTCGGAAACCCAAGGAGGGGTCACTATGAGTTGGGGCTGACTTGACGGCACATAACAACAACAACAAAGTAGAGGGTCAGCAAAAAAGGAGAAGACCCTCAATGAGATGGATTGACACAGTGGCTGCAACAATGGGCTCAGTTATGGCTGTGATTGTGAGGATGGTGCAGGACTGGGCATCCTTTTTTCTGTTTACGTGAGGTTGCTGTGAGTCACACCGACTTGATGGCACCTGACAACGACAATATAAACGGTAAACACAATGGATGTACTCTTTATGATGAATATATGCCATGTGTGTGACAGATAAACACTCTGTTGGATAGATAAGCACTATGTGATCTGTACACTATGTGTGGTAAAGTAGTCCTTGTGTGAGGGGTCTACTGCATGTGTATCAGGCATACTGTGTATATGAAGCTTGTGATGGAAACATGGGGTGTGTGCCTGTGTGAGAGCAGGCAGACGGAGTCACCCTTGCCATCCCATAGGGCATGGCAAGAGACAGTGGGATCTTCACCTGTTTCCAGAACCCGCAGACCCTTGAGCCCACTGACAACACTGTTTCAGGTTCTTCCTCAAGTTCTTCCTCAAATGCAATCAGAACTGCCTAAAGAATGCAGGAAATCCCCGAGACATGCGACGCTTCCAGGTAGGCCTGGGGAGAGGGCTCGCCCTCCAAACTTGGCCCTTCCAGTTGTAGGAGGGAGGCCTTTGGGAGGGGAAGGCTGTGGGCCTGAGGGCAGGTCTCTGCCCAGCCCGGGGCCTCCATAGCCGGCTGCCTGCTGGGGGTGGGGCAGCTCCTTCTCAACTTATGCTGCCTGCCAAGGGAGGCTTCATTAGAGTCCCACTTAAGAAGATGCTAATTGTGACATTTTTACATGATTAACGACCCAGGTAATTTGCATAGCGTGATGCAGAGAGCAGCTGCCCTTAGCTCACCCCCAACCTGTACACCCCTCCTAGTGCAGGAGGAGGAGGAGGGAGAAGGAGGCAGTCCCTATCTCCTCCCCAGAACTGCGTGGAGGCTCTGGCTGAAGGGGCCCTGGGCTGCCCACCCTGTCTCTCCCCTTCCAGACCCTCATTCTCAGTTGCCTAAGACTCCATTTTAGCCTTAGAGCCCAATGGTCACAGCCCAGGAAGCTGTGTGTGCAAAAATAACAGCCCCTCTTTGCCCAAGGAGCCCAAGATTTTTTTTCCCGCCCGGGTCTCTTGCTTTTTATTGCTCGGGGCTTCAGTCCCTCTGGGCAGCTTTGGGGGTGTTGCCTGACCCAGGTAATCCCCTCCCACCCAATCAGGGTGGCCAGTCCTGAGGGGCTGAAGCCCTGTCTTCCGCCCCCCTCCCGATCCCCACCCTGCGCTGAATGAATTCCAGCGTCCAGCCACCGGCCTCAAGTTGCTGGTTGCCTGCTACAGTCCCATCCCAGGAGCCCCCGAGGGCCCCAGCCAGGCTGGCCTCGGCTCTCCCCGCAGGTGGTGGTGTCCACGACGGTGAGCGTGGACGGACACGTGCTGGCCGTGTCCGACAACATGTTTGTGCACAACAACTCCAAGCATGGCCGCAGGGCGCGCCGCCTGGACCCCTCCGAAGGTCAGGACCCCCGGCCCAGCCCCTGCTGCCGCGGGCCCAGCCAATCCCCAGTCTGGATCTCGGTGCGGGGGTTCCTGACCTGGCTCTTCTCCTGCCTCCCAGCTGCCACCCCCTGCATCAAGGCCATCAGCCCCGGGGAGGGCTGGACCACGGGCGGCGCCACCGTCATTGTCATCGGTGACAACTTCTTCGACGGGCTGCAGGTCGTGTTCGGGAACGTGCTCGTGTGGAGCGAGGTGGGCCACCTCCGCCAGTTTCTCTCCGGGCCTCCCGGCGGGGTGGGGCCTTCCCCTCTCCCGCACCGACCCGACCCACAGGCCTCCCTTCTCTCCTCGCAGCTCATCACTCCCCACGCCATCCGTGTGCAGACACCCCCGCGGCACATCCCAGGAGTGGTGGAGGTGACGCTCTCCTACAAATCCAAGCAGTTTTGCAAGGGAGCCCCTGGCCGCTTTGTCTACACAGGTGAGGAGACTTGCGGATGAGGCGGGAGCGGGGGTACGCGAGAGGAAGACCTAGCGTCTGCGGAGGGAGCCAGGGCCTGGGAATCAGTCCCGAATCCTCGCTCCCATCGTGTGGTCACGCCTCCTTAGGCGGCTGCTCCGCCCACCTCTCCTCGCCAGGACCTTCCCGCGCTAGATAGACTTGTGTGTGTCTTTCCCGGACCTCTGGCTCCTTGGTCCCCTCTGGGGCGTAAGATTCTGGGCCTCCCTCTGGCCTTCTCTCCAGGGCGTCTGACCTACTTCTTTATGGTTGGTTTGTTTCAAAGTTGCCCCCAAAATGGGCTCGATGCCCTGCGTATCTTCCCTGGGCTTCTTGAATTCCCCAGGCACGACGAGGTCTCTCTCTCACACATATATACACACTCACACACGCATCCTTTGCGCGACTCCAGGGCAAGCCATTAACAGGACGTGTGAGAGACACTTCCTGGAGGTGGCTAGAAACTCCTCCATCCTCGGCTCCTTTGGCCAGGGGCCAGGATCTTGCCCAGGTTCATGCTCCTGCCTTGGTCCAGCCACCCACTTCTCCCCATCCCCAACAGATATTCTCCACTTCGTGGGGCACTGGACACCGGGGCTCCAGCCTAAAATGGGAGACTGAGCTGTGAACACAGTAGATTGTAGAGAAAGACGGCTGAGGGGAATGGCCATCGGAAAAAACCGAGTGGAGGGAGTATCCGCTAAACCAGGCTAAGCTGTGACGGAAGGGTGAATAGAAGTTAGTCAGATGTGAACCCCAGCCTCCACAAGCCTGAACCCCCAAGACTATGGCCCTTAGACACCCTTCAAACTGAGAACTGAATCCACTTCCGGAGATCACCTTACCCACGCACTGCCATCAAATAGATTCTGACTCATAGTGACCCCCTTGGGTTTCCAAGGCTGTAAATCTTAACGGAAGTAGATTGCCTCGTCTGCCTCCCGCGGAGTGGCTGGTGGGTTTGAATCCCCCACCTTCTGGTTAGCAGCCAAATGCCTTAAGCACTGCGCCAACTGGAGCTCCTTGCAAATAAATCACCTTACAGCCAAATAATAGGCAGGCCTAGCAAGTGAACAAGCCCTGGTAGCGTAGTGCCTAAGGCATTTGACTGCTACCCAGAAGGCTGGCCGTTCAAACCCACCAGCCACTCCTCAGAAGGAAGGTTGGACAATCTACTTCCGTAGTGATACCGCCTCGGAAACGCAAGGAGGGGTTGCAATAAGCCCCATCCAATTAAACGGCAATGAGTTTGGCTTTTTATCAGTGAACAAGAAAACCCTGTGAGGTAGGTGCGCCTCAGAACATTCAACTACAAGAGACCAAAAAGGCAGCGTTTGCCCCAAAGCAAAATTCAGAAGGCGGGAACCCAGGGCAGAAGTGGGGAGAATAATGACACATTGAGGGGACTGGTTGCAACCAACGGTGGGGAAACTATGTACCTACCAACTGTTGAATGGGAAACTAATTTGCTTCGTAAAATTTCACCTAAGCCACAATAAAATGTTTTGTTTGTTTGTTTGTTTGTTTTTTAAAAAGAAGTAGGTAAAGATAAGGAGAAAGAGAGGCCTAGGGAGAAAGAAGGGCAAGAGCAAACAGGGAAGTAACATTACCCTTTGGGGAAAACTAAGGGAACCGTGCTAACTCTGGAGTTGGAGAAGGTAGAGCTACGAGGCTGGTGAGTTAAGTCGGGGCCAGGCTGAGGAGGAGGAGGAGGCAGGCCAGGTCTGGAGGCTGCTGCGTAGGGGGAGCGCTGGGTGTAAGCCATGCTTTCCCTGGGATACACGCAAACCTCTAATCCTCAGATACTGCTGAGTCCACCTGAGCCGAAATAAGTGGCGACTGTTTGGGCTTCTTTTTTTTTTTTTTCCCCCTTTTCCCTCTTTGTCATAGTAAATACTTTAAATACTCCTGGTAAAACTAAATCCAAACAGAAAATCCTGCCACTAAGAATGGAGAAGCTAATATGTATATGGTTTCCTTTTTTCTAATCACAAATGGGACCATGTAGTTACATATATGTTAACCCTAAGCGCCTGGCACAGTGCATGCGTATTTGTTGAATGAATGCACGAACGCTGGAACTAAGGACACTTCCCTGAACCTCGCTGACCCAGGTGACTGGAGTCAGTTTTCTGGGGGATTTGGGCTGGGCTTGGGGGAGACCTGGGCTGCGAGGCTTTGGGACTACCCGCTTGCGCACGTTTTGCGCCCACCCACTGCCCTGGGAGGTGGGGGGCTCCCTGCAAACGCTGCCCTTTTCCCCAGCCCTGAATGAGCCCACCATAGACTACGGATTCCAGAGGCTACAGAAAGTCATTCCAAGACATCCTGGAGACCCGGAGAGGCTACCCAAGGTATTCTGAAGGGCGCAGCGAGGCGGAGGTGAGGGTGCCCTGGGGCGGAGGGGGGTGGAGGGTCTTCCGGCCCCCTCCTTCCCACAGGGGCTGTCCCTCCGTCTGGCTGTCTCCTCCCCGCCCCCAGGAAGTGCTGTTGAAGCGGGCGGCCGACTTGGCGGAGGCCCTTTACGGAGTGCCCAGCAGTAACCAGGTATGGTGGCCCGGTCAGCCTCCTCGCGCCGGCCGGCCCGGGGCTCCCCAGACCTGGGGCTCTCGCAGACTCGGCCAGCCGGGTCCTTGCCCTGCTCTTGTCTTCGCAGGAGCTCCTCCTGAAGCGCGCGGCCGACGTGGCCGAGGCTCTGTACAGCGCTCCCCGGGCGCCCGCGCCTCTCGGACCCCTGGCCCCCAGCCACCCGCACCCCGCCGTCGTGGGCATCAACGCCTTCAGCAGTCCCTTGGCCATCGCCGTCGGAGATGCCACGTCGGGGCCCGAGCCGGGTGCGTCCCACTGCCTCGCCCCGCAGTCTCTGGGCGGCGCCCCTACGGCCGTTTCCCCGCCAGCACTGCTCGGCTGACAGCCGCTCTCTCGCAGGCTACGCGCGCAGTTGCAGCAGCGCGTCCCCGCACGGGTTCGCGCCCAGCCCAAGCTCGCAGCAGAGCAGCTACGGCGGCGGCCTCGGGGCTGGCCTCGGCGGCTACGGGGCGCCGGGCGTAGCGGGCCTCGGCGTGCCCGGGTCCCCAAGCTTTCTCAATGGCTCCACGGCCACCTCGCCCTTCGCCAGTGAGTGTCCCCCGCCCGTGGGGAGGGGGGAGGGGGGGCCCCCGCGAGTAGAATGGGGCTCATCCCTACCCGCCAGCCTATCCCGAGGGCTGGGCTTCCGGCGCCTGCCCCATGGGAGCGCACTCTGGGGCAATAGTTTTCTTCGCACCACTAGCCCTTTTTGCTGACCTCAGTTTAACACATCGCTTCTAGCCCGCCCTTCCTCTTGAAACTGAGTTTATAGGGGAACATACTGCAGGAATCCGGCTGACCCTCCACATTTCCATCTTAAGCCTGGGCTTCGGGAGGAGGCTGGCGCCCCCTGCCGGAAACCTTTGGGAACTCAAGGTTTAAAAGAAGCTGGCTTCCACCTTCCTCCGTGCCTCCTGGAAGCCCTGTTCGAAAGAGCAGGGATCCTTGGTGGGATAGCCACTGTTCCTGCGTTATGGCAGTGCCAAACAAATGAATTCTCTGTGGCCAGACGGTCTGGATATCTATAACAGGAGCTATGTGACCTTCAGCAAGTTACTGTGCTTTTTGGAACCTAACTTCATTTTCCTCTCCATAAAATGGGATTAATATCACGCCCTGCCTAGGGTTGTTCTCAGGTCTGAATGTGCCACTCTGTGCACATCCAGACAGAATTCAGAATTCAGGAAAATTGCATAACTTTGCAATCCCAGCACTGACTGTGCGCTGCCCACCCTTGTCTGGCTTCTTGGGGCAGGGCTGCTGAGAATAGGGCAGATGGGCATATGCTTTTACCATTTTAGCAAGCCCCTCCTTCCTACACTAAGTTCCAGATAAGTCTGTTCACAGCTTTTAGGTTAAACTATTCAGTAGACATTCTTAAAGCACCTGCTGTGTAAAGCACTAAGCTGGTGTGTGTGTGGGGTGGGTAACTCCACCATTGCTCACCTGCAAGGAGCCTCCCTGTCAATCATAAGAGAGGAAATCCCTCAAGTTCTGGGAGACCACACTGAGACAGAGCAATGCTGGAGGCTGTCCAAGAGGGAGCTGGCTGTGGCATTGCCTCCAGTTTCTCATCTCTCCCATCTTGGTTGCCGCTGCTGAGGATGGAATGATCTGGCCCCCTGCCTAGCCTTCCTGTCTTCAGTAGTGATCCTTCTGGCTTGCGGTGTGAGTCTGGCTCTCTTCTCCTGGCCTGGGATCAGTTTCTGAGGCCGGGTATGCCAGCGTCTACATAGGGCATGGCCCTTCAGTGTCCCTCCTAGGCCTCTGTCTCTCCTGGCCTTTTGCTCAGGCCAGGCTTCACTGTGTCCCACGTCCCTTCAGCTCTGGGACAGTATACTCACAGCCTCTTTCTCTGGGTGCCCCTCACACCCTGGGCCCTCCCCAGGGCAGAAAGACAGAAGCTTTCTTGCACCAACACTGGTACAGTCTGGAACACCAGTCCCTTTACACACACACACACACACACTGTAGTGGAGGAACACACAACCTCAAAGTATGGAAGCCAGTCCACCTGAGGCCTTAAGACAATCAAGAACTCTAGAGCTCTTATGTCCTAGGTCTTATGTACTAGGTCTGCTTGGACCTAGTACCCTTGTAGCTTAGAGATGCCCTGGACCCTCCATGGGTCAGTACCATTTCATGAAATGGGCTTGACCAGTGCTCACCCAGGTATTCATCAGCTCCCCATGTGCAGAGTGCTTTTTTGCACAACTCCCATTTTGTTTGCCAGAGTGCCTGGGATGAAATGTAGAACTGTCCCAGCCAGAGGACCTGGGACTGTCCACTTGGGCCTCCCTTCAGTCTTCTGCTTTGGCCACCAGCAGCCCTGAAACTCAGCCCTGAGCTCTCCTAACCCTTTTGGTGCTCTCACCCAGGCTCCAATGGCCCCTCCTGGTCTGATCCATATTTCCAAGTATTATCCCAGCTACAAAATGTGGCTGTGAGCCCTGGGCCTGGAGAAATGCAGTCATTTTCTGGCTTTGATCTCAAGCCCTCTATGGGCCTCCCTGGGCCTCACCAACCAGCAGTGAGCAGTGTCTTAAAGGCTCTCTCCTGGCCTGGGTGATCTCCTGGTGGCAATCCATGGGGCTGAAGCTCTTTGGAACAAGGGCAGCTGTTGAAAGGAACATGTGTTGGGATGAGGAATGTTTTGATGCCAAAGTCAGCTCTCCCAGGCTACTGGTTTCCTCCAGGAAAATCATACCTCCACCCTCACCCTGCTGGCACCAATCAAATCGCAGCCTTATTTAGAAGAGACAGGCAGGGAATTGGTTTCAGATGAGTATGTAGAAAGGCAGGATCCAGAGATGCCCTGGGCAGGGGCCTCCAGCAGAGGGAGCGGTGGGAAAGAAACCGGCAAGCCTGGCTGCAGGAGGTTCCTTACTATGCCCAGGAGAGGAATCCATAGCCCTGGATGGCCAGAGGGTTGGAGAACAGGAAGATTTGAGGATGTGGATATTTGAGCTATTCTTTAAAATTGACCAGCTAGAGGAAGAAAGTAAGGAGGGCTCCAAGACCCAGGCTGAAGATGATGAGAACTTACCTTAAGCTGTTAAACTGGAAGGGAACAAAGTGTCAGGGGATAGGGCAATGGACAGTGCATGGAAGATATTGGTAAGGGAAGTGTATTTGTGAGGGACATTAAAATGCCATTGTGTGGGCTGTGGTTCCGGATAGAGAGGCCTTATAACAGGAGCCTCTGTATACCCCAGACTTCAGCTCTGACCATTTGCCCCAGCTCCTCTCTAAATCTTGAGTCTTGACTGTAACTCCAGCACCCCAGGGCCCTTAGATATTTCTTAGTGTCTCAGGATCCCAGTGGTTTTCAGCATAAGTCTCCACCTATTCCATCTCTTGCTCATCTCCTATCTTAGGGGTCCCTCAAGTGTTTATTTTTGTTGGGCTTTTTGGTTTTGCTTTTGTTTTTGCCTGGCCTTGTCATCTCTAACCCTGGGAAAGGTCTCTGGCACTCCCAAGAAGGTGAGGGCTGGCCTAGCACAACCTCCCAGGACCAGAGGCACCCAGCCTGCCTCCAGACCTTGTTCTGTTCTGGTCTCCCTAGAACCCACCAGCCCCTGGTGAGATCTGAGCCTGGTGCCTGGGTCAGCAGCCCATGAGGGGCCCACTGCCCATGCCAGGGCCCCAGCCAAGCTGCTCACTCTGGTGCTGTCTCCCTGTTGTGTCTCCTTCCGCCTGCCCTGCTGCACCTGGCCCTCCCTGCCCCGCCCCGGAGTCATGCCCTCTAGCCCCCCGCTGGCCGCTGCCTCCTCCATGTCCCTCCCAGCCGCTGCCCCCACCACCAGCGTCTTCTCCTTCTCACCTGTCAACATGATCTCCGCTGTGAAACAGAGGAGCGCCTTTGCCCCTGTGCTGCGCCCGCCTGGCTCTCCACCCCAGGCCTGTCCCAGAGCCCATGGAGAGGGACTTCCAGGTAAGTGACCCATATTGCCCCACTGCAATGGCCAGAGGGAAAAGTGGAGCAGCTAGGCTTGGGGAAGGATGAAGATGAACAACTGTACCTCACTAGTGCTCTTGCTGGTTGACCAGTTCTCCCTGAGGGGCCTGGGGCCTACAGAGTAGGAAGCCCTGTAGTGGTCTAAGGAAGGTCAATCTGGATACCATTTTCTCAGGCCTCACAGCTTGGGGTGGTCACCACTCTGGATGAGATGCTATCAACTGACGGCTTGAGGAGGAGAGCAAAGGAAGCAGGGCCCATGAGCTTGGGGCTGTACCGCCCTTACCTTTCTATCTGCAATGCTGGCCCCAGGCCAAGGCTAAGAATGGCTTACTGCCTTCAAGGCTCCTCATGGCATTTCCCTCAGAAAGTGCTGTATGCCCTGTCTGCTGGCCCCAGCCAAGAGAGAGGCAGGCAGGTAAGGGCCCCAGGCTGTGCATGGCTTATGGCTTCTGTTTTCTTGGTTACCACAGAGCAGGCTTTTGAGGATTCTGACAAGTTCCACTCCCCAGCCCGGGGACTTCAGGGCCTGGCATACTCCTAATCACGGTAGGTCTCTGAGTCTTGCCATCTCCCCTGGCCCTGGCATGGATTCTGTAGCCAAAAGACCTTAGCAAGGGTGGGAGTTGGGTCCAGGTTTCCCTCTCTAGGGCCCATCCAGGCAACTGTCTGAGCCACACAGCCCATCCTGGTGGCCCAACCTGTAGAGACAGAGAGAAGTGGCTTGTCCTCTCTGGCCAGCCTTTCTCCAGGGCTTCCTCTTTCTCTCCCCAACAGGTCTGCAGGTTGCCTCCACTGAGCCTGGACTGGAGGTCCCTCCAGGATTCACACTCATATGCCAGTGGCAGCACAGGCAGAAACAGGGCCAGGACTGCAGGCCGACCTCAACCCCTGGGCCTGGACTGGAGAGTCCTTCTTTCCATGCCTAAGGCCCCACCAGCTCCACAGGCTTCTCTCACCTCCCTTTCTCTGGGTTGGTCGGAAGCCCCAGTACTGTGCTGATGCTCTTGGCAGGAGAGCATCCTGGAAGAGGGGCTGGGATGTTGGGCCTCACTCACTGGGTTGGTTCCGCTGGAAGAGATGGATCTCATACAGACCAGGGCCATCAGGTGAGGGAAGCATGGGATGGAACAGCTCAGGGAGAGGTGGCCTAGGAAGGTCCTGTTTGCATCTGACCCATCTCAACAGTCCCAGCATCCCAGCTTCTCTCCAGGGCAAAGGGTGGTGCCCAAAAGCCTCAGGAGGCCTGCCCAGGCTCCCATGGAGCTTCCCAAGGCCACTTGACTCTGTGGCTGCCCCCCACATTCTTTGAGTCATGCACATTCATGCTTGCCACCTCATGACTCCCACTGGGGGCTTTGGGCCTGGAGGATGCAGAAGAAGGGTTTGTCAGGCCCCCCAAGTTTTTGGTCTTTATTTACCGATGGATGTCACATGGACTCTGGCCCACATGCACACTGACTCAGTTTGGACAGAATAGGCCAACTTGACCCCCAGGTGGCCTCATGTTCTGCTCTTACAGAGTCTGGAGAAATCAGAACAATAAACACAGATGCAGATGGCCACTCAATTTCTCTTGCTTGCTTCCTTGGTGTGGGCCTGTGTCTGTCTCAATGGTTCTGCCGCTCTTGTGGGGCCCCTCCAAAACATGCCGGCTGGTCAGCCGCCTTATACCTTCTGCTCTATGTCTGTTCTTGGGTACTATGGGGGCAAGCGTGGCCCCAGGGCTGAGATGGGCTTGGCCCTGAGGCTCTGGGACCTTGGGAGCACAATCGGGCCACTGAGGAGGCTTCAGTGCCCCAGCTGTCTGGCC
>NW_006921607.1:2337333-2339578 GCF_000298275.1 Orycteropus afer afer | reverse complement strand
GGTCGCAGGGGACATCAAATTCAATTGGCATAACATACTACACAAAAACATTGTTCTACATCCTACTTTGGCGAGTAGCAACTGAGATCTTAAAAGCTTGCTAAGCGGCTATCTAGATGCAGTGATGGGTCTCTCCTCGTCCAGAGCAAAGAAGAATGAAGAAAACAAAAGACACATGGAAACAATTAGTCTGAGCAACTGGTATACCATGCGATCCTCAGCCTATATGACTATGAGACCAGTAGAATTAGATGATGCCCAGCTACCACTGTCAACCACTTGGAGGGGGATCTGTGTAGGACATCTTGGATAGAGAGGGAGAACAATGTGGAACAAAACTCAATCATAAAAAAAAAAAGGGGGGTGGGGCGGACAAGGTTTGCTGGTATGATTGAGCCTGGTGGAACCACTGAGACTATGGCCCCTAGCTACCCTTCAGGTCTAGAATTGAACTCACTCCTGTGGCTTCCAGCCAAACAAAAGATAGGCATATGAGCTAAACATTTACATTAGGTAGATATACTCCTTGGAGAGATCAATCATGGGAGAATAGAAGGGCTGTATATGCACAGGGAGACAGGTTGGGGGGCAGGAGTGTATGGAGGGATGGACACAGGGAAGAGGTAAACTACGGGGAGGAAGTGAGAGGGAAGCTACTGCATTGTGGAAAATTGTATCAATGTCATGAGACAAAGTGTACGTGAGCTGCTGTATGAAAAACGAATTTTCTCTGTAAACTTCACCCAAATCACAATACATATTTAAAAAAAAAAAAAAAAAAGACATGCCCCTAGGACCCAAAAGCTCTGGCTGTCTGATCCCAGAAAACACTAGTTTTACCCGCTCTCCAGGGAGAACAGTGTCCAGCCTCAGGCTTTCCTTTTCCTCCTCCTGGCAGCACTACCTGGCTCTAGCCTGTGGAAACCCTGTCCTTCCCTGACCCATGTGTCCACACCCTGCAGCCCTCTGGATAAACACACTTGCCAAGGCTGGTCCTGTCCTTCAGAGGCTTCCAAGTTCGTATGTTCTTGGCCAACACCTGACCTAGGGCCCATGACAGGGTGTCTTCATCTGAGTTATTGATAGGAGCAAACTTGGTGAAACATATACATAAATATATAGGGAGAGATTTACTTCAAGGAATTGGCTCACACAATTTTAGGGGCTGGCAAGTTCCAAATCCTCAGTTTAGACAGCAAGCTGGAGACCTCTGCTGGCTCACAGAGTTGCAGGGTGCTAAAAGGACAAAGAGGCCTCATCTCCTGACCTCCTCTAACCCCACAAGAGGAAGATAGAATCACCATCAGCAGCCCAAGGCCTATCCCTGTGAGGCCAGACATGCTGCCTCCCTCCAGCCTTTCACCAACCCTGAACCCAACCTCTCCTCCTGTAGCGCCCACCACCTCTATGCTGGGTTTGATCATTCGCTGCAGTGGCCACACAGAACTCACAGATTGTCGGGTTTATTAGGGAAGCACCAGGCTACAATTCAAGTTCAGGAACACGCTCAGTCTCTTAGCCTGCTGTCTCTCAGCCAACAGTCTCTCTCAGTCTCACTCCCAACAGTGCATGTCTCTCAGTCTCTCTCCCAGCACTGTGTGTCTCTCAGTCTCTCTCCCATCAGCGCATTGTCTCTCAAGAGCACATTTCTCCCAGCAGCATGTCTTTCTCAGCCAGCAATCAGAGAGACTTCTGCCTCTAGGAGGCCTCCCTTTGAGCCTGTCAGAGTGGCCAAACTAGCCAATCATAACATCAGAATTCTAAGCACCTGAGAGAGAGCGCAGTTCCCAGAACATTGCTCTGTGCCACTCTCAACAGAAATACCCTAGGTGGATAACTTTAATAATCAGGAGCTCCTCAGTTGCTCACAGCAAATTCCAGCATGGAGTTTACAAAGATTTATGGCTAGAAAAGCCATACCAGGTAATTTACTACACTGCACAGGGGTTGGCAAATTCAAAATCTGCCCAGGCCAGAGATTTTTTTTTAAAATAATATTCTATTGTGTTATTGGTGAACGTTTACACAACAAATTAGGTCTCCATTTAACAATTTCTATTTAAATTGTTCAGTGATGTTTACATTTTACAAAATGTGTCAACATTCTCGTTAATCGCATTCTGGTTGGTCCATTTCTAGTGCTCTAGTTTCCCTGCCCCTTAGCTTCTTATCATTGCTTTTGAGTAACTGTTGACCTTTTGGTCTCATATAGATGTTTTTTCAATAGAGCACTGTATTCATGGGT
>NW_006921607.1:2335773-2337233 GCF_000298275.1 Orycteropus afer afer | reverse complement strand
GTCTCTCTCCCATCAGCGCATTGTCTCTCAAGAGCACATTTCTCCCAGCAGCATGTCTTTCTCAGCCAGCAATCAGAGAGACTTCTGCCTCTAGGAGGCCTCCCTTTGAGCCTGTCAGAGTGGCCAAACTAGCCAATCATAACATCAGAATTCTAAGCACCTGAGAGAGAGCGCAGTTCCCAGAACATTGCTCTGTGCCACTCTCAACAGAAATACCCTAGGTGGATAACTTTAATAATCAGGAGCTCCTCAGTTGCTCACAGCAAATTCCAGCATGGAGTTTACAAAGATTTATGGCTAGAAAAGCCATACCAGGTAATTTACTACACTGCACAGGGGTTGGCAAATTCAAAATCTGCCCAGGCCAGAGATTTTTTTTTAAAATAATATTCTATTGTGTTATTGGTGAACGTTTACACAACAAATTAGGTCTCCATTTAACAATTTCTATTTAAATTGTTCAGTGATGTTTACATTTTACAAAATGTGTCAACATTCTCGTTAATCGCATTCTGGTTGGTCCATTTCTAGTGCTCTAGTTTCCCTGCCCCTTAGCTTCTTATCATTGCTTTTGAGTAACTGTTGACCTTTTGGTCTCATATAGATGTTTTTTCAATAGAGCACTGTATTCATGGGTAATATCCTTTATTTTGTGTGCCAATTTCTTATTTCACTAAAATGTGACTTTAGGGGACAGTTTCAGTTTAAGGTTTAAAGAGTGATAGAGAGTCCTCCAGACTCAAATAGTCCAGTAAGCCTGGGCTTTTTAAGAATTTGAGTTCTGTTCTACCTTTTTTCTCATACTGTCAGGGTCCATCTAGTGTGGCTCTGATCAGAATTGTCAATAGTGGTAGCTGGGCACCATCTAGTTCTTCTGGTTTCAGGGTAGATGAAACCATGGCTCATGTAGGTTATCAGCCCTATAAACTGGTTTCTTCTCTGAGACTTTGGTTTGCTTCTTTCTCTTTTGCTTCTGATGAGTAGAGGCCAATAGTTGTGTCTTAGATGGCTGCTTGCAGCTTTTAAGACCCCAGATGCTACTCACCTTACTAGGATCCAGAACATAAACTTTGTGAACTGTTTTATGCCAGTTAACTGAGTTGTCCCTTGAGACTGAGGTCCTAAGCCTTCACACTCAGAAAACTAATCTTTCAAGGTATTTGGTTATGTCTGAGAAGTATCCATAACTATGCCTGTCTTCTATGAGTATATATATATATATAAGTATACTCACACATATCTGTATGCACATGTAAATTTAGATACTTCTGTCTGTGCACACATATGTATACACCTATATCTACCCATACACATATATGCCTATACATATACCTATGTGCCATACACTCATTTTTTGGTTATTGTAGATGTTCAGACTGGAGACTTCTGCAGACTTACATCCCAAGAACTGGAGGTCAGGCAGTGAAAATAGTACAGGGCTGAAAGAGAGAACTGTGCTA
>NW_006921607.1:2326357-2335469 GCF_000298275.1 Orycteropus afer afer | reverse complement strand
ATTGACGTCAAGTAGATTCTGACTCATAGTGACCCCTCCTTGAGTTTCCAAGGCGGTATCACTACAGAAGTAGATTGCCCAGTCTTCCTTCTGAGGAGTAGCTGGTGGGTTTGAACTGCCAGCCTTCTGGTTAGTGGTCAAATACCTTAGGCACTATGCCACCAGAGCTCCAGAGAATATCTGTTTATATACTGGAAAATCATAGCCTAGCCAAGTTGGCACATAGCATTAACCATCACACAGGGGTAACCTACTGGGCATCCTGCCTGACTCAGTGCCTCCCTGACCTCCTCCTTAGTTTCTGCTTCCAACCTGTCTTACAAAGCCAGCTTGCCCAAGACCTGCTCTGTTCAGGCTCCAAGCAGTTCCCATCTCCCAGAGCCCTCCCAGTCTGAATACTAGTAGGACTCTGTGCTGGATACAGGTGGTAGCTGGAAGGTCTATTCCTGGAATAGGTGGTGACACCCTGCTTCCTAGGATGGGTCAGATAACAATGTGATTGGTATATGTAAGATCTCACAAAACTGTGCTCAAGCCACAATTTGAGTCACCACCACAGACATAATTAATGTGATGTCCTTTCCCACATGTATTACTTTTGGTTCCCCTAGAAATAGTCAGAGACAAGTTCCCTGCTGGAGAACTCGGAGACGGTGCAGAACACACCTCAGAATTTTCCTACCCAAGGGGAAGGGATCTGCGATATCAATCCTCTAGCCCTCATCTGTCATCAGCTAATGGCTACTCCCCTTAATTAATTCTCTGGCCCTTTTGCTCTGCCCCTCCCATCTGTTCAGAGAAAAAGCCACTAGTTACACAGTCACAATGGTTGCTATAGGATGTCAGAAGCAAATACTGCAACAGCAAATCCAAGGGCACGTGGGCACATGGGCAGGGCACCAAAGCCTCTGCTATGGCACAGAACCACCAGGATTACAGAATCCTTTTCAACACAGCAACCACCCACTGAAGGAGCCCTGGTGGCACAGTGGTTAAAGCACTTGGCTGCTAACCAAAAGGTCAGTGGTTCAAATCCACCAGCCGCTCCATGGGAGTAAGATAAGTCAGTCTGCTTCCATAAAGATTTACCACCTTGGAAACTCTACAGGGCAGCTCTACTCTGTCCTAAAGGGTCGCTATGAATTGGAATTGACGATGGCAGTGGGTAAAGGGTAACTACCCACTGATAAGAACTGCCACTTGAGGTGAAAACTGTTAACCAAACTGGGTAAATATCACACCAGGCCTCTTTATAGCCAAAAAAGTGAGAAGTGAGTCAAACTGGACCATAAAACGGGTCAGAACAATATCAGCCCACCAGCCAAGTCTAGGCAACTGTTTGGGTCTGTAAGAATGGCATGGTGGGGACATCTGACCTCTTCTAACCTCACAAAGGGGAGAGAAAATCACCATCAGCATCAGCCCAAAGCTGATTCCTATGAGGCAGAGGTCAGACATACCTCCACCCTCCCAATCATTGTTCACCAGTTCTGACACCAACCACCCCTCCTATGGCACTATCTATGCTTCTGCTGGGTTTGGTAACTGGTTGCAATGGCCAAACAGAACTCAGAAACCATACTCACAGTTATGGAGCTTATTAGGGAAGTAAGAGGTTACAATTCAGGATCAGGAGGGACAGCCTCTTTTGAGCTGTGTCTGCTACAGTCATACTTCTCTCTGGCCTCAGCCTCTCCTAAGGCCTTACACACAGGATATAATTGATTGGTTCACCAGGATTGATCCCTACAGGTGCTGGGCATCCCAGACTTGTGATAAAATCCTAGTTTTGACTCCAATGCCTATGTTTATGTTGGTAATAGTGGCATCACCTACCTGGAATGGAGGTTGCCTAGTTTAGACTCCCCCAGAAATAGACCTTGAGATAAAGATTTGAGTTCAGGTGGTTTATTTGGGAGGCAGCCCCAGGAAGTATCAATAAGGGGCAGGGATGGGAAGAGTGTACTGTTGAGCAAGGTACTACTGTGGGTCTTCTGGAGCTTCAGCCCACTGAGAACCCCAAATGACAGTATAAAACATGTTCCTTAGACATTTCCCACCTGAGAGATGAGGGAGCTGGGGTATTTATACACCAACTCCCATCAGTCAGTGGTTAAGGGCTTCTGGAAGTTATGGGAGGGGAGCACTAACTTTCTGGCATGTCCAGTCTGCTCTGTGGTTGGCAAAACAGTCCCCAGTGGCTAGAGGAAGTCCTCAGGCAAAGAGACATAAGTATTGGCAATTGGAACTCAGGCAAATGTACACTGAAAAGGTAAAGGGGAGAGATGTGTGGGACACACTAGAGTCTTCCCTAGAGGTGGTCTCTGAAAATCATCCTGTGGAAAGGAAGTTTAGAGTGAGCATGAGTTTTCCTTTATCTGTAGGTCCCTACTCTCCTGGGACCAGGTGACAGAAACTGTCCAGGCTATTTCTAGTTGAGGTGCCAAGATCCCCAGGTGATAAAGAAACCCCTTTCAGTGTCAGCTCACCCCCAGAGTTTTTTCCACAGGGCTAGGTGGCAGGGGACTATGATGGAGTCAGGCACTTGGCCTCTCACACTTCACAGAGGTAGCATCATCAGAAAATCCTCTGCTTTCCTCTGTCATAAGTTTCCCAACAGAACCAGGCCACTGTGTTCTGCATCCCACCCTGAGGGTTGGGCAGTCTCTGAGGTTTCGTGTAGCTCAGGGAGGGCCCACTGTGGTCGGGCCTCATTGGTCAAGGGAAGGCCGGCAGCAAGTAGCTTTTGGCTGACTGTTTGCTGGACGTTCTTCTCCTCACCCACAACTTCATTGGAAGGGCTCTTATCTTTTCTCAAAAATAAAAATTTCCCAGACTGAACTTACTCCTGTGGCTTCCAGCCAAACAATAGACAGCCACATAAGGTGAACATTTATACGAGGTAGATACACTCCTTAGAATGATCAGTTGTGGGAGAACAGAAGGGCAGTGTTTGCCCAGGGAGACAGCTGGGGGGCGGGGGCTGGAGTGCATAGGAGGGAAGGACACTGGGAAGAGGTAACTACAGGGAGGAAGTGGGAAGAGAGCTGTTACATTGTGGGGAATTCTAGTCAATGTCATGAAACAAAAAAGTGTATGAGCTGCTGCATGGGAAATGAATTTGCTCTGTAAACGTTCACCCAAATAACAATAAAAATAAAAAATAATAAAAAATAAAACTTACACTCCCGAAAAAAAAAATCCCAGAAAAATGGAAACTGCCATGCAGTGGGGAAAGATGGTCTTCTCAATAAATGGTGTTTGTGTAATTGGACATTGATATTAAAAAAAAAAAAAAAAACTTGACTTCTACTTTGTATCATACACAGAAATCAATTCCAGATTGGTGTATTTTTGCTGTGTATATTTTCAACAAAAATAAAAAGCAAAAACAAAATCAGTTCCAGATGGATTGTGGATCTTTTAAATGTGAAAGCCAAAACAATAAAACTTCATGCTTTTGAAGATAGTCTAGAAGCCAGAGTGCCTCCAAGGTCTATTTCCCCACCCACCTCTCCAACTGCAGAATGAGGCAACAACAGGATGTTCCATTGGACCCCAAAATCTCTTTTCTTTTCCCCAGAATAACTTTTCTAGACAGGGACAAGTTCACACTTCACAGTATCTTTCTCTTCAAAAAGAGATAGGCTCTTCATAGTTAATGATTCTCTGAAGCTCCTAGCTCTTGAGCCTAAGGTGGCCGGCCACCTTGCCCATCCCCATCCATTCCTTTGCACTTACATCCTCAAGCTTGCTTCCTCTGATACCACTTCAGTGACAGTAACAACACCCACCGGGTAATGGAAAGGAGCGAGCCACCTCCTTGAAGCCAAGTCTGGTGTTGACAAGACCTCCAGACTGAGAGTCCTGATGGGTGTGGGGCATTAACCATCGCTGTGGACCTCAGGTCTGCCTATCACTTCCTTAGTACTCCCCTTTTCTTTGTCCTTAATATAGGATTCTTGATGAGTATAATTTCTTAATTAAAAATAGCCCTAAGTTATGACTCTTTTCATTTTGATTGGTGCTTCTTACATCTTGTTTAAGAAAACTTTACTGACCTCAAATTCAAGAAGATGCTTTAGAAGTTTATTGTTTTAGCTTTTTTTATTTAGATCACTTGGAATTGATTTTTGTGTATGATGTGAGCTAGGAGTGAAGTTTAATTTTTTATATATATATGGATAGCCAATTGGCCCAACCTCATTTATTGAAAGTACATCTTTTTTTTCCACTGCACTGCAGGAACACCTCTGTCATAAATCAAATGTCAATATATGTGTGGGTCTGTTCTGGACTTTCTATTTTGATCCGTTGTTTTTTTTGTCTATCCTTATACCAATACTACACTATTTTAATTACTTCAGATTTTTAGAATGTTTTTGTATCTAGTAAGGTAAGTCCTCCAACTTAGTTCTACTCCACGGTTATCTTGGCTTCACTAGGTCCTTGGTATTTCCATACAAATTTTATATTCAGTTTATTAAACACCTATTACCTTAAAAACCTGTTAGAATTTAATTGGTATTGTATCACGTTGTCAGAAGGGACGATTCCCTGGAAAAGGATATCAGGTAAAGGTAAAGTGGAGGGCCAGCAAAGAAAGAGGAAGGCCCTCAATGAGATGGATTGACACAATGGCTGCAACAATGGGCTCAGGTATAGCAATGACTGTGAGGCTGGCACAGGACTGGGCAGTGTTTCATTCTGTTGTACACAGGGTCTCTATGAGTCAGAACCGACTCAAGGGCACCTAGTAACAACAACGACAACATCAAATTTATAGATCAATTAATGGAGAGTTGACATCTTTAAAATACTGAGTATTTCAAGCTATGGATATTGTACATGCATTTATTTATTTAGTTCTTTTAAAATTTTTCTTAATAGTATTTTATAAGTCTCTAGGTGGAAGTCTTACACATCTTTTATTAGATTTATTCCTAAGTATTTATTATTTTATGGTTTGTAAATGGTATCATTTTCTGTTTGCTGCAGGTATAAAGAAATACCATAGATTTTTATACAATGACCTTGTATCCAGCAACCTTGATTAGCTCCTTTATAATAGTAATATTTTATCCAGAGATTATCTCGGATTTTTTTTTTTAAGTATACAATCATGTCTACCACAAATAAAGATAATTTTATTTCTTCACTTCAAGTCTTTATTTATTTATTGTTTTGCCTAATACACTGGCTGGAACCTCTGGTTGTTGTTGTGTTGTTATGTGCCATCGAGTCGGACTCGACTCATAGCGACCCCTCCTTGGGTTTCCGAGGCAGTATCACTATGGAAGTAGATTGCCCCATCTTCCTTCCGAGGAGTGGCTGGTGGGTTTGAACCACCAGCCTTCTGGTTAGCAGTCAAGTGCCTTAGGCACTATGCTACCAGAGCTCCCGGAACCTCTGGTAGCATCCTGAATGGAAGTGGTGATAGCGGACATCTTAAGTTTTCTTCCTGATCTCAGAAGGCAACATTTTAACACTTCACCATTAAGTATCATCTTTGATTTTATAAGTATCCTTCTATTCCTAATTTTCTAAAGTTTTTTAAATTATGAATTGAATTTTATGAAATGCTTTTCTGCATATATTGAGATGATCATATGACTTTCATTATTTTTTTAATGTGTTGAATTACATTAATTATGTGTCTAATGTTAAACCACTGCATCAACTGGCTTAATGATAAACTCTTATATACCTTTACCCAAGGTATACCAGTTATGCCAATTGTTAACATGGAGGTACGGTCTCTCTCTCCTTCTCTCTGTCTCCCAGAGGTACCCACCTTATCTCATCTTCCACCTCCCTCAAGAAGCTAGGCTTGTGAGAAACAAACTCTAGAGCTCTGGAGACCACCTCAGCACTTCATCCTGCCCTTCAGCCCCTCTGCTACCTTCTTGGATGGGAGAGGGAAACACACACACACACACACACACACACACAAGACAGACAAATGGATTCCTCACTAAGCCATTCCACTTTGATGCTAATCTGTCTCTCCCCAGCTGGACTCTTAGCTCTAGATCCCTCTGTTGGAGTTCTAGAAGAGCATCCGTAGATGGGTCACCATCCAGGAGCCCCTGCCTCCACTCTCCAAAGGCCAAGGTTTCCAAACCTCCCTTCCTTACCTCAGTCTTCTGAGGGGAGAACAGGGTGCCAGTCCCCAGGCGGGAGAAAGTTTCTGGGTTTGGAGTTGCAAGGACTGCCAAAGGGAACGGTGGGAGGGTTCTGAGTGCCCCGGCCCTCACTGGAGACAGAACGGAAGGGACTTCATGACTAAAAATGCAGAAAAGACTTCCCAGCAGGGCAGTTTTCACACATTCCTTTGGGTTATTTTATTCCTTGAGAGAGAAGGAACCAAATGTTTAAAAGGTGAAGGGAAAATACCTTCAAGTAGCAGGTTTATCGTTCCTCAGGGCCCAGCATCCTACCCAAAAAACCAAACCCATTGCTGTCGAGTAAATTCTGACTCATAGTGACCCTATACAGCACAGTAGAACTGCCTCATACGGTTTCCAAAGCTGTAAATATTCATGGAAGCACACTGTCACATTGTTCTCCTGCGGAGTACCTGGTGGGTTTGAACTGCTACTCTTTCGGTTAGCCAAACACTTATCCAAGGTGCCACCAGGGCTCCTCCCGGCATCCTAGCATTTCATTTTCCCAGAGCCTTTTCCACCCCCTTTCCTGCCAGTCTGAGAGTGAAAGCGACCCCTGATGCGTCCTTGGCTGTGAGGTGGTCCCTTCAGACTAGGCTACTCAGGCTCACTGGCTGATTGGGGAAGCTGGTAGACTGCTGGGGCCTGGGAGAGGGGGTGTGTCGATGTCTCCCTATGGCAAGTAAAGGGCTCTTTGTCTGGCACTGTGGGTAAGGGCCACTCCGAAGCGAGGTAACCATCATGTGATTCTTCTCAAAGGCCTGCCTCAAGCTCAAATATAAGGCAGGAAAGCCCTCTGGCCCGAGTCCCTGCCCCTGCTGCCTCTCTTAGGGTTCCTCCCACCTTGGGGTCTGACCCCCCTTCACACATCCACCCACTCACCCAAAACCTGAATCTACCTTTGAGTGGGTGGGGGAAGGTCCAGCCACGTTGGGCTGGCACTGACTCAAGCCCAGCCGATTCTGGCCTCTGCGGTGAAAGCTGGTTTGTCTGGGCTGCTTCCCAGGCTCTCCTTGGAGCTGAGCCCACAGGACCACCTTGCCAAGACAAATTGTGGCTGCCAGTGGAATGTGGTAGAATGGCTGCTGAGCAGGCCCAAACCTAGCATGCTTGTCAATGGTGCCCCTGCTGGTCCACAGCTTGGAGCCCACCAGGGTCCCCAGGGGCAGGCCAGGGCGGGAGCACATGCCAAGAGGCTCTCTGCTCCCTTTTTGAATGAACTAGGAGGATCCTGTCTCTTGGTCTCACCTGAAAACCAAAAGCCTCTAATCAAACTTCGAGATTAGCAGACTTCCTCCAAACCTATTTCCTTGAGGGAGAAGCTCAGCAGTAGTAGGGGGGGTGTGTGTGCGTGCACCTATGTGTGTGGGGGTTTGATGCAGGGGCTGCAAGAGCATAAGAAATGAGCTCTAACAAGTCCTCTCCCCTCAAAACTGTCCACTGTTGCCAGTGGATCCACACTTTATTCAGGTGGGATTTCCTGGGAGCAGAACCTGAAATGGAGACTTGAGTGCACTTGAAAGTGCTCTCTAGAGAAAAGGAGAGAGAAAAGCAGGACCAGGCAGAGGAAGGAGTTATGCAAGATTGTGGTCTCAGTAGCAGTCCAGCATGATCCCAAGGGGAACTTGGGAGCATGAATGACACCACAGTTAGACCTTTCTCGTAGCAAAGACATAGGCTTCAATACCCCTGTGGCAGTCAATCATTGACTACAGGCTGTCAGAATCAGGTGGAACATATAACCATTAGATTCATTTTTAAGCTGCTAGCTTAGGTTTTTTTATTTTTTAATTTGAACATAAAGTTTATTCTGAGCAGTCATTCTATATGTATATAAGGAGACATTTGATTCCAGAAAAAAAAAAAAAAAAGGCTCCAAGAAGCTAGGTACAATGAGGTTTATAAAGAGAAACCAAAAGAAAAAAAAAAACCCACTGCCATCAAGTCAATTCTGACTCAGTGGCTCCCATAGTGTTTCCAAGTCTGTAAATCTATAGGAAGTAAACTCCCTCATATTTCTTCCACTGAGCAGGTGGTTGACCTTCTGGTTAGCAGTCAAATGTTTTACCTACAATGTCACCAGAGATCTTTTTATAAAGAGAAGAGGAGGGAAGAATATAGAAGACCAACCATTGGCTATCTTTTTTTTTTCCATGCTAAAAATAACTTTTAATGTTTGCATTATTCTACTGTATTCCCTATTGATAGATATATATGTTATTTTTATTATTTTATTTTATTTTTATTTTTGTAGTGTTTCCGCCCCTCCCCTCCTACCCCTGCTAACCAACAAAGAAAGTTACCTTCCATATATGAACCTTTCCTTGACTTTATACAATAATGAACTAATACAATATTTGTCCTTCTGTGATTGACTTATTTCACTCTGCATAATGTCTTCCAAGTTCATCCATGTTATGCAGTGTTTTGCAAAGTCTACATTATTCTTTGTGCATTTAGGGTTATGCTTGATAGTCTATTTATGCCATATATTGTTGTTGTTGTTGTTGTTGTTGTTGTTGTCATTTGCCATTGAGTCGGACCCAACTCATAGTGACCCCTCCTTGGGTTTCTAAGGCAGTATCACTACGGAAGTAGATTGCCCAACCTTCCTTCCGAAGAGTGGCTGGTGCGTTTGAACCGCCAGCCTTCTAGTTAGCAGTCAAGTGCCTTAGGCACTGCACTACCAGAGCTAGTGATTGGTTTTTCCATATCCTTAAAGAATGTTGATGGGGTCTGGATTGGGATTGCATTGAATGAATAGATTGCTTTGGATAGAATTGACATTTTCACAGTGTTCAATCTTCCTATCCACAAGCATGGTATGTTCTTCCATTTATGTAGATCTCTTATGGTTTCTCGAAGTAGTCTATTATAGTTTTCTTTGTACAAATCTTTTGTGTCCCTGGTAAGATTTATTCCCAAGTATTTTATTTTTTTTGGTA
>NW_006921607.1:2325792-2326257 GCF_000298275.1 Orycteropus afer afer | reverse complement strand
GGGCAATCTACTTCCATAGTGATACTGCCTCGGCAACCCAAGGAGGGGTTGCTATGAGTCAGGTCCAACTCGCTGGCACATAACAACAACAAATTGTAAATAGTATTGATTTCCTTACTTCTTTTTGAGTACTCTGTTTGCTGGTGCAGAGGAATCCAACTGATTTTTGGATGCTAATCTTGTATCCTGCCACAATGCTAAATCTCTCAATTAGTTCCAATAGATTTCATACTGAGTCTCTTGGGTTCTCTAGGTATAGGATCATATCACCAGCAAATAGGAATAGTTTGACTTCTTCCTTACTAATTTGGATGCCTTTGATTTCCCTCTCTTAACTTATGGCCCTGGCTGGGAATTTCAACACAACGTTGAGTAGAAGTGGTGATAGAGGGCATCCTTGTCTGGTTCCTGTTCGCAAGGGGAATGGTTTCAGTCTCTCTCCATCGAGAATAATGTTGGCTATTG
>NW_006921607.1:2319518-2323533 GCF_000298275.1 Orycteropus afer afer | reverse complement strand
GTCCATCCCTCCATGGACTCCTGCCCCCTGAGCTGTTTCCCTATGCATAAGCAGCCCTTCTTTCTCCCATGATTGTTCTCTCCAAGGAGTGTATTGTAGACTTTTCTTGCTGTTCTTTTTCTAATTGTTGGAGATGTTGGTTTAAAGTGTTGATTTTGACTTTTTCTTCTTTTTTGATGTGTGCATTTATTGCTCTAAATTGGCCTCTGATCACTGCTTTAGCTCTGTCCAAAAGATTTTTGGTATGTTGCATTCTCATTCTTGTTTGATGCAAGGAATATTTTTATTTCATTTTTAAATTTCTTCTCTTACCCAGTCTTTCTTAAGGAGGGTGTTCTTCAGTTTCCATGTTTGCTCTTTTTCCATTGCTCTTCCTATTGCTATTTCTGATTTGATAGCATTGTGATCTGAGAAAATGCTTTGCAGTATTTCAATGTTTTTAAATTTATTAAGGCTTGCATTACGGCTTAACATATGGTCTATCATGGAAAATGTTCCATGTGTACTGGAAAAGAATGTATATTGTGCTGTTGTTGGGTAAAGTGCTCTGTCGATATCTATAAGGTCAATTTTGTGGATTGTATTGTTTGGTTCTTCTGCATCTTTGTTGAGTTTCTTTCCAGTTGTTCTATCTTTGAAAGTGGTATATTAATGTCTCCCACTATGGCTGTGGAGTCATCTATTTGCTTTTTCAACTCTTTTAAAGTCTGATTTACGTATTTTGAGGCTCTTTCATTGGGTCCATAGATATTTATTCTGTTTATATCTTCTTGTTCAATTGATCCTTTAATCATTATATAATGTCCTTCCTTGTCTTGTATGGTGGTTTTTGTCTTAAAATCAATTTGATCAGAAATTGATATCACCACTCCTGCTCTATTACAGTTGCCATTTGCTTGATATATCTTTTTCCAACCTTTGATTTTTAGTCTATTTTTGTCTTTGTCTCTAAGGTGTATGTCGTGTAGATAACATATCGATAGGTTGGTTATATTTTCTCATCCTGTCTGTAACTCTCCACCTCTTGAGTGGTGCATTTAATCTATTAACATTCAGTGTAATTATTGACAAGTTAATAATGGTTGCTGTCATTTTGTTATGTGTTTTTTCATGGTGTTTTTGGTCTCCTTGTTCCATATAATATTCTGTGCTGAGCTCATTGTGTCTATGAATCGTGTTATCACTTCCTTTGTTGCTATTGTTTTGGTATTTGCTAAATATTTGTGTTTGTCCTCTTTTTTATTGTGATGGAAGGTTTATCATTTTTCTTTGAGGTTACCCTGTGATTTATAATTTTCTCTACGAGTTTAGAACACTCCATTTTATTTTGCAACTCTCTTGACTTCCTCACCATTTAGAAATTCTGTAACTACACTATTACTCTCCCGTTTGGTTTAGAGTTGTCCTCATTTGCCAATTGATGTCTCTTGTTCCCTGTTTATAATTTTATAAGCTTATTTTACTTTGGATATGTTCATAGCTGTGTTGGTTTCTGGGTTATATCATATTGTGTATTAATGGTCAATTGTTGTTTGCTATTATTATTATTCTCTGTTTGAAGGACTCCCTTTATTATCTCTTGTAAGGTTGGTCTTGTTTTAACAAATTCCCTTAATTTCTGCTTATCTGGAAGTCTCTTAATTTTACCATCATATTTGAGGGACAATTTTGCCAGGTGTATAATTCTTGGTTGAAAATTTTTCTCTTTCAGGGTTTTATAGATACCATCCCATTGCCTTTTTGCTTGCATGGTTTCTGTTGAGAAATCAGAGCTTATTCTTATTGGTTGTCCTTTGTAAGTAACTTTTCATTTTTCCCATGCTGCTTTCAGGATTCTTTCTTTGTCTTTGATTTTGATGAGTTTGATGATTATATGTTTTGGTGATTTTCCTTTGGGGTCTATCCTGTTTGGGGTTCATTGGACTTCCTGAATGGATATATTCTCTTCTTTCATCCTATCAGGGAAATTCCCTTCCAACAAATCTTGGACAATTTTCTCAGTGGTTTTCTTTTTCTCTTCCTGTTCTGGAATTCCAGTTACACGTAGTTTATTCCTGTTGATGGTATCCCACATAAACCTTAGCCTTTCTTCATTTTCTTCTGATCTTTTTTCTGATTGATCCCTTTCCAAAGAAGTATTCAGGTACTTGTCTTCAATATCATTAATTGTCTTTCATTGATTCAATTCTACTCCTTTACCCTTTCAATGTGTTATCTATTTCTGAAAGTTTAATATTAATGTTCTAGATTTCTGTCTGTAGATTTAGAATCATTTCTAATTTTTCATTTATTTTGTCATTTTGTTCTTGTATTTTCTTTCAAAATTGTTCTAGGGTTTGTCTGTGTTTTCTTCAATTTTGTCAGCGTTTTCCTTGATCTATCTCTCAATCCTTTGAAGATATCTAAATATAATTCTTTTGAATTCCTTATCAGAGAGTTCCAATGCTGCTTCTTCTTCAGGGATGTGTTTTGGGTCTGTATCTGCTTCCTTGTTTCTACCACTTTATCTTGCTTCTTTGTGTGGACTGTGATGGTCTGTTGTTTCTGAGGCATTGTGGCATTGTTGTATTTAGATCTCTGTTAACTATTTGTGAAGAGCAGTTAAGGATGAGTCAGGCTTTTCTTGGTGGCTGTTTATCATTAGCCAGTTGGTGAAGAAGGAGGTGGTGGCTTTCACTCAATAAGTGAGGCTGCAAGAGGTGCAGGTGTAGTTGTGTCATATGGGCACTGTTACTGTCTCCCACTCAGTTAGACAAAACAATTGAAAAACCCACAAAAAAGTAAAAGCAAGTGGACAAAAAACACACCGTGTAAACACACAAGAACAATAACCAAAAAAAAAGAAAAAACAAACAAACAAACAAAATCCTGCAATATCTGGGGAGAGGGCAATAAGAGAAAAAAAGTACAATAGGAGGATAATGTGAAAAATGCAAAAAGAAAAACAAGGAATGAGGTTAACCACAAGAAAGAAAAAAATGGGAACCAGGAACAGGGAAGAGTGAAAATGCTGAAATCTAGAACCTGGGAAGGGAAGAATAAGGGATAATAACAAAAAGTGCAATAATAATAATAATAATTAAAAAACAGACAAAACAAACTAAAAAAGAAAATCTGGACAGGGTAGGGCAGGGCACCCAGGCTCCATCCGAGCACACAGGAATGGAACTCCTGCTGCCCCAGAAGGTGGGTGGGAATGAGAGATAGCTGCACCTCCATTCACCAAGAGGGTATGGGGTATAAGAGTAACAAGGAGAACATCGTACCTTTCCAGTCATCAGTGTCCAGAATGTCCTTGTGGTTCCCGGCAGGTGGAGCCTATTCTTACGTCCCTGGAATCTGGAAGAACACTGTCACTTTAAATACCCAAAATGGTCCAACCTCTTATAAACATTCAAAACAGCTGTGCCCACCAGACAGGCAAAAGTCCACTACTCAGCCCACCTTCCTCTTAGCTGTTTTCCCTTTGTTTCACCAGCCACCAGCACAGTCCTCAGTGCAGCCCCTGGCTAGCAGGGCCAATTTTTAGGTTAATTTTTAGGTCCTAACACCACTCAGCAATATCCAAGCTGTCTGTCCTGTCAGGATCACTGATAGACCACAGCTCCATATGTCTCCTTTTTTGGTGTTTTCATGCAAGTTCTTCTACTAGTTGGAGTTAAGTCCACTTCTATATCCCTTCAAAGCTCAGGGCTCCCAGATTATCTTCTGTATCTGTGTTAATTGGTTTCCTTTTTCATTGTTGAACAGAGTCTGTGCAGTCTGTCTGCCTATTCCATCATCTTACCAGAACTTCCCATTATTCTTTATTGTTGTTTTTTGCCGTCGAGTTGGCCCCGACTCATAGCAACCCCTCCTTCGGTTTCCGAGGCAGTATCACTACGGAAGTAGGATTGCCCAACCTTCCTTCCGAGGAGTCGCTGGTGGGTTTGAACCGCCAGCCTTCTGGTTAGCAGTCAAGTGCCTTAGGCACTATACTACCAGAGCTCCTCCATTATTCTTTAGTGTTGCATAA
>NW_006921607.1:2314353-2319308 GCF_000298275.1 Orycteropus afer afer | reverse complement strand
GTAAATAGTGCTGCAATGAACATGGGTGTGCATATATCTGTTCTTGTCCTGGCTCTCACTTCTTTAGGATATATACCTAGTAATGGGATTACTGGATGAAATGGTATTTCTAATTCCAACTTTTTAAAGATTCACCATACTACTTTCCACAGTGGTTGTATCATTTTACAGTGCCACCAGCAGTGTTTGAGAGTCCCAATCTCTCCACATCCTTGCCAGAATTTGCTATTTTCTGTTTTGTTGAACTTTGCTATTACTGCTGGGGCCAGATGGTATCTCATTGTTGTTTTGATTTGAATCTCTCTAATGGCTAATTAGGAGCTCTGGTAGCATAGTACCTAAAGGCACTTGACTGCTAACCAAAAGGCTGGTGGTTCAAATCCACCAGCCATTCCTCAGAAGGAAGATGGGGCAGTCTATTTCTGTACTGATACTGCCTTGGAAACCCAAGGAGGGGTCGCTATGAGTCAGGTCCAACTTGATGGCACATAACAACAACAAATGGCTAATTAATCCACTCGTCTGTCAGTTTGTTGTACTGTGGTGGCTTGTGTGTTGCTATGAGGCTGAAGGCTATGCCACTGGTGTTTCAAATACCAGCAGGGTCACCCGTTGTGGACAGGTTTCAGCAGAGCTCCCAGACTAAAATAGACTCAGAAGAAGGAAGGGGCCAATTCTCAAAGAATTGGCCAGTGAAAACCTTATGAATAGCAGTGAAAATCTGTCTGATATATTACTGGAAAACTTAATGAATACCCCTGAAACATTAATCCAATATAGCACTGGAATATGAGTCTCTCAGGTCAGAAGGAACTCAAAATATGACTGGAGAAGAGCTGCCTGCTCAGAGTAGAGCCAACCTTAATGATGTGGATGGAACAAAGCTTTTGGGACCTCCATTTGCTGATGTGGCATGACTCAAAATGAAAAGAAACAGCTACAAATATCCATTAATAATCAGAACATGGAATGTATGAAGTATGAATCTAGGAAAATTGTAAGTTGTCAAAAAATGAAGTAGAATGCATAAAGATCAACATCCTAGGCATTAGTGAGCTGAAATGGACTGGTTTGGGCTATTTTGAATCAAACAACCATGTGATGATCTACTATGTCAGGAATGACAAATTGAAGAGGAATGGCATGGCATTCATTGTCACAAAGAATGTTTTAAGATCTATCCTGAAGTACAATGCTGTCAGTAATAAGGTAATATCCATACACCTACAAGGAAGACCAGTTAATGCTTCTATTATTAAAATTTACATACTACCACCAAGGCCAAAGACAAGGAAATTGAAGATTTTTACCAATTTCTGCAGCCTCAAATTGACCAAACATGCAGTCAAAATGTGTTGATTATCACTGGTAATTGGAATGTAAAAGCTGAAAACAAAGAATGACCAGTAGTTGGAAAATACAGCCTTGGTGATAGAAATAACACTGGAGATCGCATGATAGAATTTTGCAAGACCAATGACTTGTTCACTGCAAATACCTTTTTTCAACAACATAAGCGGTGGCTATACACATGGACTTCACCAGATGGAGTACACAGGAATCAGATTGACTACATCTGTGGAAAGAGGCAATGGAGAAGCTCATTATCTTCAACCAAAACAAGGGCAGGATCTAACTTTGGAACAGACCATCAACTGCTTATATGCAAGTTCAAGTTGAAGCTGAAGACAAATAAAACAAGTCCAAAAGAGCAAAAATATGACCTTCATTACATCCCTCCTGGATTTAGAGACCATCTAAAGAATAGATTTGATGCATTGAACACCAATGACCAAAAACCAGAGGAATTGTGGGATGACATCAAGAACATCACCCACAAAGAAGGCAAAGGTCATTAAAAGGACAAGAAAGGAAGAAAAGATCAAAATGGATGACAGAAGAGACTCTGAAACTTGCCGTTGAATGGAGAGTAGCTAAAGCAAATGGAAGAATTGACAAGATAAAAGAGCTGAACAGAAGATTTCAAAAAAGCAGCTCGAGCAGACAAAACCAATCACTATAATGAAATGTCCAAAGACCTGGAGTTAGAAAACTAAAAGGGAAGAACACTCTCAGCATTTTTCAAAATGAAAGAACTGAGAAAAAAAGCCTCAAGTTGCAATATTGAACCATTCTATGGGCAAAATGTTGAATGATGCGGGAAACATCAAAAGAAGATGGAAGGAATACACAGGGTCACTGCACCAAAAAGAATTGGTTGATGTTCATCCATTTCAGGAGGTGGCATATGACCAATAACCAATGGTGTTGAGGAAGAAATTGAAGCTTCTTTGAAGGAACTGGTGAAGAACAAAACTCCAAGAATTAACAGAATACCCATTGAAATGTTTCAACAAATGGATGCCATGTTAGAGGCATTGACTCGTATATGACAAGAAATTTGGAAAACAGCTTCCTGGCCAACTGACTGGAGGAGAACCATATTTGTACCCATTCCAAAGAAAGAAGATCCCACAGAATGTGGAAATTATCAAACAATATCATTAATATCACATGCAAGTAAAATCTTGCTGAAGGTAACTCAAAAATGGTTGCAGCAGTATATTGACAGAGAACTTCCAGAAATGCAAGCTGGATTCAGAGGAGGACGTGGAATAAGAGATATCATTACTGATGTGAGATACATGTTGGCTGAAAGCAAAGAATGCCAGAAGATGTTCATTTGTATTTTATTGACTATGCAAAAGCTTTCAATTGTGTGGATCATAACAAATTGTGGATAACATTGAGAGGAATGGGAATTCTGGAACACTTAATTGTGCTCATGAGGAACCTGCACATAGATCAGGAGGCTATCGTTCAAACAGATCAAGGGGATATTGCATGGTTTAAAATCAGGAAGGGAGTGTGACAGGGTTGTATCCTCTCACTGTACTTATTCAATCTGTATGCTGAGCAAATAATCCAAGAAGCTGGACCAAAGGAGAGCATGGCATCAGGATTGGAGGAAGACTCACTAAAAACCAGTGATATGCATATGACACAACTTTGCTTTCTGAAAGTAAGGATGACTTGAAGCACCCACTGATGAAGATTAAAAACTACAGTTTGCAGTACGGATTACATCTCAACATAAAACAAAAATCCTCACAATAGGGCCAATAAGCATCATCATGATAAATGGAGAAAAGATTAAAGGTATCAAAGATTTCATATTAATGATTCCACAATAAACACTGATGGAAGCAGCTAGTCAAGACATCAGACAATGTATTACACTGGGCAAATCTGCTGCAAAAGACCTCTTTCAAGTGCTGAAGAGCAAAGATGTCTTTTTGAAGACTAAGATGTGCCTAACCAAAGCCATGGCATTTTCAATTGCCTTCTTTGCATGTGAGAGCTGGACAATGAATAAAGAAGACGAAGAAGAGTTGATGCTTTTGAGTTGTGGTTTTGGCAAAGAATACTGAGGGTACCATGAACTGCCAAAAGAACTAACAAATCTATCCTGGGAGAAGGGCAACCAGAATGCTCCTTGGAGACAAGAATGGCCAGACTTCGTCTCACATACTTTGATCATATTGGAAGGCAGCATTCCCTGGAGAAGGATATCATGCTCAGTAAAGTGGAGGGTCAACGAAAAAGGAGAAGGCCCTCAATGAGATGGATTGACACAGTGTCTGCAACAATGGACTGAGGTATAGCAAAGATTGTAAGGTTGGAACAGGACCAGGTAATGTTTCGTTCTGTTGTAGATAGGGTCGCTATGAGTCAGAGCTGGCTCAAAGGCACCTAACAACAACAACAATGGCTAATGATTATGAACGTTTCTTCATGTGTTTTTTGGCCACCTGAATATCCTCTTTGGTGAAGTGTCTATTCATGTCTTCTGCCCATTTTTGGATTATTTGTCTTTTTGTTGTTGAGGTGTTGGAGTTTCCTATGAATTTTAGAGATAAGTCCTATGTCAGATATGCCATTGTGGAATATTTTTTCCCAATCTATAGATTCTCTTTTTACTGTTTTGGAGAAGTCTTTGGAAGCACATAAAAATTCATTTTTAGAAGGTCTCATTCATCTAATTTATCTTCTGCTGTTTGTACATTTTGGGTTATAATTGCCAGTCTATGTATGTCATAAATCAGGGCTCCTAAATCTGCCCCTAGTTTTTCCTTGAGGAACTTCACACTTTTCAGTTTCACATTTAAGTCTTTGATCCATCTGGAGTTAGATTTTATGCATGGTGTGAGGTACAGATCTTATTTCTTTTTCTGAGATCCAGGAATGTGAGACCTCCTACTTTGTTCTTCTTCTTCAACATTGTTTTGCTTACCCAAGGTCTCTTTCCTTTCCATATAAAATTAGTGATTGTTTTTTCCATATCCTTAAAGAATGTTGATGGGATCAGGATTGGGATTGCACTGAATGTATAGATGGCTTTGGGTAGTATCGACATTTTCACAATGTTCAATCTTCCTATCCATGTACATGGTATGTTCTTCCATTTATATAGATCTCTTAAGGTACCTTGAAGTAGTGTTTTGTACTTTTCTTTGTACAGGTCTTTTGTGTCCCTAGTGAGATTTATTCCCAAGTATTTTATTTTTTTGATAGCTATTATAAATGCTATTGATTTCCTTTTCAGCAATTTCTTTGCTGGTGTAGAGGAATCCAATTGATTTTTTTTTTAATTTTAATTGTGATTTGGGTGAAAGATTACAAAGCAAATTCACTTTTCATACAGCAGTTCACAGCCTTTGTCTCATGACATTGACTGCAATTTCCCACAATCAACAGCTCCACTTCTACTTCCTCCCCATAGTTACCTCGTCCCTGTGTCCTTCCTTCCTGTGCACTCCTGCCCCCATGATTGTTCTCTCCAAGAAGTGTATCTACCTAATGTAAATGTTCAGCTCATATGGCTGTCTTTTGTTTGGCTGGAAGCCACAGGAGTTGGTTCAATTCCAGACCTGAAAGGCAGCTAGGGCCCTTAG
>NW_006921607.1:2280623-2311666 GCF_000298275.1 Orycteropus afer afer | reverse complement strand
ACAACAACAATTGTTGTTGCTGTTGTTGTTATTTGCCATCGAGTCGGACCCGACTCATAGTGACCCCTCCTTGGGTTTCTGAGGCAGTATCACTATGGAGGTAGATTGCCCAACTTTCATTCCAAAGAGTGGCTGGTGGGTTTGAATCACCAGCCTTCTGGTTAGCAGTCAAGTGCCTTAGGCACTATGCTACCAGAGCTCCTATGCCATATATATTGTTGTTATTGTTGTTAAGTGTACAGGAATCCAACTGATTTTTGGATGTTGATCTTATATCCTGCTATGTTGCTAAATCTCTCAATTAGTTCCAGTAGGTTTTTGACTGAACCATCCTTGTATATTTGGTATGAAATCCACTTGGTCATAATGTATTATTTTTTGGATATGTTGTTGGAGTCTATTGGCTAGGATTTTGGTGAATATTTTTGCATCAATATTCATGAGGGATATTGCTATGTAGTTTCCTTTTTAGTGGCGTCTTTGCCTGGTTTTGTTATCAAGGTGATGCTTGCTTCATAAAACGAATTTGGAAGGATTCCATTCTTTTCTATGTTCTGGAATAGTTTGAGTAGCATTGGTGTCAGTTCTTTTCTGAACATTCAGTAGAATTCTCCAGTGAAACCATCTGGGCCAGGGCTTTTTTGTTGTTGGTAATTTTTTGATGACCTGTTCAATTTCTTCTTTTGTTATGGGTCTGTTAAAAATTTCCACCTCAGTCTGTGTTCGTTTAGGTAAGTGGTGTGTTTCTAGAAATCTGTCTATTTCTTCTAGATTTTCAAATTTGTTGGAGTTTAGTTCTTCATAGTATCCTGATGTTATCCTTTAATTTCTGTTGGTTCTGTTGTGACATCACCCAATTCATTTCTTATTCATGTTATTTGTATTCTATCCCTCTTTTCCTTTGTTAAATTTACCAGTGGTTTGTCAATTTTATTAATCTTTTCCAAAAACCAACTTCTAGTCTTGTTGATTTTTTCTATTGTCTTTCTATTTTCTGTTTCATTGATTTCTGCTCCAATCTTTATTATTTCCTTTCTTCTAGTGACTATGGAATTATTATTATTATTATTATTATTATTTTGCTGCACTTTTACTAATTGTTGGAGATGTTGGGTGTTCTGGTTACCTAGTGTCACTCTGACAAGAATATACCACAAATGGGATGGACTTAACAAACAGGAGTTTATTCTCTTACAATTTCAAGGCTTTAAAGCCAAGTTGAAAGTGGCAAGCTCTAGGGGCTGGGTGAAAGCCCCTCAGCCTTGGGCTTAAGCTCTGCCTCCAACTCCTGGCCCACTGAAGCTAGAGGCTTTTCTTCACTCAGACAGCTGCTGGCTGCTGAGGCTGCCAAGCCCAAGGTTGACATGTAAAAAGGCACAGTCTCGATGTTATCAAACCACATGGCAGGCCATTAACGTAAGTCCATTGCAAGTCCCCAGGTCGGCAGAGCATGGCAGGCTGCTGAACAAAGACATGGCTACATGCAGGGTCCAAGCTAGAGACCATCCCCCAAGGCTTCAGTTAAAACATAGGAAGCAGACCACATTCTGTAAGGCAGCTAATCAGCTGCTCACAGTAGATTCCACCCTGGAGTTGATTACTAGTCTCATCATAGGGAATACTACATCCAGCTGCCCAGCCACTCAACCAGGCCCAGCCAAGTTGACACACAAACTGAACTACCACATTGGGTTAAAGTGTTAATTTGGTCTCTTTTTTCTTTTTTTGACGTGTACATTTATTGCTATAAGTTGGCCTCTGATCACTGCTTTTGCTGTGTCCCAAAGATTTGGTATGTTGTGTTTTCATTCTCATTTAACTCAAGGAATTTTTAAATTTCATTATTTATTTCTATTACCCAGTCATTTTCAAAGAGGGTGTTATTCAGTTTCATGTGTTTGCTCTTTTTTGATTGATCTTCCTATTGTTGATTTCTAATTTTATAGCATTGTGATCTAAGAAGATGCTTTGTAGTATTTGAATGCTTTTAACTTTATTAAGGCTTGCTTTGTGGCCTAACATGTGGTCTATCCTGGAGAATGTTCCATGTACACGGGGAAAAAAAAATGTATATTGTGCTGTTGTTGGGTGAAGGGCTCTAGATATCTATGAAGTCAAGTTGGTGAATTGTATCATTTAGTTATTCTGTGTCTTTGTTGAGTTTCTTTCTAGCTGTTCTATCTTTGATTGAAAGCGGTATATTGAAGTCTCCTACTATGACTGTGGAATCATCTATTTGTGTTTTCAATTCTGTTAAACTCTGATTTATATATTTTGGGACTCTTTCATTGGGTGCATAGGTATTTATTACGGTTATATCCTCTTGTTCAATAGACCCTTTAATCATATAATGCCCTTCCTAGTCTCTTATGTGGTTATTGTCTTAAAGTCAATTTGATCAGAAATTAATATTGTTACTCCTGCTCTTTTATGATTTCCATTTGCTTGATATATCTTTTTCCAACCCTGATTTTTAGTCTGTGTCTTTCTCTCTAAGGTGTGTCTCTTATAGACAGCATATTGATGGGATATGTTTTCTTATCCAGTCTGCAGCTTTCTGTCTCTTGAGTGGTGCACTTAATCCACTGACATTCAGTGTAATTATCAACAAGTATGAATTTGTTGCTGTCATTTTTGTTATGTGTTTTTTCATGGTGTTACTGATTTCTTTGTTCCATATAATTTTCTGTGCTGAGCTCATTTTGTTTATGAATTGTGCTACTATTTCCTTCACTGCTATTGTTTTATATTTGCTAGATATTTGTGCTTGTCCTCTTTTTTATTTTGATGTGAAGGTTTGACATTTTTCTTTGAGGTTACCTTGTGGTTATAATTTTCTTCCCAAATTTAGAACATTCCATTCTATCTTGCAATTGTCTTGACTTCCTCACCATTTAGAAGTTCTGTAACTACACAACTTTTTCCCTCTTTTTGGTTTGTAGTTGTTCTCGTTTGCCAATTGATGTCTCTGGTACCCTGCTTACAGTCTTGTAGGCCTATTTACTTTGGATACTTCCAAAACCGAGTTGGTTTCTGGGTTTTGTCATCAAGTGTGTTAATGATTGGTTGTTCTTTGCTGTTCTTGGTTCTCTGCACAAAGGATTCCCATTAGCATCTCTTATAAGGTTGGTCTGGTTTTAACAAATTCCCTTAATTTCTGCTTATCTGGAAATCTCCTAATTTCACCATCATATTTGAGAGACAATTTTGCCAGGTATATAATTCTTGGTTGGAAATTTTTTTCTTTCAGGGTTTTATATATACCATCCCATGGCTTTGTCGCCTGCATGGTTTCAACTGAGAAATTTTATTTGTTGCCCTTTGTAGGTAACTTTAGTTTGTCCTGTGCTGCTTTCAGGATTCCTTCTTTGTCTTGGTTTTGGTGAGCTTGATGATGATATGTCTTGTTGATCTTCTTTTGGGATCTACCTTGTTTGGAGTTCATTGGACTTCTCAAATGGATATATTCTCATCTTTCATCCTATCAAGGAAATTCTCTTCCAACAAATCTTTGACAATTTTCTCTGTGGTTTTGTCTCTTCCTGTTCTGGAATTCTGATTACACATAGATTATTCCTTTTGATGTTATCCCACATGAACCTTAGGCTTTCTTCATTTTTTTTTTTTTTTTTTCTCATTGATCCCTTTCCAAAGAAGTATTAAAGTATTTGTCTTCAATCTCACTAATTCTATCTTCCATTGATTCAGTTCTACTCCTTTGCCCTTTCAATGTGTCACCTATTTCTGAAAATTTCGTATTAATCTTCTGGATTTATATCTGTACATTCTGTATCATCTCTAATTTTTCATTTATTTTGTCATTTTGTTCTCATGGTCTTCTGAACATTTTCTAGGGTTTTCTCTGTGTTTTCCTCAATTTTGTCAGTGTTTTCCTTGATCTGCCTCTCAATCCACTGAAGGGACCTAAATATAATTTTTTTGAATTCCTTATCAGGAAGTTCCAGTGCTGCTTATTCCTCAGGGATGTATTCTGAATCTGTATCCCAGTCCCTTGTTTCTATTGGTTTATCTTGCTTCTTTGTGTGGACTGTGATGGTTGGTTGTCTCCATGACATTGTGATATTTTTGTGTTTATATTTAATTGGTGATTGTATGTTGGAATAATTCACTCAAGATTTTCATTTTCTTTATATGTATCTGAGTAAGCAGGGTACTGTGCTCCTCTATTCACTAATTGGCAGCACTTATGCCCTCACCACCTGTCTCCTTTCCAGTTACCAGCCTCCTGTATGTCTTTGCTGTCTTTGGCAAGTGGAGCCTAGTCTTAGGTCCCTGGAATCTGAACAAGAATGCTGTGACTTTAAATATCCAAAATGGCCACTGTTTGTAAGCATTCAAAATGTCTGCACCCTCTGGACAGCCAAAAGTCCACAGCTCAGTTTGTCTCCTACTTTGGTGTTTCCCTTTTCAGTTTTCAGCTACCCATGCAGTAGTCCATGCAGCCGTTGGTGAGTGGGGCCAAGTTTTAGGTTAATTCTCAGGTCCTAACACTACTTGGAAATATTCAGGCTGTTCGTGCCTTCAGGACAGGTGACAGTCCACAGCTCTGTTTGTCTCCTTACTCACTGTTTTCATTCAGGAGCTTTGGTAGTGTAATGCCTAAGGCATTTGACTGCTAACCAGAAGGCTGGTGGTTCAAACCCACCAGCCACTCCTCGGAAGAAAGGTTGGGCAATCTACTTATGTAGTGATACCGCCTCAGAAACACAAGGAGGGGATTGCTATGAGTCAGATCTGACTCTACAGCATGCATTTTTTTCCTGCTAGCTGGTGTTTAATCCACTTCTGTATCCCTCCCTTCAAAGCTCAGGGCTCCAGAATTATCTTCTGTATCTGTGTCAATTGGTTTCTCTTTTCTTTGTTTAAGAGGGTTTGTGTAGCTTGTCTACCTATTCTGCCATCGTACTGGAAATCCTACTAGCTTAGTTTCATAGGATTTTTGTTGTGGTGGTGGTGGTTGTTTTCAAGTATATTGCTTTACACAATGTGAGCATAGTTATTTTATAGTGTGCATCTGATATTTCATATTTCTGAAATTGTTATGGGTCTATTTCTGCTACTCATTGTTTCTGGCTCATTCTTACCCATGGTGTCTTGATTCCTTATTTGTCGATACTTTCCTTATGTACTGCTCATTGTCCTTGAAAAATTACTTGTGTCACAGTTGAGTGACAGCTCAATGAGTACAAATTTCTTGGTTGATTTTACACAACACCCCCCCCCAGAGTTGTACAATACTGTTATCCTACTCTTAGATATACTCATATTTCAGATACTGTAAATTAGCTCACCCATTATCCATTTCAACTTCTCTTTGCCTTGATTTCCTATACCGCAGAGGCTATAAGGCTAAAAGCTAAATATCCCTGATTCTTTGACCTAGGATTCCTCATGTAATTTTAAAACCAGTTGCTGTAGAGTCAGTTTCAATTCATGGCAACTTCATATGTGTTAGTTCCATAGTTTTCAGTAGCTAATTTTTCTGAAGTAGATAGATCAGCCTTTCTTCTAAAGCTCATGTGGGTGGACTCAAATCTCCAGCTATTCCATTAGTAGCCGATCTTGTTAACTGTATACACCACCAAGACTCCTCATGGAACTTGGTTTCTGCCAAACAGATCCACTGGCCCTAGACTTGGAGGGCAAAAGGAGGTGGCAGGGAAATTAGATTTTTCTGGCAACCATGATGGTGGAGGTATACAGTTCCTCTGGTGCAATATGGAAGTTTCTAGCACCCAGTCCCTAGCATCTTAGTTGCCAAAAAGCAAGCAATGCTCAGTAGTGATTCCTCTAAAATAGTCCTGGTACATGGTTGGGCATTTCTCCCATCCTATTGCCACTACCTTTGCTGTTTCTGGCTATGCTGCATCCAAGCCTAGTTTCTAGCCCTCTTAGAAACTGTGTAAGCTTCAGAACACCCTTTAATTAATCCTTTTCTCCTAAAGCTAGCTAGAGTGGACTCTATTGTCTATGACTAAGAATTCTGTTACATCCAGTAAAATCAAAATGGAATCAAGAAACCATAGACTTAAACCAGGAATGTAATGGAAAGAAATTCCAGCAAACAAAGCAAGCAGAGCTAAACTATGGTGTTGGAAGTTAGGATAATGGTTACTCTTTGCAGGTGATAGGGTATTACTGATGAGGACACATGGGAGAGACACTGGAATACTAGTAGTGTTTCTTTTTTTTTTTTCCCCAACCTGTATTGTGGGTGCCTGGGTATGGTCAATCTGTGTAAATTTATCCAGCTGTGCACTTACGTGTATTTCTAACTCTAAAAAAAACCAAACTCACTGCCATCAAGTTGATTCCAACTCATAGCAACCCTCACTGGGTTTCTGGGGATGTAAATCTTTATAGAAGTAGATTGCCCCATCTTCCTTCCGCAGAGCAGCTGATGGGTTTGAACTGTTAACCTGGTTAGCAGCCAAATGTCTTATCCACTACGCCACCAGAGATCCTTACCCACTAGCCACTCCTCGGAAGGAAGGTTGGGCAATCCTACTTCCGTAGTGATACTGCCTCGGAAACCGAAGGAGGGGTCGCTATGAGTCAGGTCTGACTCGACGGCACATAACAACAACAATACTTCTCACTAGGTATACTAAATTTCAATATTTTTCAAAAAGCTTTTTATAAAAACTGTGATGCTATTATAGAAGTTGGGAAAGAGTTCTGGTGGTGCAGTGCCCAAGGCATTTGACTGCTAACCAGAAGATTGATGGTTCTAACCCACCAGCTGCTCTGCAGAAGGAAAATGGGGGCAATCTACTTCTATAATGATTTACTGCCATGGAAATCCAAAGGAGGTCACTGAGTCAGAATTGACTCGATGGCAGTGTTTTTGTTTGTTTGATTTTTTAAATAGAAGTTGGAGAAGTGGTACAGAAAAATGCTATGGCACTAAAACATCACCTGGTTAACTGAGATTAAAGAGGTGAGAAAGGCAGAGACAGTGACACCCCAAGAAACAGACAGTGCAACAGCCAAGCACTAGGCAGAACTGAGGGAACAGGAGGTTGCATGGACGTCTTTGTGCCAGGTATTGTCTGTTAGTATTTGCCCTCTTCCTCCCATTCTGTGCTCTCTTTGGATCTGCCAAAAGCCTGGAAACTACATTTTGCAGACTCCCTTGCCAGCTAGGTTAGTTAGCTTTTATCAGTGGACATCACAGGTTGGAGACTAAAAAGTGAGTGAAAGGAAGAATCTTTTTCTTCTGACTCCAGCCGTGGCAGGTGCCCACAAGAGATCACAGGTGGCCAGGTAATTGTGGACTCCAGAAAATACATTATCAAACACACGTTGTAAAGACCAGGTCAAGAGTATTACCAGCCTTCTGATTTCTGAGTAAAACTCCCGTCTCCCTTTCTTTCATCCAGCTCTTCCAACATCTTTATATATAATTTTCAGCATTTGCATTAAATTTCACTTTTCTTGAAATACCTATTTTCCTGGAAAGACATACTGACACCTAATTCCCTCTGTACTCTGAAGGGAATGAACTCCTATCATTTATCAACACTCTGAGCATGGCTGATAAAGCAAATTCAAACACTCAGCTGCTCTCCCTTTGGTTCTCTCCTTCCTTCTTGGAACTGCCCTGGCCCACTCCCACGTGAGCTAGAACCATCTCTACTGGACCTCAGTACTATATTCTGCATGGACGCAACTGTCTGCTCACACAGCACCTGGCACACCTCACACTGTATTGAACTGTCCCCTCTCTTGACTGGGAGCTCCAGGAGGTTGGGAGTGGGCACTGTTTATCCTGAACTCTTTGGATGTTTGGCACTGAGCAGATGCTTACAGCATGTTTCCAAACTAAAACCAAACTCACTGCCATCGAGTCGATTCCAATTCATAGTGACCCCTTTGGGTTTTCAAGGTGGTAAATCTTTAGGGAAGTAGATTGCCCCATCTTCCTTCTGGAGAGTGGCTGGTAGGTCTGAACCACCAACCTTCTGGTTAGCAGTCAAATGCCTTAGGCATGATGCCACCAGAGCTCCTATACAGCATGTTTAATAGTACCATAATGGAGTCTGCAGGAGTTGATGGACAGAGATGGGTTGCTCTACCAAGTCCTAGGTTCAAGAGGAGTATGTTGTTGTTGTTGTTATGTACCGTCGAGTTGGACCCGACTCATAGCGACCCCTCCTTGGGTTTCTGAGGTGGTATGACTACGGAAGTAGATTGCCCAACCTTCCTTCCGAGGAGTGGCTGGTGGGTTTGAACCACCAGCCTTCTGTTTAGTAGTCAAGTGCCTTAGGCACGACGCTACCAGAGCTCCTCAAGAGGAGTCTAGGTGGGATTTTCTTTCTATGCCATGTCTCCAGAAGTCAAGTGGCAAGCAGGCAAATGTATGTAGTGTAGGAGATGAGGGGTGGCTTGAGGCTTGCCCCAGGGAGGACCTGGGACATAGAGAATACAGGCAGACTGGCTGACGTGCCAGATAGCTTTAATGAGCCTGAACACCTCTCCCCTAGTCCCTCCCTCCCCTCTCTCCACCCTTTCCTTCAGTTCTGGACAGGTCCAGCCTGCCCAAGGCTATAGGGCATCTCAGCTGGAGAATTCTTCTAATTTCTCTGTTTCCTCAGCCGCTCCAGTCGCCTCCGAAGGTCAGGGGGCACCTTGGCCCCTGCTGCCAGCAGCTCTCGCAGTCTCTGTTTGGGTGTCTTGGTGAGGTGGAAATTGCAGGGAACAGGGCCCTCTTCAAAGGTGACCTGACAGTTCCGTGTTGCTGAATGGTAGCCCTCAGCACTGGCAGTCACCACATAGTCCCCTGGTGTCAGCAGCCTCCAGTAATCCCCACCCCAAACTGAGGGGAGTGAAAGACAAGATCAGGGTTTAAAGATCCTCAGCCTAAAGCCCTCCAGCATCCCACTTTACCCCCACTCTACAGACACCTGTTGTTACGTCATGGTTAATCCCCTCCACGGCAATGACAGCATCAGCAATCCCAAGCTCCGTGTCCTTGTCCCGCACAACTCCTGTAATACCCATGCGCACCTGTGTAGGGAAAGGTCATCAAAACTGGTTTTTATCTGCATGAGATTGTGACCTTCAGTTAACTTTCTAGGTATGCTTCCCTGATAAAGGTGGTACATCTACTATGTTCCTAGGTAAGTATGATTCTTGTAAAAATACTTTCTGAGTAATGAATTGCATCTGGACAGGAAGAGAAACACCTGGAACCCACTGCCTGTGAGTCAACACAGAGAACTGCCCCATAGGGTTTCCAAGGCTATCATCTTTTTGGAAGCAGACTGCCACATCCTCCTCCCATGGAGAAGCTGGTGGGTTTGAACTGTCGACCTTCTGGTTAGCAGCCCAAATGCTTTAACCACAGCACCACCAGAGCTCTTTCACTGAACTTGGGGAAGCCTAAAGATATGCTTTCCTAGCATGTATTTATAAGAGCCCTGTCCTATAGAGTCGTTGTGAATGGAATCAACTTGATGTTTTGTTTTGTTCTTTTTTTTTTTAGGTTTAAGTTCAGTGACTCTTGTTATTGAGCTTATCTTTTGTAGAAATCTTGAAGTGATACCTATGGAGTCATCACTAGAGATATAAGCTCCAACAGAATATGAAGTTCTATGTGAGTCAGTTCTTGCACTCACCTAACGTGGGCCCTGGGTGGCTCTAGGGACCCCTGAAGAGTCTGCTATCAGGACTACACATTGGAGAAGCACATCTTAAATTATCTGGCTAGCAAACTGTGCCTTCTGTACTTTATCTTTCTAAATCAAATTGATGTCAAGTGTGGTCCGTGGCATCTTGTAAGGATGAGTATTTAGCTGGACCTTAGAAGACCTCGTGGGAGAGGCAGTGTAAGTGGTGAGCAGATGGTCAGGAGTAACTCAGGCAGGCTGGGGACCAGGGGATTTAGGTCTAACCTGTTCCAAGTAGGTGAGGAGGGCATCTTTGTTGTTCTCCCACTCCTGAGGCAGCTCATTCTCATGCGGGAACTTGTCACAGGATAGCTCTACAGTGACTTCAAAGCAGTTGGTGTGTAGGTAGCTGAAGTCATTCATGCCTAGGATACCACAGATGCTGGAGCCAAAGGGGCCGGGGTTGGAGCCCCACCCTCCTGGTACCCTCTTCTGGGAGATCCTTTAGGGTGGGAGTTGACACTGGTGATGTAACAGCAGACTGCTTCATTGGGGAAAGGGCTATGGGGAAAGGGCTACCTCCATTCTTAAGACACATACTCCCAGGAACAGTGTGCCAGTCAGCCCCGTTGATGATGTTGCCATGCAAGGAGAAGTCTTGGTTGTGGCAGGTGCGGCGGTCCGGGTCCTGCATGGCCCGATTAGTGCCAGCATACACAGTGCTGAGCCAGCGAAACACAGGATCATCGGGAGTGGGAGTGAGTTCACGGGCAGCCCATGGGGTTCGAGTCATGTCGAATGGGTAGGACACCACGAGCTCACCCCCATGGAGATTGGCGCTTAGCACAAAGGGGATCCGCTTCATCCACTCGATCACAGCCCGTGTTTCAGGAGCCACCTGGACAGAGACAGGTCAGGAGCCAGAACAATGCTCCTCCAGGTAGCCCTTTAGCACTGCCCCCGAATACTCACAGTGGCATTGGGCAAGGTGTAGTAAGTAGGCAGTGGCAGGTGATGGTTGGGGACAGTGTGAGGCACCAACCCATCATCCTCTGCAGTCCACAGTGGTGTGTTGAGGTCAGCAAAGTTGTGGTTAAGGTCAATGCCCTGGTAGTTCCAGCGGCCTTCTACCCAGCCCACCAGCTCCGAGCCCTGCCAGGGAAGGGGCTTATTCAAGCCAGGTCTGCTCTGGGCACCAGGTCAGATGGGATAGGATGATTCTCATGCCATGTGGCCTACCCGGCGGTAGGCGGTCTCATAGCCATCAGGGTTCATGGAGGGCAGCAGGTGAAGGCGCATCTCTGTCAGCAGCCGGGTCACCCGTGGGTTGCCACGGAGGAACTCACGGCACAAATACTGCATCAGCATCAGAAGCAACTCCCGCCCCAGGGCCTCATTTCCGTGCATACCGGCCACGTAGCGTACCTCGGGCTCTCCTGAGAGCACACAGGGGCTCACAACCAGCTCACACTCAAAGCCCTGCCCATGCCCATCCCTTCCCACCCCAGCCGTGAGTACCCAGCTCATGCTCCCCAGGGCGGTCCGACATTTCCATCACATACAGCTTCAGGCCCTGGTGGCTCTTTCCGATGCTGTAGATGCGAGTGATGTTGGGGCACTGCTCGTTCACCTGCTTCATCAGCTGAACCAGGGTGTAGGATGACATGCGGCATAAGAGGATTAGACCCAGGGCCAGACCATGGATGGCCATGGAAGTACTTACAAAAGCTAGTGGTGGTCCAGACAGATGGGGGGCTGTATATGGCACAGCACAGATGGGGACTAGCAGCAGACCCAGGGAAGGGGTCAGAAGAGGAGAGTCACCAAAACAAGGGAAATGGTAACAGAGCTTAGAGATCAACAGAAGGAAGGGTGAGACAGTGGGGGCCATGGGAGCTGCCACAGCAGGGCGTACCCTGGTGGGGAGGAGACCTGAACTGGGCAGGCCCTCTGTGTCTCAGGGGTTATAGCTGACCTTCCTCATGGCCTTATAATCGTGATGCCGAAAATCCAGAGGATCAGAGGATTCCAGTACAGAGGCCCCAGGGAACAGGCCATTAGGATCTGGTAGAGGATGAGTTCATGGTCAAGGGTCTCGGTGGAAGGTGCAACCTGTGTCCAGGCCCTGCCCATCCAGCTCTTGCCCAACAGCCCACCTGAGACTGGGCAGGCCAGGACCTCTGCCCGGAGGCAAGCTGCACCTCCCTGGAGCCAGGTCTGAGGCAGCAGGCGAATGTAACGGGCTACCTGGGGCTCCGGCAGGAGGTTCAGCACTGGGGTCTCTTGGTCTGAATTGGCTGGAAATATCTGGGGGCATCAAGTCCTTTGTTAGGGTTGTTTGAACCCCAGCAGTCTGGCCTAGAACCCAGGGCAAGAGCTCACGCCTCCAAGCTCATCTTATAATTCACCCTGGGGGATCAGGCTGGAGACTTGCATTCTACACCGAACACAGAGCCCCCTGCCCATAGCCCCTGCTGATGGGCAGTCCCAGAGAGCCGTGCTTTTTGACTTAGTCACAGTTGATTAGGCCAATATGGTCATGTGAGTCCAGAGCAGCCAATCCTAAAGCTGGCCAGGACCCCACACCATAGCTTAGTAGTGGTAAGGAGGGGTCTATGAGGTGGGGAAGTGAAAGCCATGAAATAGCCTAGAAATGATACAAGAAGGACCAGACCCATTACTAGAAGGGATGTTCCAGGCAGGAACCTGCAGCATAAAGCTGGACCTACCTGGAAGTAGAGGAATCTGGGGAGGATATGGGCATGCTGGGTGTCACTCATCCTGACAGCAACCCCCTTTCTACTGGGATGCCCGAGCAGGTATCTGCTCCTTGTCCCCAGAACAGTCCCAGCCCACAAGAGCCCTCTCTAGTGGACTGGGTGCCCAACTCCCAGCATAGAGGGTCCCAGCCACTGTGGGCCCACTCACTGCGTCCATGCCAGTGCTGCGGTTCCTGCTTCCCCACCAGCTCCTACTGTCATTGCTGAACTGGATTTTGTATGATGTGACCCAGTCGTACCTGGAAGAGAGGTAGGGAGAGATCACCAGTGCCCCCCAGGGCTTCCACCCAGCCCACTTGTATCTGCTAGACTGCCTCACCTCCAAATAGAGTTCCTGCCCTGTGTGATAACACCTGAGAAGCGAGTGGGGTGCCGAGCATCCACCTGAAGCCACGGCTCGGCGTCCTGCTGCTCAGCACACCAGGCACCATCATACAGATCACCATCCTCCAGACCTGACTGAAGGCACAGGACAGGGGGACAAGGTCAATGGTGGGCACAGTGGAGTGGGCCAGGGCAGGGAGGGGGCAAGGGAACAGGCCCCAGGGGTCACCTTGTCTGCCCCTAAGACTCAGGATCTGCACCACGGTTGCTGACCTGGATGTTGAGCCGTCCTCGGTGTGGTCCAAGACCAAAGGACTGGCTGCTGGATGCCTCAAGCTGGCTGTCTGAAACTCGTAGGGATTCCAGGCCCAAAGGAGGACAGTCTGGGGCAAAGAGCAAAGAGAGGGTAGTCAGGGCAGGTGGGAAGCTGAGCCTAAGCTTGCCCAGGTGCTAGGCAACCTTCGGGCATGCCTATGCCCATGAGACCAAGGGCTATCTCAGTGCGAGTGCCAGGGGCTGCAAGTCTAGGCTGGACTACTGGCGGGGTGGTACCTGGTTTTTGCTCCTTAGGGGGGTCAAAGGTCTTTGCAGGATTGGCAGTCACTGGGGGACTGGGGCCAGTTATCTTCTTTCTTTTCTTCATGATGACTTTTTTCTTCTTGATGACTCGAATCCGGACATTCTGTCCTGTAGTCCCTAGGCACCAGGGAAACATCGGCATGAAACCTCAGATGCAGAGTTCTGCTAGCCCAAGAACGCATGCAAGCTCACAGCTGGCCCCACCACAGGTATCTAAGGGCCTTAGCATAGCATTCTAGGCTGCAATCTGACCCCAAATGGCCTCTCCAACCATGTCCTTGGTTCTTCCTTCTCCTTCCTGACAGGACTGTGCATGTGGCCAGCCTCACCTCTGACCATTTCCAATGAAGAGCCACACCCAGCCTCCAGGAACTGTATGGTTGCTCCTAAGAGCTGAGTTTGGTTCCTTACCTCATGAACTTTGCTCTGCCTGACCCTTCCCCATAATACCATCCACCTCTGACTTTGTCGTCTAATTCCATTCTTCCTTCACATCTGAGCCCTGATGACCTCCAGGGAGCCCTTTCTAGCTCCAGACTGGGTCTCATGCGTCACTGTCCCTGTCCCTGTGCCACCTCTATCATTGTATCTGGCCTCTGGGCTTGAGATGTCCTGTCCTCAAATCCATGTCTGCTCGGACACTCAGTTTTTCCAGAGCAAGGCCTATGTCCTGATTCACCCTTTAGCACAGGATAGGTGCCACCAGCTCCCTACCCATCCAGGCTCCAAAGCTGCCTCTGGAACATGCTGCACATTTTCCACCTGGTGCCCCAGTGCCTTTGCACATGCTTTTTCCTCCTCCTTGGCTGCCTTGTCTCTTCAGTCTTCCTGACTCAGAGTCTCCACCCTTCAGGATCCAGTTCTACATGAATCCTCTGAGAAGCCCTTCTTGACTGCAACCCCTTGCCTTCCTCCTCTATGTACCCACATTTGAAGGTTGGAAGGCCAGGCAGCTTGCCTCTTCCCTTCCCCAGACAGTGTGTCATTTTTCCCAGCAGCCTCAGCAAAAACTGCTCTCCCTCACTCTCCCTTCCTTTTTCTTGTTCTCTCCCTCTACCCATAGCCTTCAAGCTCTCTCCTACATAGTTCAGCTCTGCACCTTTCTTCCTCTCCTCCAGCTACCAGGCCTCAGTTGCCTCCTCGGTGGAAAGGGAAGGCTTTGGACGGGAAGGAGTCCCTGAATGATGCAAACGGTTAATAGAGAAGTTGGAGGTTCTATTCCACCCAGAGGCACCGCAAAAATAGGCTTGGCTATCTAATTCAGAAAAGCCAGCCACTGAAAACCCTGTGCAGCACAGTCCTACTCTGACACACACGAGGTCGTCAAGAATTCGAAATCGACTGGACGGCAACTAGTACTGGTAGGGCTGGAAGAGGCCGAATTTCACTACAGCCCATCCCGGGAATGCTGACTCGGTCGGGAGGGGAACAGGCGCTGCTGAGTCAGCAGCCATAGCGCCAGGCGAGGAGGGCGCACCACTGAGTGTGTGTTTGTGTGTGTGTGTGTGTGTGCGCGCGCGCGGGAATGAGAGTGCGTGTGTGTGCGCGGGAGTGAGTGTGTGTTTCTGTGTGTGTGTGTGTGTACGCGCGCGAGGGATCGTCACACCGGAGGTGGTAGGGGTTTGGGGTGAACCGAATTGCAGAGAACCGGTTCTCGGTCCGGGAACTCACCGTTCCCTTTCTCCGCGGGTGGCCGTGCCGGGTTGCTTTGCGGAGCGGGGGTCGAGACCGAGGCTTCAGTGGTCGCGGGTGGCGCAAGACCCAGCACTGAGGCGTCGGCCGCCCCTAGACTTGGGCCGACGGCAGGCGCGCACGCGGCCAGGGCGAACAGCAGACTCCACATAGCGCGGGTGAAGAGGTAGTCTGCGCGCACGGGCGGTCTGCGGACTTTTCTCTTCCTGCGCGGTGCTCGGGAGCCCCCCGCCCCTTCCTGCCCGCCAGCGCCTCACGCCCCCTGCGTCCTCCGACCCGCCCACAGCCGGGTTGGGGCCGCGGGACGCCGAGAGTGGGGGAGGGCGCGGGCGGAGCAAGAGGGGCCGACCCCCGAGGAGTCCAGAGCAGCAGTGGGGCGGGGCGCGGCCCGGGCCGCCCCGGGTCCCTGCACCCACGGATCCTGCCTCTCCTTCTCCAGATGTACCGAGCTGACTAGTCAGTCGGCAGTGCCCCTCGGCATGGTCAATTTTACTTAATCTTGAGGTTCCATAGTGGGCATCTACTGTGTATCATACATGAAGCGCCTGGGCGCTTTGCCCGTGACCTCGCAATGAAACCTCAATTTACAAAGTGGTAAACTGAGACTCACAGGGACTAACTGACTTGGCCAAAGTACCCAAACCGAAAACTTTAGGAAGGAATCTACAATCCTAGAGGGAAAAATCCATCCCGAGCGAGTTTGCTAAACGATATAAAGAGTGAAGGTAAACTGAGGCGAGGGAAGGGGCTCGGGAGAGGGCGTGAACTGGCCCTCCAGGAAACCTTAGGAAGGACAACCCTAGGGCCCCACGCTTCCCCACCCCCACCTCGGCCCCTCCTCCCTTCTTTTCTTTTTCCTCCCTTCTCCTCCCCTCCGTTTTTTGCGCGCCAGGCTGCCACGTTCCGGGCTTACATAATCAAAGGGAGAAGCCGGGAGCAGATACCCAGCCGGCAGGGCCGTGGCCGGAGGCAGAGGTTTGACCCGCGCTCGCCCTTACCCCTAGTCCGCTTCCTGCTCCTCACGGAGCCGGCAGCCACAGACCCTCGGCTTTCAGAGAGCGCGACTTTTCCCATCCCCCTCCGGAGCCCCATTTGGGTGCCCCGTTCCCTAGAAGGAAGAATACGCGTCCGCTGTGTGCCTCTGATGGGCGCTTTGCCCTCGCTAGGAGCCGGATAAGGAGATGGTGCCTTCAGCATATGCCCTTCCAGAGGTGGTCGGGAAGCCCCTCGAGTGCGTGGGGCCCTGGGCGAGTTTTTGTCGCGGAGCTTCTGCCTGAACAATTTGAATCACTCAAAATCAGCGTGTCAGCATCATTCTGGCGGCCCCATCTCACCCAATCCCGCGAAAGGAATCCTGCACCGCGCTCCTGGAACTAAGTCCTTCCACCGGCCGGGACCACCACGTGGGAGCCAGTCCCGAAGCTCCTCGAGGCACCTGGTTGACCCCAAGCGCTCCAGGTAAATGGCCAGAGAGCGCCCGAAAGCGGTATCAGGGACGAGAGCCGCGTGGGACCCGGTCCCCTCTTGGAGCACCCCTCCTAGACGGCACTGTCAGGTCCGTAGCACCGAAGGGGACTTAGACAATTTCAAGGAAGGTGCTCTAAAAGTAAGGGGTCCCCTGAAGTTCGGGGCGAGGCCGGGGCAGGACCATACTGCAGGCGGTGGCTTTCCTGGCGTGGGAGACCGGGGCAGGCTCCAGTGGAGCTAGAAGCAGGTCCGAAGAAGTGCTGAGGGCTCCCTCCCGCTAGAACCTAATCCGGCTACTTCCCTGTTTCTAGCTCCACCTGCATCCCAATTTCACAGAGGAGTGCAAAGGGGACTGATGAGGGGACAGGAAAGCACAGGACATCCCAAGATTCCTGCTCCCTCCAAGCCATTCTCCACCCGGAACCCAAGTTGTGTCATTTTACTCCTGGCTGGAAGTCCCCAGTGGGCTCCCCTGTAAGGATCTACATGGTCAAGTGCTTTCCTACCTACAGCTTTCCTACCTCATCTCCCTCCACTCCTCCTGGCTCTGGTTGTGGTCCGGCCACACTGGCATTCTAACTTCTCCAAAGCCCCAGCCCCATCCAGCCTCAGTGCCTTTGCACTTACTGTGAACCAACCATCATTCAGATTCCTTTCAAGGTCATCTGTTTCCAAAACCTTTTCCAGACCACTCGGATTAAAGTGAACACTATCACCCTGCACAAACTCTATCCTCCCACCCTGTTTTATTATTGTCTTCAAGGCACTCAACACCGACTGAGATGATCTTATTTGCTCTGTATTCCCTGTGAGGCTCCACCCCTAGGGAGAGGTTAGCACTCTTCGAGAGGAGCTTTGTGTGCTCAATGGGTCAGAATTGCACCTCAGGCACTAGAACAGCACCTGTTCACTAGTTACTGCTCAAAAAGAATGTGTATAATATATTCACGGGAACAACAACAACAACAACAACAACAAAAAAAACCTGACTCATAGCGACCCCTCCTTGGGTTTCTGAGGTGGCATCACTACGGAAGTATTTTGCCCAATCTTCCTTCCCAGGAGTGACTGGTGGGTTTGAACTGCCAGCCTTTTGGTTAGCAGTCAGATGCCTTAGGACAGATGCATAGCATCTGGTTTTGAGGAAGAGGAGATGGCAGACTTGCCCCTAGAGTGACTTGGATTAGACATGCTGGTGCCCTCTGCACACACCCCCTGGACCCCCTTGTCTTCCCCCCCAGCACCCCTATCCTCTCTGCGCTATTACAATCCTCAGCACCCCTTTGCATCCCTCTGCACTCCTCTATGCCTCCTGTGTCCCTCAACACCTTCTCTTACTCTCTCATTCCCTCAGCCTTCTCAGAGCTCCCCAGCCTTGGCTACCACCTCTGGTCTTTGTCACTGGGTACTTGGGGCTGCCAAGGCATGGACCCTGGAAGTAGATTCCGGAGGTGATGGCTCCACAGGTGTTTGTGCCCAGGTATTTAGTGCCAGATGGAAGATCTGTCATGTCTTCATGGGGGTTAGACTGCCTACCAAAGCAGCACTGAGCAAGTGGGGTGGAGGCATACCCCAAAGGGCTCATAGTTAAGTGTTGGACTGGGAATCTCCTGCCAGGTCCGGCATCCCCACCCCATGTGGCTAAGTGGCTGGGCTTGAAGAAGAAGGGGTAGAGGTTGGATAACTTTGGTGCCAAGAAAGACCAAAACCAAATTCACTGCCATAGAGTCGGATCCAACTCATAGCGACCACTCCTTGGGTTTCTGAGGCGGCATCTCTACGGAAATAGATTGCCCAATTTTCTTTCCAAGGAGTGGCTGGTGGGTTTGAACCGCCAGCCTTATGGTTAGCAGTCAAGTGCCTTAGGCACTAAGGCCACTATTTCACATCCCGCTACAGCCATTTGTTTTGTTTGGGTATTTCTGGACAGTCATTTAACCTCTCTGAGCCTCAGTTCTGTCATAAAATGGGAACATAGTTTCTTCCTCATAGGGTTGTACTCACTACCGTTGAGTCGGATCCAACTCATAGCGACTCATAGTGACCCCTCCTTGGGTTTCCAAGGTGATATCACTACAGAAGTAGATTGTCCAATCTTCCTTCTGACGAGTGGCTGGTGGGTTTGAACCACCAGCCTTCTGGTTAGCAGTCAAATGCCTTAGGCACTACACCACCAGAGCTCCTCATAGGGTTGTAGCGATGATGAAATGAGGTAATATTTGGTTCGGGTGAGCCTCTAGATTAACCAGATGAATTAAAGATGGAGAAAGCATTTTAACTTAGTCTTCTTGTTCCCACATACGTGGATAGAATTGACAAATAATACAAAGGAAAAGAAAGGAGGCTGTGTGTCTGGCTGCACAAATAAAGAAATAAGTAGTGGACTCTATACTTGTCTCTGTCTCCTCATCTTCTGTACCCAGTGTTGAGGGAGGATCACTCCTCACTTGGTGCCCTCCCTCCCAGGGGCTGAGGAAGGTGAACAGTGATGAGAACTCCCAAGAGCAAAGATATCACTTTGAAGACTAAGGTGCTCCTGCCTCAAGCCATGATATTTTCAATCATTTCATATGCATGCAAATGCTGGACAATGAATAGGGAAGACCAGAGAAGACTTGGTGCATTTGAATTATGATGTTGGCAAAGAATATTAAATATACCATGGACTGCCAGAAGAACGAACAAATCTGTCTTGGAAGAAGTAGAGCCAGAACTCTCCTTAGAAGTAAGGATGGTGAGACTTTGCCTCACGTACTTTGGACATGTTATCAGGAGGGACCAGTCCCTGAAGAAAGACATCATGCTTGGAAAAGTAGAGGGTAAGCAAAAAAGAGGAAGACTCTCAGCAAGATTGATTAACACAGTGGCTACAATAATGCCAGGCAAAGCATAGCAATGATTATAAGGATGCCCAGGAGTGGGCAGTGTTTTGCTCTGTTGTATGTAGGGTCTCTGTGAATTGGAAATGAGTCGTTGGCACCCGACAATGATAGCCTAAGGCATCTCGATACATCAGGTGCCATTGCCCCAGCTTCTTCTCCCTACCACCTCCCCCAGCTGTCTCCTGTACATCAATGTTTGAGAGCCTTGTTCCTTAAACTGTGGGCTTGGAAATCCCCTGAAAGCTTGTTAGAAATACACTTTTCCAGTCCTACCCCCCCACAATGAATCAGAATCTGTGTTTTAACAAGATGCTCCAGAGAATCCAACCCCAGGAGATTCATGTGCACATTAAAGTCTGATGACGCATTGGTGTAAAACACGTCCATCTAAAATGCACGAGGTTCAGAACTTTCTGACTCTGTGGTTGATGCTGTCATTGGAAATTTTATCTCAAGCCACAAAAATTCATCCACGTAACTAACATTAGGAAATTGGTTTTTCATTCATCCTGGAAGGGTAGATTTCTGATCTCCACAAATATAAGCCTATACCAACTTGATTTTAAAAAAAAGAAACGAAATAATTTTGTTAAATCTAAATACTATAGAATATAGTTTTAAAGGTAAAACAAACTTAAACTTGTAATAAATACTCTTCTTTATGCTTCTCCGCTTCCGAGTCAACTACTTTTAATTATTTTTATTACTTCTCTCTTGTATTTACCTCTAAACAGAAACACTTTTCTGTTTAGATGCTCTCTGTGGATTTTCTGCTGTGGAATCAAGGAGTTAGCTTTCTTACCACCTCTCTTTCTCTCTCTCTTTCATATACAAACATACATTGCCCCTCTTTTTATCTTTCCAGTAGAGCTAAATCACTATCTGAAATCAATACAAAGTGTTCATATTATCACAATCGTGTAAATATTATCGTTCAATTTTTTGTGTTTCCTGGAGTTAGTGATTACTTTGTTTTGGCATTTGTTTGGTTTTTTTTTAGGCACCAGTTCTTAATCTAATCCCAAAGCTTCCAACAAAACTGAACATTTATTTTGATTATGTTTAAACAAGCAGAGTGTCGATTTTCTTTTCTTCTGAAGACATCTCTCCTGGAGCAACCTGTCCTCTAGTTCCAGATTAGATGGTTACTATCTTTATTTAGGGGCATACTATCTTGTCTCCTCTCTCCTGTGTTTAATCCTACTTCTTGAGTCCCATATTGTCCTCTTTTTAAAATTTAATCCCTTATTTTGCTGAAGCACATCCTTCAATAGCTACCTAAGAAAGAGTGTGGGCACGGTCAAGTTTTTGAGACATTGTATGCCTGAAAATATCTATTCAACAATCTCACTGGATAATCATTTGGAACAGATGTAAGTTTCTACATCAGAAATCATTTTCCCTCAGAATTTTTTAGGACATTGCTATATTGTCTTCTTGCTACCAGTGCTGGTGTTTAAATGCCTGATGCCATTCTGATTTCTGGTCCTATGTACATGATCTTCTTCTAGAAATGACAATCATAGGAATGTCTTTTTACCCCTGGTGATCTCAACTTTCTCTAGTCTGCTCAGTTCCTGCCCATTCATCTGCTTTCTAACTGCCAAAATACTGACATCTTGCCTGCCTTTCTCTCTGTTTTGCTCTTTATCCACATAGGCTTATGCCTCTTAAATTACTTTACAATCTGTTAGTCAGGTTGCAGGAAGGGACAAAGAAAACTATGTGTGTTCAATCAGTTAGCTCACTTACTTCTAAAGTCTGCTCCCACACAGATTATTATCAGCAAACATTCACTCCCCCATCACCCCATAGGTGGTGTGTCCTAGCCTCACTGATGCAAGCAAAAGCTTAAAATTGGAATTCCTTTTTGTGCATCTGCTTTCTCCATAAGAACAGCAGGCCCCAGTGTAGCCCACTGGCCATGGAATGTGAGAAACATGGGAAGCAGACCTGGACCCTACCTGTAGCCAGCCAAGCCCAAGCTAGATGAGCCAACTCCTAGCCAGTCTGCAGACACACAAACAAGAAATTGTTTTAAGCCTCTGAGTTTTGGGGTGGGTTTTGTTGTATAAACAGCTACCTAAGACAGCTTTTTCAAAGCAATGGGCTAATTTTTACTAGTGTAACAAAAACTGAATAACCTAGACCTTGGGAAATGTAACAAAGCCAGACACTTTTGTTTGTCTGTGGGAGCCATGGAGGCCAAGCCATACCATGGTCATCTGAAGCTTTCCTCTGAACGCAAAAACGCAACCATTGACGTGGAGTTGGATCTGACTCATAGCAACCCCTCCCTGGGTTTCTGAGGCAGTATCACTATGGAAGTAGATTGCCCAGCCTTCCTTCCGGGGAGTGGCTGGTGGGTTTGAACCGCCAGCCTCCTGGTTAGCAGTAAAGTGCCTTAGGCGCTTTCCTCTGAGGGAAACAGGAAATCTCACAACCAATCATCCTGAGGGACACTTAATCCTCTCAGGAAATTAATTGGTCTTGGGACTGGAGCAGGAGGATGGGAGAGGGACCGTTTCCAGGCTGTGGGGATGAAGAGGCCAGAAAGGATGTCTTAGTGGAGAACTACCCAAAGTCATGGTAGGAAAGACAGAATCACACAAATGAGCCTTATGGAGCCCTCTACCTCAAGGGGGCACAACTGGCCTCCAGTCTCACTGGCAGCCCGCAAAGGACCCTGGGGGAACTCTGGACATGAGTTTGTCCTCCTGGAGGTTAGAGAGTGAAGCTGTCTGAGCACACCCAAACAACATCCACAGCCTTGAGACCAAGGCTACGTGATGGAGATTTTTAAATGCTGACCAACGTGCAGGAGATCCCAGATAGAATGGGAGAACAATGTGGAACAAAACTCAAAATCATAAAAAAAAAAAAAAGAGAGACCAGGTTTCCTGGTCTGATAGAGCTTGGTGAGACCCCAAAGACTACGGCCCCTAGTTACCCTTACCCTTCAGGTCTGGAACTGAACTCACTCCTATGGCTTCCAGCCAAAGAATAGACAGGCATAGGGAGTGAACGTTTACATCAGGTAGATACATACACTCCTTGGAGTCATCAGTCAATCAATCAGTCAATCAATCATGGGAGAACAGAAGGGTAGAGTTTGCACAGGGAGATAGCTTGCGGGGCAGGAGTATATGGGAGTGAGGGACACAGGGAAGAGGTAACTACAGGGAGGAAGTGGGAAGAGAGCTGTTACATTGTGGGGTGTAGCCAGTGTCATGAAACAAAATGTGTATGAAATGCTGTATGGGAAATGAATTTGCTCTGTAAACTTTCACCCAAATCACAATAAAAATTGGAAAAAAAAAAAAAACATAAATAAATAAATAACATGCTGACCAGCAGGGGCCATACTCTTGACATGCCAGAATGATAAAAATGCAAGAACAAGGCTCCTTCCATGTTCTGAAACCTGGATCAGGGGAACCAGTCCCACAACCAAGGTAGCAGTAAGTTGAACCTGGGGGACCAGGGTGTTCCTTTATACTTCCCTGATGAGTTGGTTGTTGTTATTAGGTGCCGTTGAGTCAGCTCCGACTCAGAGCGACCCTATGGACAAAGAACGTAACACTGAGTTGGTGGCAATGCCAAAAATGCCCAAAAGCAACAGCAGCCAAAAAGATGGCTACTGGGAACAGATGCCATAGTGATACTGCCTCAGAAACCCAAGGAGGGGTCACTATGAGTCAGGTCCGACTCGACAGCACATAACAACAACAACAACAACAGAAACAGATGAGACCGTCAGGTGGCGCTGGACTTGCAGTGGTATTCCCAGCAAGTGATGATGGGTGAGCATCAGGAATGAGGACCAGGGTCAACAAGCATGGGACTCGTGGTTTGGAACCAAGAAGCCAAGGGACATCCCAGGAAGTCAGTTATTCTCCCACAGTGAAACAACCTTTAGTAGCACCAAGAACAGAAACCCATTTTCAGTCAGCATGTGCAAGCCATCTGAGGCAGTTGTCTTTGCTTCCTTAACACATTCCACACAGAGCACAGGCAAGGGAGAATCTCTTATTCTCCTATCCTCATGGCACACTCTGCCTGGAAGCCTCTCTCATCTCCTTTCCGTTCATAGCTAACTCTTGCTTACCCTTCAAATTCCTTCTCTCCCAGACTAAAGCCAGACTCTTTGTTGGTCATTCTCAAAGCATGTATTTTTTTTGGAGGAAGGTGACACATAACACATAACACAACTTGTCACTAAAGTCTAATTCCTTGAGGCAAAGAATCACATCTTTTCTTCACCAGCATATATCCACTACAATGTATACTCCACTGAGGTCCCCTTTACCAGGTAGTGTCCCTCAGATGACAGGAACTGTCTCATTGAGAAGGTTATACACATCTTCCCTCCTCCCCGCAAGGTGGGGATCACAGCCAATGATTGATGCAGGGGTACAAGATGGGACCAACTCTTCGGTGCCATTCATCTTCCAGAGTTCCCCATGGGATCATGCTGAGGCTAGACTCCATCTGAGACCACATTCTTGCTTAGTTAGCTCTTTTCCCTGCTCCCTGTTTCTCATTTCCCAAAAAGTTTTCCTTCTGAGAACCTGCCCTTAATAAAGTCACATGTACAAAAATCCCCATCCCAGGCTGTATTTCTAGGAATCATGACTCAGTACCTGGCACAGATACACCATTGCTGAATGGAAAATAAACTCTGAAACTGAAGAAATTACAAACAGACTCTCCTATAATTGTACGCCGAGCACCTTACACATAGTAAATTCTCAAAGAACTATGGTGACCCCATCCCTCTCTACTCCAGTATGGAGTAGCCTCAACTTAGTGGAATCATGCATGAGGGCATGACTCTTAGTTTTGTTTGTGCAGGATTGAAAAATTTTTTTGATGTTCCCTCTCCTCCCTTCCTACCCCTGGTAATCAACAAAGAAAGTTTCCTTCCATATATAAACCTTTCCTTGACTTTTTATAATAATGACTAATATTTGTCCTTCTGTGATTGACTTATTTCACTCAGCATAATGTCCTCCAAGTTCATCCACGTTATGTGGTGTTTTGCAGATTCTACATTATTATTTTGTGTTGCATAGCATTCCATTGTGTGTAGGTACCATAGTTTGGTTATCTATACTTCTGTTGATGGACACCTAGGTTATTTCCATCTTTTTGCTATTGTAAATAGTGCTGCAATGAACATGGGTGTGCATCTCCATGTTCTTGTCCTGGCTTTCACTTCTTTAGGATATATACGTAGTAATGGGATTGCTGAATCAAATGGCAGAGAAGCAGCCTGATTTGTGTTCTGTCTCCTCCTCTCCTAGAAGGATATCTTCGACCATCAGTTATCCCTCAAAGTATTATATGAGAACAAAGACTAATTCTCTTAATTATGATCCATTCCACTCTTGCCTTTCCAAACACTGAATTGAGACATGCTGGAATTTCTGCAGCCACCACCCATTTACACATTGTTATTGGGGATAGAAAATCAAAAAGGAAGAACATGCTAGGCATTTCTCAAGCTGAAAGAACTGGAGAAAAAATTCAAGCCTCGAGGTACAATATTGAAGGATTCTATGGGCAAATATTGAATGATTCAGGAAGCATCAAAAAAAGATGGAAGGAATACATAATCACTGTACCAAAATGAATTGGCTGATGTTCAACCATCTCAGGAGGTAGCATGCGATCAAGATCCAATAGTAATGAATGAAGAAGTCCAAGCTGCACTGAAGATATTGGTGAAAAACAACGCTCCAGGAATTGACAGAATACCCATTGAGGTTAAAAAAAAAAAAAAAAAAAAAGTGAATGGAGCACTAGAGGTGCTCACTCATTTATGCCAAGAAATTTGGAAGATGGCTACCTGGCCAACTGACTGGAAGAGATCCATTATTTGTATCCTTTCCAAAGAAAGATAATCCAACAGGATGTGGAAAGTATTGAACATCATCATTAATATCACACACAAGTAAAATTTTGCTAAAGATAATTCAAAAATTGTGGCAGCAGTATATTGACAGGGAGCTGCCAGAAATTCAAGCCAGATTCAGACGAGGATGTGGAACAAGAGTTATCATTGCTGATGTCGGCTGGATCTTGGCTGAAAGCAAAAAAATACCAGAAAGATGTTTACTTGTGTTTTATTGATGATGCAGAGGCATTCGACTAGTGAATCATAACAAATTATGGATAACATTGCAAAAAATGGGAATTCCAAAACATTTAAATTGTACTCATGAGGAACATAGACCAAAGAGAACAAGGGGATACTGCATGGTGTAAAATCTGGCAAGGTGTGCACCAGGTTGTAACCTTTCACCATACTTGTTCAATCTGTATGCTGAGCAAATAATACAAGTTGTTGTTGTTGTTTTTAGGTGCCATTGAGGTGATTCCAACTCATAGTGACCCTGTGTACAACAGAACAAAACACTACTATATTAGGCTGGGTTCTCTAGAGAAGCAAAACCAGTAAAGTTTATATGAAAGAGAGAGAGAGAAAAATTTATCTTAGGAAAATGGCTCATACACTTATAAAAGCTGGCGAGTCCCAAGTTCTTGGATCAAACATCAAGTTGGAGGCTTTTCCTGACTCACACAGCTTCAGGGACTGACGAGCTCAAGATTGCCAGGCAGTATACTGGCTGTTGATTCCAACGAATGACGAATCCAAGATCACCAGACCGAATGGTGGATTGTTTGCTCACGGACTGTTGTAGGCAGCACAACAGGATCCACATCCACAGAAAAGTGTCTCATTTTCCCAGGATGTCCATAAACATATTGGAAGCAGGCCACACCCCTAGGGAAACTCCCCTCCAACAGCTTGGCTGCTCAAAACATATACATCCGATCTCATCATGGGAATAACCCACATGGCAACTGTTTAAACCACTCAGAGTTGTGGTCCAGCCAAGTTGACACACAACTCCAACTATCACAACTGCCCTGTCTTGCACTGTCCTCAAATCCTTGCTATGCTTGAGCCTGTTGCAGCCATTGCATCTCATTAAGGGTCTTCCCCTTTTTCTCTGATCTTCCACTTTACCAAGCATGATATCCTTCTCCAAGGACTGGTTCCTCCTGACCACATGACCAAAATATGTGAGACAAAGTCTGGCCATTCTCGCAGGAGCATTCTAGCTGCACTTCTTCTGGGGTAAATTTGTTCATTCTTCTGGCAGTCTATGGCATTTTTTATATTCTTCACTAATAACACAATTCAAATGCATTAATTTGGTTTTCCTTATTTACTGTCCAGCATTTGCACACATGAGGCAATTGAAAATACCATGGCTTGGGTTAGGAGCACCATAGTCTTCAAAGTGACATCTTTGCACTTCAACACTTTAAAGAGGTCTTTTCAGCAGATTGGCCCAGTGCAGTATGGCATCTGATTTCTTGACTGCTGCTTCCATGAGTGTTGATAATGGATCTAAGTAAAGTAAAATTTTTGACAACTTCAATTTTTTCTTCATTTATTATGATGTTGTTTATTGCTCCTGTTGTGAAGATTTTTGTTTTCTTTATGTTGAGGTGTAATCCATACTGAAGACTGTAGTCTTTGATCTTCATCAGTAAGTGCTTCAAGTCCCCTTCACTTTCAGCAAGCAAGGTTGTGTCATCTGCATATCGCAGGTTGTTAATGAGTCTTCCTCCAATCCTGATGCCATGTTCTTCATATAGTCTAGCTTCTTGGATTATTTGCTTAGTGTAGAGATTGAATAAGCATGATGAAAGGATACAACTCTTGGATATAATAAAAGTACCTATTCCACTCCTCAGAAGGAAGGTTGGGCAATCCTACTTCCGTAGTGATACTGCCTCGGAAACCCAAGGAGGGGTCGCTATGAGTCGGGGCTGACTCGACGGCAAACAACAACAACAACATTGTATGTGATGAGTATACAGTGTGTTGGGTATAATTAATGAGTAATAGTATGTGGTAGTTAAGGCTGTTGTCAACTTGGCTGGGCCTGGTTGAGTGGTCGGGCAGCTGGATGTAGTTATTCCCCATGGTGAGACTGGCAATCAGTTACATGGTGGAATCTATTGGAGCAGCTGAGTAGCTGCTTTAGAGATGTGGTCTGCTTCTAGTATTTAAAAAGCAGCTTTGAGGAATGTCTCTAACTTTTTGGCATGCTTGAACCCTGCATGTAGCCATGTCATTGTTTGGCAGCCTGCCATGTCCTGCTGATCTTGGGACTTTTTCTGGACTTGAATTAGTGACCTGCTGTGTTGTTTGGTGATATCAAGACTGTGCCTTTTCACTTGTCGACCTTGGGTCTGTCAGCCTCAGCAGCCAGCAGCTGCCTGAGTGAAGAAAAGCCTCTAGCTTCAGTGGCCCAGGAACAAGAGGCAGAGCTGAAGACCAAGGTTGAGGGGCTTTCACCCAGCCCCTAGAGCCTGGCACTTTGAATTTGGACTTCTAGCCTCCAAAACTGTAAGAGAATAAACTCCTGTTTGTTCAAGCCAACCCATCTGTGGTATATTTTTGTAAAAGCGTCACTAGAAGTAACCAGAACATAGTGTATGCATAATTATTATGTATGGTTTGCACCTCAACATAAAGAAAACAAAAATCCTCACAACTGGACCAATAAGCAACATCATGATAAATGGAGAAACAATGGAACTTGTGAAGAATTTCATCTTCCTTGGATCCATAATCAATGTCCATGGAACAGCAGTCAAAATATCAAATGATGCTTCTGGTAAGATGGCAGAATGGGAAGACAAGCTACACAGACCCTCTTAAACAAAGAGAAACCAGTTGACACAGATACAGAAGATAATCCTAGAGCCCTGAGCTTTGAAAGAAAGGATACAGAAGTGGATTAAACACCAACTAGAGCTCTGGTGGTATAGTACCTAAGACATTTGACTGCTAATCAGGAGGCTGGCAGTTCAAACCCACCAGCTACTCCTCAGAAGGAAGATTGGGCAATCTACTTCTGTAGTGATATCACCTCAGAAATCCAAGGAGAGGTTGCTATGAGTCACAACCAACTTGAAGACAATGAGTGAGTAGAAGGACCTGAATGAAAACAGTGAATAAGGAGACAAATGTAGCTGTGGACTGTCACCTGTCCTGATGGCACGGACAGCCTGAATATTGCCAAGTGGTGTTAGGCCCTGAGAATTAACCTAAAAACTGGCCCTGCTCACCAGGGGCTGCATGGACTACTGCACGGGTAGCTGACAACTGAAAAGGGAAACAGCAAAGAAGGAGACAAACTGAGTTGTGGACTTCCGGCTGTCTGGAGGGCACAGCCATTTTGAATGTTTACAAGCGGCGGTCATTTTGGATATTTAAAGTGACAGCATTTTCATTCAGATTCCAGCGACCTAAGAATAGGCTTCACTTGCCAAAGACAGGACAGACATATGGGAGGCTGAAGACTGGAAAGGAGACAAGTGGTGAGTGCATAAGTGCTGCCAACTAGTGAATAGAGGAGCACAATACCCTGCTTAATCAGATACATACAAACATAACAAAGAAAATTAAAATCTTGAGTGAATCACTCCAACATACAATCACCAATTAAGTATAAACACAAAAAACATCACAGTATCATGGAGACAATAGATCATCACAGTCCACACAAAGAAGCAAGATAAAGGAATAGAAACAAAGGTCAAGGATACAGACCCAGAACACATCCCTGAGGGAGAAGCAGCATTGGAACTCCCTGATAAGGAATTCAAAAGAATTGTGTTTTGGTACCTTCAATGAATTGAGAGACAGATCAAAGAAAACACTGACAAAATTGAGGAAAATGCAGAGAAAACCCTAGAACAATTTCGGAATGCAATGACAAAATAAATGAAAAATTAGAGATAATGCAAAATCTACAGATAGAAATCTGAGAGATCAATACTAAATTCTCAGAAATAGATAATACATTAAACAGACAAAAGAGTAGAATTGGATCAATGGAAGACAGAATTAGTGAGATTGAAGACAAATATCTCAATTTTTTTTTTTTGGAAAGGGATTGTGGTAGTTCAGTTTGTGTGTCAACTTGGCTGGGCCTGATTGAGTGGCTGGGCAGCTGGATGTAATATACCCCATGATTAGATTGGTAATCAACTCCATGGTAGAATCTACTGGGAACAGCTGAGTAGCTGCCTTAGGGAATGTGGTCTGCTTCCTGTATATAAGCAGAAGCCTTAGGGAATGGTCTCTGGTTTATGGCAGCTTGGACCCTGTATGTAGCTGTGTCATTGTTCCGCCTGCCATGCTCTGTCAACCTGGGGACTTACAATGGACTTGAATTAATGGCCTGCTGTATGGTTTGGTAACATTGGGACTGTGCCTTTTTACTTGTCAACCTTGGGCTTAGCAGCCTCAGCAGCCAGCAGCTGTCTGAGTGAAGAAAAGCCTCTAGCTTCAGTGGGCTGGGAACTAGAGGTGGAGCTGAAGGCCAAGGCTGAGGGGCTTTCACCCAGCCCCTAGAGCCTGGAACTTTGAACTTGGACTTAAAGCCTCCAAACTGTAAGAGAATAAACTCCTGTTTGTTAAACATTTTGTGGTATATTCTTCTCAGAGCAGTACTAGATAACAAGAACAGGGATCAATCAGAAAAAAGATCAAAACAAAATGAAGAAAGCCTAAAGTTCATGTGGGATACTATCAAAAGGCATAACATATGTGTAATCAGAATTCCACAACAGGAAGAGACAAATAAAACCACAGAGAAAATTGTTGAAGGTCTGTTGGAAGAGAATTTTCCTGGTATGATGAAAGATGAGACTATATCCATTCCAGAAATCCAATAAACCCCAAACAGGATAAATCCTAAAAGAAAATCACCAAGACATATCATCATCAAACTCACCAAAACCAAAAACAAAGAAAGAATTCTGAAAGCAGCACAGGAAAAATGAAAAGTTACCTATAAAGGGCAACTAATAAGAAAGACTAAGCTCTGATTTCTTGGCAGAAACCATGCAGGTGAGAAGGCAATGGGATGATATACATAAAACCCTGAAAGGGAAAAATTTCCAAACAAGAACTATATTGTTGTTGTTGTTATGTGCCATTGAGTCAGACCCAACTCATAACAACCCCTCCTTGGGTTTCTGAGGCAGTATCACTACGGAAGTAGATTGCCCAGCAAAATTTCACCTTCAAATATGATGGTGAAATTAGGACATTTCCAGAGAAGCAGAACTTAAAGGAATTTGGTAAAACAAGACCAACCTTACAAGAGATGCTAGAGGGAGTCCTTTGGACAGAGAAACAACAACAGCAAAGACCAACCAACCATTAACACACATGATGACATAACCCAAAAACAAACTCAGTTATGGAAGTACCAAAGTAAATAGGCCTACAAGATTGTAAATGAGGAACCAGAGACATCAATTGGCAAATGAGAACAATTACAAATCAAAAAGAGGGGAAAAAAATTGTGAAATTGTGTAGTTACAGAACTCCTAAATGGGGAGGAAGTCAAGACAATTGCAAGAGAGAACAGACTGTTCTAAACTTGGGAAGGAAATGATAAATCACAGGGTAACCTCAAATAAAAATGATAAATCTTCACATCACAATAAAAAAGAGGACAAGTACAAATATTTAGCAAATGCTAAAACAATAGCAACAAAGGAAGTGACAACATGATTCATAAACAAAATGAGCTCAGTACAGAAAATTATATGGAACAAAGAAATCAGTAACACCACAAAAAAAA
>NW_006921607.1:2276063-2276928 GCF_000298275.1 Orycteropus afer afer | reverse complement strand
CCAAAGCAATCTATACATTCAATGCAATCCCAATCCAGATCCCATCAACATTCTTTAAGGATATGGAAAAACCAATCATTAATTTTATATGGAAAAGAAAGAGACCTGGGATAAGCAAAGCACTATTGAAGAAGAAGAACAAAGTAGGAGGTCTCACACTCCAGGATCTCAGAACCTACTATACAGCCACAGTAGTCAAAACAGGCTGGTATTGGTACAATGACAGACACATAGACCAGTGGAACAGAATTGAGAACCCAGATATAGATCTATCGACCTATGGTCAGCTGATTTTTCACAAAAGGCTGAAATTCACTACATGGGGAAGAGATGGTCACTTTAACAAATGGTGCTGGCAAAACTGAATATCCATTTTCAGAAAAATGAAACAAGATCTATAACTCACATCATATACAAAAACTAACTCCAGACGGATCAAAGACTTAATTGTGAAACCTAAAACTATAAAGTTCCTCAAGGAAAAAATAAGGAATTTAGGGGCCCTAATTTATGGCATAGGAGCTCTGGTGGCATAGTGCCTAAAGCACTGGACCGCTGACCAGAAGGCTGGTGGTTTAAACCTGCCAGCCACTCCTCGGACGGAAGATTGGACAATCTACTTCTGTAGAGATGTTGTTGTTAGGTGCTGTTGAGTCCTTTCCGACTCATAGCGACCCCATGCACAACAGAACGAAACACTGCCCGATCCTGTGCCAGCTCCACGATCCCTGCTATACTTGAGCCCATCATTGCAGCCACTGTGTCAATCTATCTCATTGAAGGTCTCCCCCTCTTTCATCGACCCTCCACCCTACCAAGCATGACATCCTTCTCCAAGGAATGGTCCCTTCTGACAACATGACCA
>NW_006921607.1:2220351-2274823 GCF_000298275.1 Orycteropus afer afer | reverse complement strand
TATAATTTCCACAATCTATGGGATCACTTTTCTTTGGAATGGGCACAAATATGGATCTCTTCCAGTCAGTTGGCCAGGTAGCTGTCTTCCAAATCTCTTAGCATAACCGAGTGAGTGCCTCCAATGGGGTATCTGTTTGTTGAAATATCTTAATTGGTATTCCCTCAATTCCTGGAGCACCTAGCCAATTAGAGAGAGAGAGATTTCTGTAGAGATACTGCCTCGGAAACCCAAGGAGGGGTTGCTATGAGTCCCAATCGCTTGACGGCAGTGAGGTTTTTTTTTTGTTGTTGTTGTTGTTTGTTTGTTTTAATTTATGGCATAAATAGACTGCCAAGCATAACCCAAAATGCACAAACAGCAGGAGATAAACTAGATGAATGGGACCTTCTAAAAATTAAATTGTTATGTGCTTCGAAAGATTCTCCAAAAGAGTAAAAAGAGAACCTACATATTGGGAAAAAGTAGTCAGCAACGACATATCTGACACGGGACTTATCTCTAAAATTTATAGAAAAATCCAATACCTCAGCAACAACAAAAAAACAATCCAGTTTAAAAAATGGGCAGAAGACATGACCAGACACTTCACCAAGGAGAATATTCAGGTGGCCAACAAACACCTGAAGAAATGTTCATGATCATTAGCCATCAGAGAGATGCTAATCAAAACAACAGTGAAATACCATCTGGCCCCAGCATTAATAGCAAAGTTCAACATGACAGAAAATACCAAATGCTGGCGAGGATGTGGAGAGATTGGGACTCTCACACATTCCTGGTGGCACTATGAAATGATACAACCACTGTGGAAAGCAGCATAGTGATTCCTTAAAAAGTTGGAATTAGAAATATCATTTGATTCAGTGATCCCATTACTAGATATATATCCTGTGATACATAAGTGATAAGTGAGAGCCAGGACAAGAGCAGATATATGCACACCTATGTTCATTGCAGCACATAATGAGAATGAACTTGGAAAACATTATGCTGAATGAAAAAAGTCAATCACAGAAGGAGAAATATTGTATTAGTTCATTATTGTAAAAAGTCAAGGAAAGGTTTATATATAGAAAGAAACTTTCTTTGTTGGTTAGCAGGAGTGGGAGGGGAGGGGAAGAAACATGGCAAAAATAAAAATAAAATGAAAAAAAGAAAAGAAATCAAATGCTGTGTTGTACTGAGCAAATATGCTGCAAAAGATCTCTTTAAAGTGTTAAAGAGCAAAGATATCACTTTGAAGACTTAGGTGCCCTAATCCAAGCCATGGTATTTCCAGTAGACTCATATGCATGTGAGAGCTGGACAATGAATTAAGAAGAATTAATTGATGCATTTGAATTGTGGTATTGGCAAAGAATATTGAATGTACCAGACTGCCAGAAGAAGAAACAAATCTGTCTCGGAGGAAGTACAGTCTGAATGCTCCTTAGAAGCGAGAATGGCCAGACTTCATCTCTCGAACTTTGGTCATGTTGTCAGAAGGGGCCAGTCCTTGGAGAAGGACATCATGCTTGGTAAAGTAGAGGCTCAGTGAAAAAGGGGAAGACCCTCAATGAGATGGAGTGACGCAGTGGCTGCGACAATGAACTCAAGCATGACGATTGTGAAGATGGCACAGGTCTGGGGAGTTTTTCGTTCTGTTGTTCATGGGGTTGCTATGAGGTGGAAATGACTCAATGGCACCTAACAACAACAACAACAACAGGGACAGATTTTTTTCTAGGTGACTGATCCCTTTATTAAACTAAAAAAGAAGCAAACCTATTGCTGTTGAATCTATTCCCTCTCATAGTGACTCTATGAGAGGGAATACTCAACAGAGTAGAACTGCCTCATAGGGTTTCTAAGGCTGTAATCTTTATGGAAGAAGACCACCACATCTTTCTCCCATGGAGCAGTTGGTGGGTTTGAATCGCTCACCTTTCAGTTAGCCAAGAGCTTAAGCAGTGCACCACCAGGGCTCTGTGATCCCTTGATTATATACAGATTTTCCCTTAATTTCATCCTCAGAAGGTAATCTTAACCTCCAGTTTGGAGGTTTACTATGTTGTAGCCCTCCTACACTCGCATCTCCTACCCCATTTCTGAAACTCCTATCTTTGTAACTCTTCCATAAACTGTAGTACTTGGAACACCTGAACAGCTCCCTCCTGCCCCTATTCCATTTATTAGGTCACATAGGAGCCCAGCCCTAAAAAGTCTTAGGCTGCTTCCTGGAAGAGCCTCTTTCTGTCTTCCAGAGTTATTGCCCTGACAAATCCCCCTAAAGGGTCCACAGACCTCACCCACTCTCCGGGGAGAAATGTGGGGAGAGATTAAATGACTTGCCCCTGGACACACAGTTCCGAGAACCCTCAGGAAGATGGTGGAGACCTTCCTTCTCTCCCCTGGCCTGCTGCCCTCACAATAGTGGGGTAAGAATGGTTTCCTGAGAACTCACATCCCCAAGGGAGGGCCCTGGGGCAGAGAGTTAGCAAGACAAGAAGGGTGAGCCTTAGTTCTCAGATGTCACTGACTTCTGGCTAAGCCCCACCTAGGCCCCCTCAGCTGCTTATGAAGCCAGAACCAGGAAGCAAACCCCTTCTCCCTCACGGCTCCACCAGGCAGCAGGTCACAATGCCCCAGCTGCCCAGTCTGAGAATGGCTGGCCCAAGTGGAAGGAGGTAAGGAGGATGGGTGTGGGGGAGAGGGAGGTTCATATCCAATTCACGCCTAACTCCCTACTCTCAGAGGTTATCTTTGAGTGTCTGCTAGATCCCCATCCATTCCCCCACCCCACCCCTCATACTTTCTCCCAGCACTAGTCCTTCCTGTCACCTTCACATGTCTCCATGACCTGGCTCTTCTTATCCAGGCCCCAAGCCCTGAAAGATCCAATCCCAGTCCCTCCCAGGGGCCTGGCTGCTGGAGAAGGGTCGGGCAGTCCAGTTGGTCCAGGTGTGTCACTCTGGGACTCAAGCCTGGCCCAGATTCTGGACAGTGCCCTAGGGCTGGCAGCACTGGGGCTGGCAGTTCTAGCAGTCCTTTTCATGCTTGGACCAGCGTTGCTGCTGCTGCTGCTACTGGTCAATTTCCTTGCCTTCGATCTGCTCCATGGGTAAGTGAGCAGGTGGCCTGGCAGGTGGGCAGGCACATAGGCAGGTAGGCAAGTGATCAACCTCTCTGAGCCTGGCTGCCTCCCTTTTTTCTACACAGGCCCACAGTTCCCCGTCTGCCACAGCACAGGCTTCTCACAGGGGGCCAGAGTCAGGGGGCTGGCGAAGGTCCAAGACAACAGGGGGGTCTACTTCTGCCACCGGTGGCAGTCACAAGACAAGTCAGCTTCCAAGATGCGCTGTTACTGCTGTTCTTGGGCCTGCGTCTGCTCCTGGGGGCCCATGGCATGCCCTTGGCCCTGCTTGGCTTGGTTTTCTGTTTCCACCCTTGGGTCTGAGTACCCTCTCAAAACACTGGGTGCCCTCCTAAAATACACTGGCCATCCTGCTTCCTTAGGCCTTTTTTCCCTTCATCCTAGGCTGGGCAAGCAGGAGGTACCCTTATCCCCAGCCTGAACCTCCAGGAACCTCTGACTCCACGATGTGGGCAGTGGACAACTAGGTCTGATCTGGGGGTCCAGCTGGGGAAGGAAGGTGAGGGATAATATGATGAGAGACAGGGAGCCCCAGGCAGGATGGGAAAGTGATTTCAGAGCCTGCAGGTTGGAGGTAGCCACTCTGGCTTTCTCTGTGGTTCGAGAAAATGAGGGTCTAAAGAAAAAGCCTGTAAGAGAGTGGAGTGGGGCTGGATATTGGGCAGCAGAGAAGGGACAAGGACCTAGGAAGGGGCTTCCCCATAAGAAAGCTTTAGACACTGCGTACAAGGGTTCATCTGGCTCCCCTGCCAGCCTGGAGGGTCTACAGTGGCTCCTCTCTTGGCTGGACCCCACCCTGACCCGGGTCACAATAGGGCTCCTCTGGGGAGGGTGGGGGTGGGCAAATGTGGGGGCTTGGATCTGGCTGCCAGGCCGTCCTGGACACTGCAGGAAGCAACATGACTTAGGTGGCTCTGCCCAGGGGTAAGTTCCAAGCCCCTCTCACAGCCCCACCCCAACTATCCTAGTGCCCTCGCTACCCCTGCACCCTCACCTGTCCTGGGATCCCAGGCCTCTTCAGGGTTGCTCCTGCAAATTGCTGGGCCCTCTCCCCAGGTGCACCAGCTGTGATGCAGCAGCCACGAGTGGACACAGATGCCATCGGGGCCGGTGAGGGGCTGCAACCTGCAGCGCCCTGGTCCGTCTGGGTCTCGCGGCAGGGCTGGGCGCGCTGGTGGGCGTGCCATGTGCCCCGGAGCTGGGCCCAGTGGTGGACCACATCATGCTGGCGGCAACCACTTCAGCGCGTGCTGTGGGGTCTTGAGGGAATACTCTACTTGCTGCTGGCTCTGATGCTGTGCCATGCCCTCTTCACCACCGGCTCCCATCTGCTAAGCTCCTTGTGGCCCGTTGTGACTGCAGCGTGGCGCCATCTGCTGCCTGCCATCTTGCTGCTGGTGCTCAGTGCCCTCCCAGCCATGCTCTTCACCACCTCCTTCCTGCTGCTTTTCTCCACACTGCTGAGCCTTGTGGGCCTCCTTGCCTCCATGTCTCACCCTGGCCACACTCAGGACTTGGACCAATAGAAGGCAACCCCATCCTGCTGCCTGTGTCTGTTGAGCCCAGGCCTAGGGCCTGAGGCCCAGGGAGAGGGAGGGCAGTGGGACCAGGACCCTCAAGCCTCAGCAGGCCCCAGCACCCTAGCCACTAGCCAGGGCTTGTGTAGTGTTTCTGGAGCTAACAGGACAGACTGGCCTGACTTTTGGGCACCTCTCTCAACTTGATGCTACAGGTACTTGGTATGGTGAGACAGGGGCTTTGAGAGGAGGCAATGGGGCAGAGGGCTTAACCAGGCAGAGTTTGGCCAAGCCACTGAGGGCTCCCGTGTGGATGTGGTGGCACTACTGGGTGGTTGGCAGCTGGCAACATTTTCTTCTTGCTCAGCTGTCTTAGCCTCAGACCTCACTGAGGACTTCTACCCCAGTACCCCTGGACTCTCCATTTCTCCTATCAACCCCTCTTCCCACTTTGAGGTCCCAAAGATCAGGAGAGAGCCTCATTGACAGAAGTGTAGCTGGGAGAGGACTAGGCAGAAGCCCCGTGAGACTTTAACTCACCTTCTAGACCTTTCTATCCAGACATCCTCTGCTTCTTAGACTTCCTAGCACCTATCTCAGTCTACAGGATCTCTGGTAGCATAGTGCCTAAGGCACTTGACTGCTAACCAGAAGGCTGGCGGTTCAAACCCACCAGCCACTCCTCGGAAGGAAGGTTGGGCAATCTACTTCCGTAGTGATACTGCCTCAGAAGCCCAAGGAGGGGTCACCATGAGTTGGGTCCGACTCAATGGCACATAACAACAACAACATCTCAGTCTACATCCTCAGGTCTGGTAAATGGGCCAACCATGGTAGTAAGGTTTCCAGAAAGTAGCTACTCACTTAGTAAGACTCCCTATGTCTGTTGTGGGAAAATGAATAAGTCCTATTTCATCCAGCTACATAATGTGTGACCTTGGCCAATTAATTCCTTTGAGCCTCAATGTCAAGTGGGTTCTAACCCTGTCATGGGGTTGTTGGGAGTCAAAGGCAGTACGTATTTGTGAAGTGATCTGTAAGGACCAGAAAACAGTAAGATATTGTTTTGAACACTATAGTCTCAGAAAGTCTTTTGACCCTGAAGGCCCTTGAAAAAGCAGGCAGTTTCCCTAAGGCCTTCAGAGAAATCCTCTGTCATAGATAGAATTTGGGTCCTAAGATGGTGAATGGATGGGTGTGGACAAGATGTAAAAGGTCGTGTACCATGAAATCTCAAAATGTGCAGATATGAAATGCTTCTGATTGTGAAATGCTTGGGGCTGGGACTTGGTGCCAGGAGATGCTTGCACAGCTAGCTCATGGGTTCCCAAAACTGACCCAGCAAGCTGCCTGCAGCAACAAGAGGGCCTTAGAAGGTGCCGTCCCTTGATATCCTGGATGCTGGCCATTCCTACATCTCCTGACCCCCTCCAAACAAAACACTGATTAGTTATTACCAAGTAAGGTACATGATAAACAACCTTACCCACAGCTGAGACCCACTCACCTGACCCCACCCCACTCCTGACTCCCACCCAGTCTTTGAGACTGTAATGATCCCTAATCTCTGTCCTCTACTTATTCATAAAGCCCAAACCCCAGCCCAGTTCTGATTGTCACCTTATACATAATCCTAAAATCCCTGCTCTTGCAGCCCTAGACCCAAAGTTCCCCTCTCCTGTTCCCTAAATATCCAGGTCCTGGGGAACAGTTCCTAGAATCCTGTTGAATACCTGGTTCGTCTTTGCCGAAACCCATTTGCTGTGGAAATTTGTAACTCTGCATACCCCTGGTTAGAGGCTAACCAGTGGCATAGCCCTTCCTTCTCATTTCCTTGTAGTTCTTCCTGAAATATGGCCAGGTAATAACAGCAAGGCAGGACATGAGGTGAATGAGGTGATATAGTTTTGTAGTTATCATGAGCTTTGGCGAATTAGCAGAGGCTGGCCTCAAATCCCAGCATTATTACTATCTAACTCCATGACCTTGGTGGAAATCACTAAACCTCCCTGAACTTCACTTTCCTCATGGGTAAAACTGAGGTAAGAACGCCTGTCTTAGGGCTCTTGCCATATGAGTTGAGTACCATAAATTTCATGTAGGATGTTATTATCCCATGTTAGAGATGAGAAGTCAGGCTCAGGAGAGCAACTTGCAAGTGGCAAAGCCAGAGCATTTGAGTGCTAGTCTACTGTAACAGGGTACAAAAGAGTAAGCCACAGGGACTAGAAGAAATACAACCTTACTGAAGACCCCATGGCCTCTCAACGTTTGTTCTCAAGAACTCGTTAGGTATAAAGCACAGGCCTGGCAACGTCATGAGTCAAACTAGTCTAGATGTCTGGTAGGCTGAAGCTCCAGGTCCTATGTGGGTGGAGGTTGAGACCAGAAGGCCTTGGGGCCATTGGACTAGGGAGAAAAGAGGCTTTGACACATTTGGGAGCAGGATGAAGGCAGGAGCAAGAAGGAGGCCCTTTTCCCTTCTCTCTGTAAATATATACCTCACAACTTCCTGCCCTGCTGGTGTGGGGTAAAGTGGTACAGCCAGACAGATTGGAGAACAGATGGGTGACATTTATCAAATTAGGTCAATACATAACCTGTGACCTAGCAACCCAAAATGAATGCTCACAGAGGTCCGTAAGGGTCTTGCTCCTTAAAGTGTGACCCCAGGACCAGCAGCAGAGACATCACCTGGAAGCTTGTTAGAAATGTAGAGTCTCAGGTCATACCCCAGACCTGCTAAATCAAAACTTGCATTTTAACAAGATTCCTGAATGATACATGTGCACACCAAAGTTTGAGAAGTGCTGCATAAGAGGGTATATTTTAGAATGGTTATAGCATTCTCACTAATGAGTGTGGCATGATGGGAAGGATAAACACTGTGGAAAGGAGGCAACAGAAAGGGTGAAAGCTACTTGGATAGATCTTAAAATCCTAGTGTTGGGTGAAAAGAAACAGAATGAGACTTACAATCCCCTCTACGTACATTTAAAACGCATGCCAGCAAAACAAGACACTTTTTTTGTTTTGTTTGTGTAAATACATAAAAACAAAAGGGAATGGAAAGGCCAACCAGAGGAACAGGCAAATAGGAGTGAGGTATAGAGATAAAAGCAAATAAAGTGAGGGACTTTGTAGAGAGGAAAACCTATCACACACAATTCCTGAAATTCCTTGAAATGTAGGCAAAGTCATCCATTTAGAGTTAAAGGCTTAAAAAATGCAACTCTGGGATGGAGAATGGACGTGCTGTTTTGAAGGAGTTTCTAAGCCTTTCCAGTTTGGGCTAAGGAAAGGCAGCTGCCCTCCTTGGCCTGTGAGGCCTGGGCAGCTGGGTCCTCTGGGAGTCCTCCTCCGCCTGACCATGCAGCCTGTTCTGATGGGGGTGCCTGTAGAAATCCAGTGTGCGTCGCTATGAGTTGGAATCAATCAGATAGCTTTTTAAATTTTTTTTTAAGGCCGGATATCAGTCCCAAGGGTCCTTGCTAGGGGTTGGTTAGCATGGAGATCTTTCGTGGCACACACGTATTTGGGGGGTACCTAGGAAAGGAAGTAAGTGCCCTGCAGGACTTCCCCCCTCCGCAAAACACAAGCAACAGAGGGTAATAAGGAGCAGCCAATTGTTGTCAAGAGGACTCATTGAGGCTGGAAGGAGTGGTCAGTAGCCACCCTGGGGGAAGGAGAGGGGTCACGGAGAGGGGAACTAATAAGGGTCAGCTGTGGAAGCAGGTGCCCCGGGGGGGGGGGCTGTAGTGCCTAAGGCATTTGACTGCTAACAGGAAGGTTGGAGGTTCAAACCCACCAGCCACTCTGCAAGGAGTACGTGGCAATCTACTTCCGTAAAAATTTACCGCCTCAGAAACCCAAAGGGGGTCGCTATGAGTCGGAATCTACTCGATGGCGGTGAGTTTGTTTTTAACGCTGGAGCTGCCCGAGGGGTTGGGGTGGGGGAGCTCTCGGGACAGAGCAGTCAGAGGTCACAGGGGAGGAGGGAGGAGAGGGGGCAGTGGCGGAGAATGCGAGGAGGCGGCTTCTGCAGCGCCTGCGCAGGCAGGACGCCCAAGAACAGGCTGCAGAGCGTGGGGCACTGAGGCCGCAGCCCCCAGCCACAGATGTGCAGGGGAGGGAAGGCACGGCGTCGAGCGGGCGCAGGGAGGGCGGAGGAGCGCGTCGTCTGAGTGGCCACCACTTACGCTAGGGTCAGGGGAAGGTCACTGGTGGGGAGATCACTGCACAGCGTAGGAGACGCCTGATGCGGTCTGTGAGGGGCAGGACACTGTGACGCTCTCCTCTAGGCAGGTATGTAGGAGAGAGGCATGGGCGGCTGGATGTTGACCACAGGGGCAATAAGGGGGTTGGGTGAGAGCCTGAGCCTGGGCACCCTCATCTGAAAAGGCATCGCCAACCCCAGGCAACAACGCAGCACACGGATCCCGGCGACCGATGTTGCAAGGCCTGCACCCTGGCGGCGATCTCCGGCTCTAGCATCAAGGACTGGGCTTGGCGGGGAGGCTGGCCTAGGGGCAGTATCCGTAGGCCTGTACGCCAACCATCGCGGCGAGTACAAGTCCTGGGCCCAGGGAGGGCCACCTCGGGCCCACAGTCTTCCCAGTGGCAGCTCGTTGACTCCTTACTTCTTACTTCAAATCTCTGGGCTGGGTCCCCCACCTTGTATACTCAGTTCTTTCTCCGTACCAGAGCCTCAGGGAATCCTGGGAAAGGAAGGGTACAGTCCAGCCGGCTTCCCTGTGTCGAGCAACTGGCCCAGCCCCAACCTGATACTATCCCATTCTTCCAGGGATAAAGAGCTGTCTGTGTGAGGTATGTCAGGGTCTGGACCCACTCAACTCTAGACAAATGATTTTTTACTGCTGACCAAACATCTCCAACTATTCTGGAACTAACCCTTGCTTCCTTTGCACTGATTCCTTACCTTTCAAATATTTTCCACGTTAAAAAATAAAAGGACTTGATTTTACATCTGTGGCTTCTACCATATTTTCTGGCCTGTGTCTTCAAGTGTCTAACCAAAAAAAAAAAAAAAATCAGTTTTTAAAACTGAGATGTGATATTGGATACTTGCAAAACATATGTAACATATATGAAAGTTATGAAACTCTAAATGGAAGGGAACTGCTAAGTCTGAAAACTATGAGAATAGGCTCTCTTCCTGTGTTCATTTCGCTGTGCAAGTGGGATCCCACACAACAGTATGTGGGATTGCTGTTTAGAGGCACTATTGACGTTGCCCTGATTGAAAGAAACTGCTTCTAACATTTCACCATTAAGAATTATGTTTGCTTAAAATTTTTGGCAGTTAACCTTTATCCAGTTAGGAAATTCTCTTCCATTCCTAGTTCGCCAACTGATTAAATGTTTTTTTTCTGCCTCTATTAGGATTATTTGGTTGTTCTGCTTTACTCTGTTTATAGAGTGAATTGCATTTTTATCTTTCTCTTGGTAAACCATTCTTGCATTCCTGGAAAAAAATCCATTCTGGTTCCCTTTTGATTGAGGGATTTTAATTCACATGCATAGTTTACAAACAAGTACAATGTCCTGATATTGTGTCTAGCTCAATGAATCTGTGTGTGTATGTATATATAAAACCACCACCCACATCAAGATACAAAACTATAAAACTTTTCCATCATCCCAGAAAGTCCTATAATGTACCTCCTCCCCAAAGGTCACCACTATTCTCACTACAACCATAGATTGTTGTTATGTGCCGTCGATTCGGCCCCGACTCATAGCGACCCCTCCTTGGGTTTCCGAGGCAGTATCACTACGGAAGTAGATTGCCCCATCTTCCTTCTGAGGAGTGGCTGGTGGGTTTGAACCGCCAGCCTTCTAGTTAGCAGTCAAGTGCCTTAGGCACTATGCTACCAGAGCTCCTAACCATAGATTAACTTTGTCTATTCTTGAAATCATACAAAAATGTACTCTTGTGTCTGGCTTCCTTCAGTGCTTTGGGTGTGAGAATTATCCATGTTATTGCACTTGTTTTTTCTCCAACCTTGTTTTTCCTTAACAGTGTATTTCATTGTATGGACTGACCTCTTTACGGACATTTGAGCTGTTTTGAGGTTTTAGCTACAGTGAATAAAACTTCTATGAATATTCAAGTATTCTGGTGGAAAGATGCATTAATTCTTCTTGGAGTAGAATTGTTGTCTTTTCACCAACCAAAAACCAAACCCATTGCCACTGAGTGAATTCCTATTCACAGTGATTCTATAGGACAGAGTAGAACTGCCCTATAGGGTTTCCAAGGCTGTAATCTTTTTTTTTAAATTGTGATTTGGGTGAAAGTATATCTACTTAGTGTAAATGTTCACCTCATATGCCTGTCTTTTCTTTGGCTGGAAGCCACAGGAGTGGGTTCAATTCCAGACCTGAAGGGCAGCTAGGGACCATAGTCTCTGGTTCCACCAAACTCTATCAGACTAGCAAACCTGGTCCCCCCCTTTTTTCCCCCCAAATGATTTTGAGTTTTGTTCCACATTGTCTAAGGCTGTAATCTTTATGGAAGCAGACTGCCACATCTTTCTGCACGTGGCTGCTAACTGAAAGGTTGGTGGTTCGAACTTGCCTGCCACTTTGTGGGAGGACAAATGGAGCAGTCTGCTTCCATAAGACTACAGCCTCAAAAACCCTTTGGGACACTTCTCCTCTGTCCTATATTGTCACTATGAGCCAGAATTGACTCAGTGGAAACGGGGGTTGGGTTATATGTAAATACTCAACATTAGCAGATGTTGCCCGATAATTTCCAAAGTGATTGTAGCACCTAACTTATTATTTAGGGTTTCTGCTTTCTTCTGGTTTCATCAGATAGTGTTTGCATTTCTGTTTTCCATTTTTACTTTTGCTTGGGTGATTTCTGAGAGAAGAAGGAAATGCCATTTTTATTCCATCACCTTCAAACTGCACAACCTCTTTCCTTTTTTAAAACCAGGAATGCAAATTTGATTTAATGTTTCAAAAACAATTAATGTAATTCACCATATTATAAAAATAAGAAACTATATGAACAGTTCAATACATGAAGAAAAGGTATTTGACAAACTTCAATATATAGGCTGGATAAAACTCTCAGCAAACTAGGAACAGAAAGAAAATTTCTCAACTTGATAGAGGGCATTTATAACAAACATACAACTAACATCATACTTAATGATAAAAAAACCAAATAATTTCTAAGAGCAGTAATGAGACAAAGATTTCTATACTCTTACCACTTCTATTCAACAGTGTACTGGAGGTTCCAGCCAACACCATAAGGAAAGAAATTTAAACAAAGGGAATGAAGATTGGGAAGTAAGAAGCAAAAGTATTATTTATTCACAGATGACATGGTTGTCTATGTAAAAAATTCCAGTGGGATCTATAAAAAACAAAAGCCATAGGATCTAGAACTAGTAAGTGAGTTTAGCAAAGTAAAAGACACAAGGTCAATATACATCAATTAATTATATTTCTCTACACTAGTAACAAGGGAGCTCTGGTAGCCTAGTGCCTAAGGCACTTGACTGCTAACCAGAAGGTTGGTGGTTCAAACCCACCAGCCACTCCTCGGAAGGAAGGTTGGGTGATCTACTTCCGTAGTGATACTGCCTCGGAAACCCAAGGAGGGGTCTCTATGAGTCAGGTCTGACTTGACGGCACATAACAACAACAACATACTAGTAACAAACAATTGAAAATAGAAATTTAAAAAGCATTTGCAATAAAAAATATGAAAAAGGGATAAATCCGACAAAAGATATGAAAGATCTGTACACTGAGAACCACAAAATATTTTCGAGAGAAATTAAAGAAGATCTAAAGACATGGAGAGATATACCTTGCTCATGAGTTGGAAGACTCAATATTGTCAATTTTTCCAAAATTGATCTATATAGTCAATAAATTCACAATCAAAACCCCAGTAAGCTTTTTGGTAGAAGTTATTAACCTGACTCTAAAATTCACGTGGGAATGTAACAAAACAGAATAGTCAAAATAATTTTTTCAAAATGATAATAAAGTTGAAGAACTAACTCTACTACTTAATTTCAAGACTTATTGTAAAGGTACAGTAATCAAGACAGTATGCTATTGGCATAAGGGTGGACAGATTGATCAAGGGGACAGGGCAGAGAGTCCAGAAACAGATGCATACATATATGGACAATTGATTTTTGACAAAGATAAAAGGCAATTTGTGGAGAAAGGAACTGAGGTGACCAATGTAACAGATGACAAGTTTCCTGCTTTTGTTAGGAAACTTCTAGTTTGGATAGTATGTTTATTGGGAAAAAAAAAATTCATCAATTTTCTTTCATTAAAGAAATATTTTGTCCCCTGGAAAATTAAGGCGAACCATCACAACTGAAGTGATCATGAAAATTTTACTCCTTTCAGGAATAGCTTCTATGACAAAGGAATGGCTATTGGATCCACTCTTTAAAAATCAAACTTCCATGAAAGAGGCAGTCAACATAAAACTATCTTATTAAATGATTTTCAATAGTCAAGTATGGATTTTGAGACAATGAAGTTTGAAAAGTTCTTCATGGTTAACTAGCAAGCATGTCTACATACTGGAGCAAAGTAAGATTTTCATCATGTTTACATCTGAAAGCAAATGCCAGGGAACTATTTAAATGTAAGTGATGAGTTGCATGACTACTTTTTGTTGAATTCCTTATTTCCCAACTATAACTGAACAAACTCTGTAGGGAGTAGTCACCAACTCTAACTTTTAATTGTTTGGTACTATATGCTTATATGCTTATGTGGGAGCTCTGGTAGCATAGTGCCTAAGGCACTTGACTGCTAACCAGAAGGCTGGCAGTTCAAATCCACCAGCCACTCCTTGGAAGGAAGGTTGGGCAATCTACTTCCATAGTGATACTGCCTCAGAAACTCAAGGAGGGGTCGCTATGAGTTGGGTCTGACTCGATGGCAAGTAACAACAACAATATACTTGTATGACAACAAACTAAAATTAAATTTACCTTCTTCATTCTATTATGGTATTTTTCTAATTTTAAGAGAAACTACTTAAGTGATTTTTTTAAGGGCTACAAGAAAGTTTTAAAACTAAGAGGTGTTGGGACACTCCAGTAAAGGTTATGAAACATGGCCGATGGGAGTTATATAACAAGATGGGATAGAAATCAGAAATATAGAGGTAAAATAATGGAGATATTAAAGACAACACATTGGTAAGTCTCTGGTCTGCTTACAGAGTGAGAGTTCCAGAAGTAGAATACGGTCTGAGGAGAGCACAAAAGCCTGGGAAAGGCTTGGTGGGGAAAACCAAGCCAAACCAAATTCACTGCCACCTTGTTGATTCCAACTCACAGTGACCCCCATTGGGCTTCTAAGGCTATAAATCTTTACCAAAGTAGATTGCCCAATTGTCCTTCCATGGAGCAGCGGGTGGGTTTGAACCACTGACCTTCTGGTTAACAGCCAAAAGCCTTATCCACTACCCCACCAGAGCTCCTTCTTGGTGGAGAAGGTGACAGGCAATTCTTAAGAGAACAAGACGGCAAGACAACAAAAGAGTGAGGCTCGGTAACTCGTATTTTCTCTGTAACTCAGTCCAGGTGTACAAACTTCTCCGGCAATCCTGAGAAGCCACAAATCAGAGATGCAGAAGTGCCCAGACTGGGTTTTGAGAAAGAGTAGTAGAAAGGAGCGCACAAAGGATGGGGCAAAGTGAGTGCAGCTGAAGGAGGATGCTCCAAGGATAACAGGTTTTTGCTAATGAAAAGAAAAAGATAATTTCTGCACAAACTATCTAAAATCGTAGCTCCCTAACAAGAAGCTTTCTCTCATACTTGTATATGTCTTTCTACTTTTTGTCTGTACCCGATTCAGGCTTGTTTCAGATATTGGGCTGGTGCCTTTGTACCTGGTGTCATTTGACTTTCAACAGCCCTGTCCAGGTTGCTCTCTGAACTCACACTGTCTTATGAGTTTCCCTAGCACCAAAACCAAAACACCAAAACACCCAGTCCATTGTTGTCAAGCCAATTCCAACTCATAGTGACCTTATAGGACAGAATAAAACTGCCCCATAAGGTTTCCAAGGCAGTAAGTCTTTATGGAAGCAGACTGCCACATCTTTTTCCCAGAGTGATTGGTGGGTTCGAACAGCGATCTTTTGGTTACTAGCCAAGTGCTTAACCACTGTGCCACCAGGGCTCCTTTCCCCAGCCACAGTGCGTGTTAATTTAACAGCTTCATTTGCATTCTGTAGATCGCTAACAAGGATCAACACTTTTCTAGTCTCTATTTCTATCTCCTTTTGTATGAGGTTATCTGTCTCTTGTCAAGGTGAATTCTCATTGACAAGTATGAATAGTTAAAACAAAAAACCTGCACCCCTCTTCCTCTTCTCCAAAATTCTTTAATGGGTCTCTGTGTTACCCTATTTTCCTGCCCTACTCCCACCCCACATTCCACTATGTTCTTCAACCTAGGGTCAGGCCCACTTGTCAAACTCAAAACCCCTTAACCCATCTCATCTTTCTTTTCTTAGGGACTTTGACACAGTTTCTTCCTTCCATGAAACTCTTCTTCCTTAGCTCCTCTACTGCCTTCCCTAACAGTTTGGCCTTCACTGTGCCCCCACTGCACATCATACCTATTAAATGAGTTTCTGATCTCCTTCACTTGGGCTTGGGAGCTTATTTAGTTCCAAACACTTACTAAAGATCTACTGTGTGCCAAAAATTATGTAAGACAAGATAGGTGTCTTTCTATGGCTAGGTGAACACTGAATGTGGAAATGAATGCATGAGATTGGAAAACACAGGTAAGGAGACCTAGCCAAATCCAAAATTCCATATAAAATGCTGACAATTTCAACTCTGCCCTTGATTTTTTCCAATCCCAAAGAACTGCTGACAAGAGGGGACCCCTCCGATGTCTTTGTGCAGCACACGTGTGTTCTGGTGAATGTGGGAATGGGTGTGTGACACAGGAGGAAGGACACAGTCAATGGTTTCTAAATAACAAGGGGCCAAAGTTCCACGTTGGAGAGAGATTGGAAGAAGCCTCCCTAACTGTAAAACTTGGTTTGGGAGACCCACTCCCTCACACAGGAAGATGTCACTCTGTTCTTCCAAGCCTTTATTGGTGACAGCAATAGACAGAAAAACACTGGGGCATAGTGGAGACCCTGGCCCAGTTCCTAGGGTGGCAGGCAGGTCCTGAAAGGCCACTGGAAAACCCAGCCCCAATTCCAGTCTACCCAGGCCATGTCCCTGAATGAGGAGGAGGCCGTCCATCCAGTTTGTATGTCTGGATCAGTCTGTCTGAGTGCCTGAGCCGTTGCCTGCAGGGCCCTCCCATCCTTGGCACAGGGTAGGGGCCACTGGGAATACAGCGTGGCATCCCCCGGTGGACCACTGGGCCCCGGTGTTGACCATGAGGGACAGGGCCAGGGACTGGAGGTGGCAGCGGACCAGGCACAAAGTTCACTCCAGGGCCACATCCTAGAAAAGAACCAGTTGTTATCAGAGTGGGCTTCTGGCCACGTTCTCTGGGCTTCCATTTCCCCATCTGCACAATGAGGATAGCACTTTCCCTACTCTAGACCAAGATACTGTGAGGATCAATGAGCTGATTAATGAGTCTACAGATGCTGTTCCAGACTCAGATGCTGTGACCAATCCCAATCCTGGGGGAATAAGGAGCTACACAACCCTCAGTCTACCTGGACACAGGAGGCAAGGCTGGGGAGAGGTGCAAGGGGAGGCGAGAAGAGGTGTGAGGGGAGGCTGTGGAAACACCTACCTAAGTGGGGTGGCATCGAGAAGTCCTCCACTGGATTATAATTGAAGAATTCATGGGGTGGGAAGGGCTGGCCTGGGAAAAAAGGGGCATCCTGGGGCAGTGGTGGGAACAAGGGAGGTGGTGAAGGCTGAGGAAGGGGGTAGGGATAGGGTATGGGTGGGGGCAAGGGAGAGGGCAGGGGTGGGTGCAAGGCCAGCTGCTCCCCGAAGTCTGGGGGCTGCCTATGGACTCCCTGGAACGAATGATCCGCCTCTGGCCAGTCCTCAATCCACGGGTCTAGGAACGGGATGGTTGTTTTAGGTAGGCCTGGGAAGCCGAGATGCCCTTAACTCTTGCCTTCATACTTCCAAACCTCTCAGAGACAGGGCCAGTGGGCGGGAGCACCTTCTACGTTCTACTGTTTCCTTCTTATTTCAGATCAAGCCAAGGCATGTTCCTCCTTTCTTGGCTCTTTGAAAGGTCAGGATGTACCTTTGTTCTGACCTCATGCTTCCCTCCTGTGCCTGCTCCCCAGTTTTCCCATCTCCTGTATCTTTAGCTTTATTCCTTTTTCAGCTCCTCCCTGTGGATACCTTCTCTCTTATAAAGATCCGGTCATCCCTTTTCCCACTGGTCATTGTCTCCTTTTTCTTCCAAACTTCCACAAAGTACATTTTGCCCAACTTCCATTCTCTCACTGCCACTTTTCATCCTTCTTCACTCCCTCAACACTTCCTATTAAGCATAATCACATACTGACAAGTTTCACTAACTTTTTTCTTCCCAACAATCACGTGATATGGCCAATAGCCTCTGCCCTCCCTTAGAGTGCCTCCACCCTTATCTGTGTTTGTCTCCTATGTTGGCTCCTCTTCTCCCCCAACTCCAAAATGTGACCACTGTTATGCTCTCTCCTTCACAGTGCACACCGGAGCCTTCAGCTTCATTCATTCTGCAGCATGCTGCGGACTCCAAATCTGTGGCCCGCTCTGTATCTCCAAAGCACTTCACACAGACCTGCACTAGCCAAACTCACCGACTCATCCTCCCGCCTGAAATCAACTCTTCCTTTTGACATCCCTATTTCTGCAGCTCAAAACTTCAGTTCAAAACTAGCTTTAAAAGACTTGAGTCATCACAAATGACCATTAGAGCATTCCTTCCCTCTGCTGGGCATCTCTCATAATCTAAAAAACAAGGACACTGGACCATTATAGAGTCAAAGTCCTAATTCACCTCTTCCATGCTCCTACCCTCGGCTATCAAATCCTTGAGAGTGTACCTCTGTGATGCTCCTAGCCTCTGTGGCCCCCACATTCTCTGCTTAGCCTGCTGGTACCATATACAGAGAAACTATGCTAGGCATGGGGGTGAGGGGGATCAACAACTAAGGCAGAAACCCTGTCCTGTGAGAACATCATCCAGGGGAGAAGCAGACATGGAAACAATCAGCCATAATGCCTCCTTTGTGAGCACACAAGGTCTGAGACTGCCAAGGAAATAGGTTTCCTACAGGAGATAGCTTTATAACTGAGATGAGATAGGCAGCACACCTCAAAATGCGCAGGAGGCGTGAGGTGGGGTTGGGCCCATCATTCTAGACTCAGAAGCCTCCACTAATGACCCAGAGACGGGCCAGAGGAGAGCTGCACCAAGCTGGGTGCACTGGGATCCTGAAACTGAACCAGAGTCTGTGGAATATGTCCATTCCGTTCTTGCCATCAGACTGACCATCCCAAAATACCCATAGCAAACATCACGTTACTTCACTGCTCAGTTGCCTCTCTCCTTCCCCGCTGCATTGCCTTCCTCCCCTCAGGTTCTCCTGCCACATACTGCCTGGTTACTGCCTCCATTTCCGTCTTGCCACCCCAATAACTGTGCCTAGTTAGAAGTGCTTCCCTTTCTTTCCTGTTCATCCGTAAGGCAAGGCTCCTTGGATACGTATTTGATACAATGCTTGTATACGTTCATTCATGTACACAAAGCTGACTACAAGGCTAGACCATACAGAATGGAACTTGGACTGGATCTAATGTTCCCCAGGAGTTGAGGGAAGAGCACTCAGGAGCCACAACAATCCTCAAGGGGCCCCCACTCCCCATGACAGCAACTCTGAACCTCTGTCCTATTACAGTTTTGAGTCCTGCACTCTTGGGGCCCTCTCTGCAGCACTACCTTCCTCCCTTGTGGCAAGGCTCACCAGGGCGATGGTCTCGCTTGGGCAGCTCCACACCCCAGGCGTCAGCCACATGGCTCAGAAGCAGGTGTGAGAGGTGGCGGTGGGCATGTTGGTCCCAGTGGACACCGTCCCAGTGACGGTGCTGTACTGCATGCCGGAAATGAAAGTGGAGGTCCAGGACATCGAAGCAGTGGTCCCTGGCCAATGTGGCACTATAGAAGTTCCCTTCAACTACATCCCGCCGCAGAGTGGCTGCCAGAGACTGGAGCTGAGTGAGGAAGTACAGTGTCTAAGAGCAGAATGAAGCAGGGTGGAGAGTGAAGGTCCCCTACCTACCAGCTAGCTGACCCCTCCCAAGGCCCTGCTCACTTGCCTCTGGCAGAAGGAAGCCCCCAGTGACACGTTCTCCCAGAGGCATCGCCATGTTCCACACAAGCAGGCAGGAGTCTGGCAACACCTGGTCCATGCGCACGAACACCCGCTCTAGGTTCTCCCGGTAGCTCTCCATGGGACAGCGGCCGTACCTGTGGGGCAGCACACAGGGTGGGCAAAAGCACAGCTCTGGGGGATCTTGGAGCTACACCTCCACTTTCCCACCCTCTACAGGTATCTCCCACCTCTCCTGCCTCCCAACCTGGAAAGATCCCAGAGGCAGGAGTTGATGATCACCAGGTCCGGGGTGGGCCCATATGTCAGCTCCTCCAGGACGTCCTCCAGGTACTCCGAGTAAACGCGGGTGAGGAAGTAGAAGCGCACAAGATGGTGGCCAGACCCGGAGCAGAACTGGCGGACCTCGCGGTACTGTGTTCCGTTGTGCAGCTCGCCCAACTGGCCCCCAGCCACCAGCTGGTCCTGTTCAAAGCTCAGCTCCCCCTGCCCCCCCACCCCTAGCTGGTCAGACCCATGCCAGGGAGGAGGACCCTGCCAGGCCAGGGTCTGTGCCCACCCACCACTGGCATGGCCACCCAGCTTCCCTCACCTTGGCTTTTAGCTGGGCTGCTGTGAGCAGTGAGTCTTTCTGGAGCAGAAGTACCAGGTCCTTGTACACAGCCCGCTGGACTGCAAAGAGACAGACATCACAGGCTGACAGGCCCCACCCAACTGCAGCTCCTCTAAGTTTAGGCCTTCCATCCTCCCAGAACCGGGGCTACCTAACCCCAACTCTGTGGAGTGTTTACACAGAGGGAGGAGAAAAGGTGAGGTTAAAATGTCCTGCATCATTTCTGTTTCTTCTAACTCTGCTCCACCTCACCCCTCTTCTGTATGGGGTGACCCAAGATCATTTGGCAGAAGTCAGTCAGGCAAATCACCAGGGAGACAGACAACAGACAACACATAAGCCACTGCTCCCACAGGGAAATTATGGGGTACTGGAAATCTGGGAGAGAAATGCAGAGTAAGGCAAGGGTAAAGAGTGCACAGGGTACGTGTCAGGGCACCTGTGAATGGTGTGTACGGACAGAAAAAGAATAAAAGACCTACTAGACTGGGAGAGACTAAAGGGTGAAGAGGAACTTTGAGACGGAGATGAAAAGGTCCAGATACAGGCAGTGAACACGCTGCAGGTACATGACTGGGAAGGGTGATCCTAAAGGGGCACTCACTGGAGTCCCCCAAGATGACGACGAACTTGTTGTGTAGCAGCTGCTGGACTTCCGAGGCCTGGATGTGGACCATGGCGCTTGGCAGAGGGCGGCGAGGCTCCTTGTTCTCCAGATAGAAGACCATGCCGCTGCCGACAATGGCAGGCTGCAGGGAAAGGCCACTAAGCCGCCTGAGGGTTGGGGCTCAGGACAGAGTGGCCCGAGGGCCCGCTCTGGATAAAGAAGGCTTGCACGGGCCCCTCCCAGGCTGCCCAGAGCTACAGGGAGGAGGGGGCAGCAGCAGAATGGGCCCCATCACAGAGCTGGCCTTGGCCACGTTTGGCACTGAGGCAGGGGGTCACAGCGCGCGCCTCCCGGGAACTGTGGCGCTTTCTGCGCAGCACCGCCCAGCGCCTGGCCACGTGCCCGCCGCCAGCTCGCGCATGCGCGCGTCAGAAGGCGCCAATTACCGAGTCCCGGGGCTCGGCGCCGTTCACTGGCGACCCGGGCAGGCCCGCGCTCCTCGCGCCTCGTCTGCGGCCGGCTCCTAGCCTAGCCTCATGTTCTTGCGCCCCGGGAGGCCAGTCGGTTCTGTAAAACTCCCGCCCCGCGGAACCCGTGCGTCCGGGTTAGCCGTCGGTGCACAGCCCGTGGCCCAGCGTTCTCCATGCGTGCGTCGCGCCTGCCTCGACGGCGCTTCAGGCCTCGGGCAGCGCACCGTGAGCGCTCACAGCTTCCACTTCCGGTCACCCATGTCCTTCCCTGCGCGACCCCCAAAGCCTGATGGGGCGGGGAGACGACAGGGATGCCCGCCGCGGCGGGGAGGAGCCAAGGCCAGGTCCACCCGGGCAAGCTAGAGGCCCGGAGTGCGAGTGGGGGATGCTGCGGCAGCCGAGTGCGGCTGCCCACAGTGGTGATGGCGGCCGCGGCGACCTCGACACGTGAAGCCGATGGGCGGAAGCGGAAGTGCCAGCGCCATCCCTGAGCCCGCGCTAAGCGAGCGTTCCTTCAGCGCTGCTCAGCAGTCTTCTGCATCAGCCATGGACTGTTACACGGCGAATTGGAACCCGCTCGGAGAGTCTGCCTTCTACCGGTGAGCTGCCCCGCCCACCCATTACCCGGCTTACCCCGTTCGCCTGCGGACAAGAGTCTCCTGGTGCAGCCGGTGGGGCGCACCCCAGTCACTACAGGCGCTGGGTCTCTTAACGCCTGCTCTCCCCGCAGCTGGCGGGATCCCGGCACTCCCCGACTCTCCCAGCGCAAAGACCCCTATGGGCTGGAAGCTGGGCCTTCCCCTCCTCCAGAGAAGGAAAATGAGGCAAGCACGGTGGTCATACAAGTAGGGACAGAGGCCAGTACCGAAGCACGGGTGTGTCAGCCTCTGGAAGGATGCTCAGATCACGTTGAGGGTGGCCACCCACAGGTGGCAGCTAGTGCCCAGTCTCTGGCGGAGAACTACTGTTGCAATCAGACCACAGGAGCTCTCTCAGGGGGCCGGAGCGTGCAGGGGGCGAGATAGTGAAGTGGCCATCTCTCCCTGCCCTCACTCCCGTGGGTTGGGGTGTGCCCCCGTCCCCACCCTAGGCTCCCCAAGCAGCAACCCTGGCTATAATAGATATCAAAGCCAACACTCCTCAAATCTTGGTAAACAGCCTTAACCTAAAGCACCAACTATTCCCGGAATGTCCCCTGGGTTCTTGGAAGTGGGAAGTGTAATCAGCTGCAAGCTTCTGCAAAATCCCCTTGTGGTTTTAGCGTTTATAAAACAGCTTCTAAAACACAAGACACTGCAGCATAGGAGCGTGTTTCAGCGCCCTGCAGTTAGCTACCCTAAATAAAACTTTTACCAAAAGTGGACATTATAGTCGCTATTACTTTAAATTGAACCCATAGCATTAGCACTACTGACCAAGGTTGGGAGAAAGGGACAAGTCGTCAGTGACTCCAGGGGTAGCGCGAGTGAGGACCCCGGCTAGGGGCAGCCCTCCCATGAGAGTCAGAGTTCTAAACCACGAATCTTTCAAAACTATAAACGATCACATTAGGATTTTTCCGTGGCTTCTCTTGTTTGTAGGATGAAGTACAAAATCCTTGTGGAACATCTACCCTTCTTTATCTCTCCATTCTCATCTACCCTTCTCCTACCCACAGAATTACAGGCCCCAACACATCATGATGTTTCATGGCTCCCTGTGTTTGCACCAGCCTGCAGTTGCCTCTGTGGGGACTGCTATCACCTTCTCTATCTAACTGGAGAAGTCTTGCTCATTCTTCAGGACTTTGTTCAGGGAGTGTTCTTAAAACCTTCTTTGATTTTCTCCAGTAAGGTCCACTGACTCCTTTGTGCTTCACAGGGCCTGATGTTCTAGTGTGTTATGTATGACACCAAAACCAGAAACCAAACTCTCAGCTGTGGAGTCCATTCCTACTCATAGAGACCTTATAGGAGAGAGTAGAACTGCCCCCATAGTGTTTCCAAAGCTGTAAACTCTATGGGAGCAGACTATCATATCTTTCTTCCTAGGAGCTACTCAAACTCAAAAACCAAACTCACTGCCGTTGAGTTGGATCCAACTCATAGCAACCCCTTCTTGGGTTTCTGAGGCAGTATCACTATGGAAGTAGATTGCTCAACTTTCCTTCCAAGGAGTGGCTGGTGGGTTTGAACCTCCAGCCTTCTGTTACCAGTCAAATGGCTTAGGCACTATACCACCAGAGCTCCCTAGGAGCTGCTGGTGGGTTGGAATTGCTGCCCTTTTGGTTAGTAGCTGAGCACTTAACCACTGTGGCACAAGAGCTCCTATGTGTGGCACAGTAGGGCAATTTTGGAATCTCTGTAAGTTTCTTCTGCTAAATTAAGCTCCTTCAGGGCTGAGATCATGTTGTTTGCACCTCTTTATCCCCAATGAATATTTAGAATAAAACCGAAACCAAACTCGGTGCCATCGAGTCAGTTCCGACTCACAGCGAACCCATTGTGTTTCTGAGGTGGTGAATCTTTATGGAAGTAGGTCTCCCGGTCTTCCTTCTGTGAAGTGGCTGCTGGGTTTTAACCACCAACCTTCTGGTTAGCAGTCAAATGCCTTAGGCTCTATACCACCAGAGTGCCTTTATGTTTAGAATAGTGACTTCTATTTTTCCTTCACCCTGACTACTCACACCAGTGCTGGCCCACTGTTCTTAGTGACATTGTCCACTGCTTGGCTCCCTGGAATACTGGACAGAGATGAGCCCCCCTTCTTTCCTAGTAATTGTTATTTAACCTTTTATTATGAAAAATTTCAAATATGCGGCATAGTACACAATAGTGCTCAGTAGTAGAATTAACACCATATAGTCATCTATTATCGCATTGCTATGTTTGATTCAACTGTTTTAGAAGTTTTTGAAAAAAAAACTTTATTAAGGAAAAATTCAACTATAAACAAACATAGTGAAACTAATACAGGCATACCTCAGAGATATTGTGGGTTTGGTTCCAGGCTTCCACAGTAAAGCAAGTATCACAAAAACTGAGTTGAATGAATATTTTGGATTCCCACTGCATATAAAAGTTATGCTTATACTATCCTGTTGTTTATTAAATGTGCAATGACATTATGAAAATGGTTGAAACCATATGAGAATTGCCTGACTGTGACAAAGAGAAATGTAGTGAGTGGATGCTGTTGGAAAAATGGCGCTGATCAACTTGCTTGACAGAGGGTTGCCATAAACCTTCAGTTTGTTTAAAAAAAAATATAGCAACATCTGCAAAGCACAGTAAAGTAAAGTGCAGTAAAATGAGGCATGCAGCATGCCTGTATAGTGAATATCCATGTACTCATCACCTAGTTTCAACAACCATCAACATTTTGCCATTCTTTTTTTGTCTATCCCCTCACTTCCAACACAGGTGTACACGTGCGTGCGCACTCGCGCGCACACACACTTTTGTGGACTATTTAAAAACAAAGGCATCATATAATATCAATCATACTTTTCCTGCTGTATTTTAAAGTAAATCACAGACATAGCTTTAATGTACATCACTTAAAAAAAAATAGTTTCCTATAAAACTATAATGTCATTTCACACCTGGCAAACTTAGTTAGCATTTGGTATTATCCAACAACCAGTCCGTATTCAGATTTCTCCAGTTGTCTTCAAAGTGTGTGTTTATAGCTGGTTTATTCAAATCAAGACCCAAACAAGAATTACTTGTTTGTTTACATCTCATAATTAAGTCTCTTGTAAACCAGAATATTATTATCCTCACCACCTGTTGTTTTCATGCCATTGACTTCTTGAAGAGGCCAAGCCACATTCTGGACTTTTCCCCTTGCTTCCTTGTGGTACCTTTTCCTCTCATCTGTTACCTGTTCTCTATCCTAAGGTGGTTGTTGTTGTTGTTGTTGTTGTTGTTATGTGCCGTCGAGTCGGCCCCGACTCATAGCGACCCCTCCTTGGGTTTCCGACGCAGTATCACTACGCAAGTAGGATTGCCTAACCTTCCTTCCGAGGAGTGGCTGGTGGGTTTGAACTGCCAGCTTTCTGGTTAGCAGTCAAATGCTAGGGTGAATTTGTAGCTAAGAGGCAATAAATTGATAACTGGCACAGTCCACCCCTTTGGCTGTTCAGCTTCCCCATGCACCAATCTCTACACTTTCGAACTCCCTTACCCCAGCGAAACAGCTCTGTTTTTGCTTAACAACATGCTGCTTGCTCTCTGTCTTTCAAGCGAAGAACTTTGCTTTCCCAAAACAAGGAGACGTATAGTTTCATGGTCTCAGTAGTTGTATCCTTCAAAGGTGGTATTAATTACTCCTCAAATTTAGCCACAGTCCTGCTGAATACTCTGTTCAGTGATTCAGAATAGGTAGTAGTCTGTTACCTCATGGCTAAATGGTAAAGTAAACCTCCAGTAATTTATTTGTAAAATAAAATGAGGAGGAGAGACAAGATAATGGTTAGTACATGCAAATAAACACATGCATATAACCAGTTTAGAGAAAATATACAAAACTGCTGCAGTCTTCATTTCTGAAATTGGTCATGAGGTCACAGCTGATATCTCTGGCTTCCAACCACCCATTCCCTGTTTCCTTTGCCCTCAGAACCTCCACCACTCTGGGTTCTTTACCTGGTGGAGTAACCCAAGCCTTCATTCTTCAGTTACCTTCTTTTGGTGGCTGTAGTTTTTCATTAGCCTTCAGTGTTGGGGATGGAAGTACCAATTGGTGCCCTAGAGAATCCCTTGACCTAGTCTTTATTGTCTCTATTATGTGCCAGCTACTCAGTTTCCTCTGGTAATCAGGATTAATCACTTCAGCTGGTAGATTAATTCCATTTTTCAAATTCCTAATGGTTCTGTGGTGTAAGGAGCCCGAAATGATGAGGTGGCACAATTCAGTGGAACCACTGTTGTGTCCTCTGGTGGAAGCATTCTCCCTTGGAGACTAGCACCCTTCTAAGCTGCCAGGGGGACTGGAAGCAGCATTTCTCTAAGACGATGATTAGGTGTAAGTGTGAGAGGAGCCACTCCTCCTCCCACCCCTTGATTCTGAGTCCCATGTGTCCTGGCAGGAGGACAGCACCACATAATGGCCTCTGGTTCAAAGCATAAACTGCATCCTGTAAGACAGAACCCATGCTCTCAGGGTATTATCTCCTAATCTGGCACCATCACTGGGCCTACCAAACCCACTGCCATGGTGTCACTTCTGACTCATTGCAACCCCTGTAGGGTTTCTGAGGCTGTAAATTTTTATGGAAGCAGACTGCCTCATCTTCCTTTTGTGGAGTGGCTGGTGTATTTGAACCAGTGACCTTCTAGTTAACCACTGACTGCCTTAACCACTGTGCCACGAGAGCTCCTTTTTTAGTGAAACAGCCCATTTTTCATTTAGACTGGCCACTTGTGGCTGATGGGGTATATAGTAAGGCCATTTGATTCTTTCATCCTAAACCTGTTGCTGCGCTTCCTTTGCTGTGTAGTGAAGTCCTTGATTAGATGCAGTGTTCTGCAGGATGCCCTGATGGAAGATTCTGTAAGTCCACCAGTGGTGGCTGGCCAAACACTGCAGGGAGGGAAGGCAAACCCACCTCCAGAATATGTATCAGTGAAGAGAAATCTTTGCCTTCTCCCTGGTAGAAGAGGTTCAAAGTAATCAACTTACAGGGTAGTCCTTCCAGGAATGGTGCCATACTGGGGCATGTCTCTGCTGTTGGCACTCTAGGCACTTGGCAGCAGTGTTGGCCATATCAGCCTTGGGGTGAGGACTTCCCTTCCAAGACCATCAACCCTAAGTGAGTTTATCACAGGGTTTCCAAGCAGAGGAAGGCTTGTCCCTTTGAACATAGGAGGGCAAACTACTTGTACAGGTAAGGAAGGCGAAGAAGTTTTTTTTTGGGGGGGGGGAGGTCCAAGATTTGTTTGTTTCCCCTGGAGCCAACCAAGCTTCAGGATCTTTTCTGATAAATGCCCTTTCACATAAGAAATAAGGTGAGACTGTAAATTCAACTGTTGTAATGCAGCAACCCACACAATTAAGATTTGGGTTTGATTTTCAGCAATATCAATTGTGTAGCTATAAGAAATAAAATACTCTTAGGGCTATTATGGAAGCTCTGTGGTTCTCAGAGTCTGCTATGAGCTGAGATTTAACAGGCCCGAGCTGGTCATTTTCTCTTTGTAAGTGCTCAAGTGCACTCAAATAATTCGCCCTGTTGGTAGAATTGTGCGGTGGTACAGCCACTGTGCAAAATAATTTGGCAATTCCTCAGAAAGTTAAATATAGAATTAATTACCATACCACCCAGAATTTTTACTCCTCAATATCTACCCAAAAGAATTGAAAGCAGGAACACAAACAAACCCTTGTATACCAGTATTCATCACAGCACTATTCACAGTAGCCAAAGGTAGAAATAATCTCAAGTTCATAATGGGTAAACAAATTTCGGGGTACTATTCAGATAGAGAGATAAAGTCCTGATACTATAATACGGATGAATCTTGAAAACATACTAAGTGAAGTAAGTCATTCACAAAAGGGCAAATATCATATGATCCCACTTACTTGAACTATCTAAAATAGGTGAATGTATGAGACCATAGTTTATTTGGTTACCAGGGATGGGAAGTAGGGGAGAAAGGAGTGCTCCCATTCCTTTAGGGGTATTGCGTTTTTGTTAAGGGTGATGGAAAAATTTGGAAACAAGATAGTGATGGTATTTTTACAACCTGATGAAAGTAATTAATGCCACTAATTTGTACATGTAAAAAGGTTTGAAACGGCGAATGTTTTGTTATATATATTTACCATGATAAAAAAAAATCAGTCCTACATCACAGTCCTTATAGTCATTACTGCCTTAACAGTCAAGTGCAGTAGCCACTCGTAAAGCATATATTTCAGTTGATGCTTCATAGACTAGCACCAGTAGCTTGATTAAACGGTGATCCATCTAGTGGGTTAGTAACATCCCAATTCCCATTGGCAAGGAGCTCAGCACTGCACTCAAGCTGAAGAGTATGACTAAACCAATCCCCAAATCTCATCCATCTTCAGGGGTCTTTTGGTATCACTCCCAGTACAAGGTATAGTTTCAGCCCACTGGATGGCAGAGAAGTTCACTGGTTTGCCCAGGCCACAGTGAGCTGCTGGGCAAGCAGGAAGTAATGCTTTGGGGACACAGGTGACCTACAGCTGGTAGCCAGGGTCATGGAAACTGCAGAGGAAGTGGGGGTGCTGGTGTGGCCAGGAGGCCTGGAGCACACGGTCTCAGTAAGGCAGGCCACACACAGCCTGTGGCCTGGGGTACACGGGGGGCACAGTCAGTGACCAGGCACTTGGCACATAGAGGAAGTAGAGGTGTTGGTGTGGGCAGGAGGCAGAATCGTGTGTCAAGAGAGCTGCAGGAAAGTGATCATGTGTCTGGGTTGGGATGTCTGAGACCACCCATTCTGGGAGCATGACTAGGCCAGAGTACCACCAGATGTCCTCACACATTTGCTGCTGACCAGTGCGCAACCACTGAAAACAGGAGAGTCCCTTTTTCCTGCAGTGTTCCTCTAGTGCCCTCTACTGAGGAAATGTAGCATTGTGCTCAATGTAACGGAAATGCTTAAAGGAATAATAACCTATTTTCATTTAGCATGTATTAAAGGGTGAATTTGGAGCCAAGAGGCAATAAATTGTTAACTGGCATGCTAAGTCTGTGTGAATATCTATCATCTCATAAAATTTCATCTGATGGTTTTAGTAATAAAATGTTAAAAGCACGTGGATTGTAAAAAATTCAGATAGTGTAGAAGTATACAGTATAAAAATTTTAAATCCCCCACTTCCCTCCCATAATTCACCGCCCTTCCAAGAGGTAACAACTGTTCCTTTGCTTAGTGTGGTGGCCTCTGGGCCTTTTTCTATGTATTTACACGATTATGTGTAAAGATGCCTACTAAAAATATGCTGGGTTTTTTTTTTTTTATTATTACATAAAGAGGTTCATACGGTTCATACTGATCTGCAGCTTACTTTTTAAATTTGACAATATATCTCAGAAATCATTTTGTGCCAGTGTGCATAGTCATCTCATTAATGGTCACATAATATTTCCCAGAAAGGGCAATTTATTTAACCAGTCTCATTTTCACATAGTGGATAAAGCATTTGGCTGCTAATCTGAAGGTCAGCGGTTCAAACCCACCGGCTGCTTTGTGAAAAAAAGAGGGAGCGATCTACTTCTGTAAAGATTTATAGCCCGACTCAATGGCAGTGAGTTTGAATTTGACTCTCCTTATGATGGACATCTAAGGAAGTTTTTCCAGGTTGGCACAGTGGTTAAGTACTCATCTGCTAACCGTAAAGTTGGCGGTTCAAACCCACCAGCTGTTCTGTGGGACGAAGATGGTGGCAGTTTGCATCTGTAAAGATTTACAGTCTTGGGAACCCTGTGAGGCAGTTCTGCTCTGTCCTGTGGGGTTGCTGAGTTGGAATTGACGCCATGGCAGTGATTTTTAAAAAATTTTTTTTATTTTAAACAGTGCTGCAGGTACATTTATACCTTTGTGCATTTCTACAAGCAGTTTTATCAGTTTGAATATTAGAGTGAAATTGCTAGGTCAAAGGGTGGTGCACATTTAAAAATTACCTAGAACTTCATTGCCTTCCGTAAGGGCCAAACCAATTTATACTTCCAGCACTCTAGAGAATACTATTCATTTTCCACATCTTCAGCAACACTGGATGTGTTAGCCATTTAAAAAGTTTGCCATTCACATGGTCAAAACATGAAAATGATTTTTAAAACTCATATTTACCTAGTCATTAGAGATATCTTTGACTGTTTGACCTTTTACTCTTTTTTCAGGTGTGTTTATTGATTGGTAAAGGAGTGGTTTACACAGTTCTTGATATTAATCCTTTGTTACAGGTGTTACATATCTTTTCTCACAGTGGCCAACTTGGCTTTTATTGTATTTATTTATTTTTAACATTACAGATTTAAAATTTTTTACATACTCTTACCAGTTTTTTCCTTTAAAATTTCTGGATTTTGTGTCTAGCTCTGGAAGACCTTTTCATATTTTTCTTCTACAGATATTAGCCTATATAAAGTTTCTGTGTTTAGTTTTCAAATATTTTTATATAAAATAGTATGCGATACCCCCTGACCATTCTTCTTTCAGTGGTTTTTTTCTCTCCTTTTTTTTCTTATGGTAAAAACATCTGCCAACACAATTTCGATATTTACAGTTTCCTGATATTGATTACACTTTTCATGTTGTGCCACCATTATCGCTATTTGTTTCCCCAAAGTATTTATTAACATCAACTCAAATCCCCCCAAACAAAAACACCCTTTTTCTCACTTACTCTAACCCATGGTAACAATTAATAAAATTTAGTTTTTATGTATTTGCTTTATAAGTGAGACCATACAGTATTTATCTGTTTGGGATCATATAGTATTTATGATACATGGATCATATGGTATTTATTTGTTTTGTCTAGTACCCCAAGAAGACTGTCAAGTAGTAGGTAATGGTGGTCATCTTCCTGCCCTTTAATGGGAGGGCCCCTGGAATGATACCTGTTGAACTGTCCTTAAACACTGTCTTCTCGCGGCATCCTGGAATAGTGCACCCTCCTTCCCTGTCCCCTTTCCCCGTCTCTGACATCAAATGATGGCATGCCGCAAACTGCCTAATCCTCTCGGGCTGCTCAAATGATGGCATGCCGCAAACTGCCTAATCCTCTCGGGCTGCTCTTCTCGCACAGCGTGTGAGCGCGCTCTCTCTCTCTCTCTCTGTCTCTGGTTGCGCACATCTCACTGCAGTTACCGCCTAGTTGTGGTTTCAGTGCCCTCTCCTGTCAGCTAAGTGTTCACAGGTTGGCATCTCCAACGCAGGCCTCTCTCCTAAGCTCCTTTTGGATTGTTCTCAGGCCCTGCAAATGGAGTACCTGTAAAACTGAGTCAGTCGTCTTTACCTCAAGCGTATCTGCTCCTCTTCTTGTGATTCCTGGCTCAGTAAGCAGCACTGCCGTCTTTCCTTAGCTTTTTACTTAAAGTTGATCAGAAAATGCGGTCAAATCTGCCTTCAAACTGTCACTCAGATTTCTCTACTTTCTCTAGTCCCAAAGTCGCAGTCCTGAACAGCTATCTCAGCCGGATCCACACCCTGTGTAATCTCTGCTGCCCAGCCTCTCCCTTGCCCTCCGCACTCTCCACCCTGCTCCCTGCCCACCTACCTCTCTGTTCGCTCTTCTCCCTGCAGCCAGGATCGTGCTGGCCAAGTGACAGCACTCCTGTGCTCTGCACACAGTGTACAGGACCTGGAAGCACTGGCCCTTGCTGTTTTCTGTCATGACGGGGGCTTGGGCAGTCCTAGGTGCTTCCTCTTCTGCAGATGATCTCCTGCTCCATGCACTTTTCCCCACCCAGATATCCCTCCCTGGCTTCTGTCTCCCTGGTTGGTTCACAGCCGTTAGGTCTCAGTGTAAGTACTATACCCACTGGGAGGCCTCCTCAGCCCTCTGACCTGTTTAGGTCACCCTGTTCCATGTTCCTGTAGCAACTGTCATTTCTCTAAGCACCCTCTCTGTTTTTGTAGAAAGTGCTGTGTCCAGTGTCCATTTCCCATCACTAGGGAAAAGAACTTCCCAAGGGCAGGGCTTAGGCATGTCTGACATGTTCCTGTCTACACATACGTGCTGGGCTGGCACGAGGGTGTGGGTCTGTCAACATGTGTGGCATGGACAAGGAACTTTCTTCCCTTAAACCCCTTCAGCTCTAGCCTAACCCTGAGCACTCAGGCCTTAATCACTCTCTTGTTTTCTTCATGGGTGTAATGGGCTATGTAGCTTTGAATGAGGAACTGCCTCTTGGATGGTCCAGGCCCCCAGCCCCCAATCCATGTTCAGAGTCGGAGCTCACAGCATAGACCTGAAGCCAAGCTTTAACTTGAGTATGTTCCTTATGGGTCAACCATTTAACCATCTGGAATTACCCAAAACCTCTATTGGGTCCATGGGCCAGGTTAGGGCATCAAGGAAGGTCCCTAGTGATCCTTTTAGACTGAAGAAGGGAATGTTAAGAAGTGTTGAGCAGGACCCCTGGGTATAATGCCCACAGCTTGATTTACTATTAAGACCAGAAACGGAAGAAAGACTCCCTGAGAGACACCCCCCCCCCCGCTTTTCTCTCTCTTCATTTAGAGATGTAAAAACAGGTCTTGATAAGATAAGAGATTTATTTATTTGCATATATCCAGAAGTTTTACTTCAACTCTCTCTTTATTATTATTTTTTTAATAATATTTTATTGTGTTTTCAGTGAAAGTTTACATAGCCAATTAGGTTCCCATTTAACAATTTTTACACAAAGTATTCAATGACATTGGCTGTATTTTACATAATGTGTCAATATTCTCATTAATTTCATTCTGGTGGTTCTGATTTTAGCAATCTAGTTTCCTTGCTCCCTTACCTGTTATTCATCTTTGCTTTAGGGTAACTGTTGACCCTTTGGTTTCATATAGATGAGTTTTTAAAGGAGTGTAGTCCTCGTGTGTTATATTCTTTATTTTGTGAGCTACTCTGTTATTTAGCTAAAGGTGACATTGGGGTAGTTTCAAGGTTTAAAGAGTATTTCAGGGCATTAGTCTTGGGGAGTCCTCCAGTGTCAACCAATCCAGTAAATCTGGACTTTGTAAGATTTTGAGTTTTGTTCCATATTTTTCTTCTGTTCTATCCAGATCCAGAGAGACCCTCACTAAGGTCTTATTTCCCACTAAAATAGCCCTGAGCCAGCCACCCCACTCTAGTCCTGTTTCAGTATGTGCTCTGGATATTGCCACAGAGCCTGCCTGTCCTGAGAGTTCCTATCATCCATGGGCACTTGCCGCAAGGGCCACATCTTCTCCTGCCCACACTCTTGCCTTCTTTCATCTGCTGCACCTAAGCCTGTGGATGTCAGGTCTACCTGGCTGTGTCTAGTCAGCTTCCCTGCCCACCTCAGGGACCTCACCAACTGCCTGTGGAGGACAAGTGGAGGCTTTAGGGACTCTGTAAGGGATGGGGCGTCTCTCCCTCTGGGAGGCAGGGTCATGAGGAGGCTAATGTCCACTTGCCTCTGTGTGGGCAGGAAATATGAGCTGTACAGCATGGACTGGGACCTGAAGGAGGAACTCCGGGACTGCCTGGTGGCTGCTGCGCCCTATGGGGGCCCCATTGGTATGTCACTCCTCTGCTGCCCTGTGTTCTGGGACCATGGATGGGATGAACTCAAGGTCTTTGGTTCCTTGGGGCCTTGCTGTCAGGCGGTTCTTGCTGGCATATGCCACTCCTCACTCACCATACTGAGATGCTTTTAATTCTGTTCTCATGAGGCCTGCTTCCCTTGGGGTGGGCCTGGGGAGCTAGGTCAGACAGCCTCCTCTCAAACTGTAGCACTGCTCAGGAATCCTTGGCGGAAGGAGAAGCCTGCCAGCGTGCGGCCAGTGCTCGAGATCTACTCAGCTTCTGGCATGCCCCTGGCCAGCCTGCTGGTGAGTACCTCCAACCATCCCTGGGATGGGAAACTGGGCAGGGATTCCACCTTCCCCTAATAGCCCAGGCATCTCCCTCCCTGCAGTGGAAGAGTGGGCCCGTGGTGTCCCTAGGCTGGTCAGCTGAGGAGGAGCTGCTCTGTGTGCAGGAAGATGGTGCAGTGCTGGTTTATGGGCTTCACGGTGACTTCCGGAGACACTTCAGCATGGGCAATGTAGGGACCTTGGGGGCTGAGGAGGAGAGTTGGGGATCTGTGACCCTGTGGCTTTTTCAACCCGTGGCCCTTCTCCCCAGGAAGTACTCCAGAACCGGGTTCTGGATGCCCGGATCTTCCACACAGAGTTTGGTTCCGGGGTGGCCATCCTCACAGGGGCCCACCGCTTCACGCTCAGTGCCAATGTGGGTGACCTCAAGCTCCGCCGCATGCCAGAGGTGCCGGGTGAGCCCTGACATCCCAGGACAGCGATCCGTCGCCCCTGGATATGCCTACACACTGTGGGACCCAGGGAGGCAGGAGCTGTGGGCCCTGGTCATCCTGAGGTTGCCCCCTTCCCTGGCATAGGCCTGCAGAGTGCGCCCTCATGCTGGACCACACTGTGCCAGGAGCGAGCAGTCCACATTCTTCTGGCCATGGGTCCTGATCTCTACCTCCTGGACCACGCTGCCTGCTCTGCAGTGGTGAGAGTGCTAGGGCCAGAATAAAATGGAAGGGCAGAGGGAGGCAGCGTGGAGGGCTCTGAGAGGTCAGTGTACCTGGTGTCCTCCCGGCCCTGCCCCAGACGCCCCCTGGCCTGGCTCCAGGAGTGAGCAGCTTTCTGCAGATGGCCGTCTCCTTCACGTACCGGCATCTTGCACTCTTCACAGATACAGGCCACATCTGGATGGGGACATCGTCACTCAAGGTGAGATCCTGGGCCAGCACAGTGATTCCATGGCCAGGGAAGACCTCTTGGGGCTAGGGGAGGGGCCTTTCAGTCAGTCTGGGGACTGCTGGGACAGGGCTGTGACATGTCCCACACCCTTCCAGGAGAAGCTGTGTGAGTTCAACTGCAACATCCGGGCTCCCCCAAAGCAGATGGTCTGGTGAGGATGGGGGTGTTACACTAGGAATAGGGGTGGGACATAGCCTTATTTCCTGGGACACTTTGATTCATTCTGTGTGCCATCCAAGCCATGTGGAGCTTGGAGCTTATCTTCCCTGTTGTCCACACTTACGGGAAACCATTGCCCTGCTGTGGTCCCCATATGCCCTGGGGAGCTGACAGGGCATTCATGCTGTCTTGTCCCAAGGCAAAGGGAGTGTGGGCTGTGATGTGGGAGATGGGGCAGTGGGACCAGCATCCTGTGTTGTGTTCCAGACGTGGATGTGTGGTGGTGCCCCACAGGTGCAGCCGTCCTCGTAGCAAGGAGAGAGCCGTTGTGGTGGCCTGGGAAAGGCGGCTAATGGTGGTGGGTGATGCACCTGAGAGCATCCAGTATCCTTGGAGGGCTGCCTGTGTAAGGTATGCAAGGGCAAGGGGGTGGTGCCTGTCCTACTGCCTTTCTGAGTAATCTTGGGAGCCTTGACCAAGCTCAGGTTCGTGCTGGATGAAGACTCATACCTGGTGCCTGAGCTCGATGGAGTCCGCATCTTCTCACGTAGCACCCTCGAGTTCCTGCATGAGGTTCCAGGTGAGGCCCTCATAAGGGTAACATGTAATCTAGGATGGGGGCTCCTTGGCACCACAGCTTCCCTGGGCATGGGCCCCAGAGCAGGAGCAAGGTATTGAGGCAGGACTGAGGAGCTCCCAAACTCACCAACTTCCTCCCCCAGCGGCCAGTGAGGAAATCTTCAAAATTGCCTCGATGGCCCCTGGGGCGCTGCTGTTGGAGGCCCAGAAGGAGTATGAGGTAAGGTCTACCCTGGTCTCCTCCCCAGGCCCTGAGATGCTCTCCTCTTTCCCTTTCCCCTTCCCTTGATTGGCCCAGCTTGGGCCTCTGTGGGCATAGCCAGGAGCTACCTGTCAAGACAGGGGACCAGACAAGACACTGACCTGGGCTGGGGAGAACTGGCTTTGGTGGATTTCTGAAGGCTCACAGTGTCCTCCATGTGGTGATGGGGAGGGGCAGGGAGCCCCCAGCCCAGGTACAAGCTCAGGCTGCTATTGGGAAGTCTCGAGACTCGTCACAGGCAATTAGGTTGATGTGAGGGGACGTCTGTGGGCATCTCAGGTGGATTGAGCTGAGGAGGTGTGGGCTCTGGCCTGTTCAGCCCCCAAACAGTGCATTTGAACTACAACTCAGAGAGGCTGGGGGAGCCAGACTTGGGGGTGTCCTTTGTCATGACGCCCCATCCCTGGCACCCTTTTATCTCCAGAAAGAGAGCCAGAAGGCGGATGAGTACCTGCGGGAGATCCAGGAGCTGGGGCAGCTGACCCAGGCCGTGCAGCAGTGCATCGAGGCTGCGGGACATGAGCACTGGCCGGACATGCAGAAGAGCCTGCTCAGGGTGGACTTGGAGGGCAGACGTGGGGGCTGGGTCAGGGAGGCCTGGGGTGAGGGGAATCTCTCCTCTAGTGCCCTCTGACTCTTTATAGGCAGCCTCCTTCGGAAAGTGTTTCCTCGACAGATTTCCACCTGACAGCTTTGTGCGCATGTGTCAGGACCTGCGTGTGCTCAATGCCGTTCGGGACTATCACATTGGCATCCCCCTCACCTATAGCCAGTATCCCTGAGCATCCTGGAAGGGTGTCTATAGCCAGGGGTGGCAGAGGAAGGCGTAGGGGCTGGGGATGCTGCCTGCAGATCCATGGCAAACAGGGTTCTCCCCCAGCTGGATCCTTAACCAAATAAAATACAGATACAAGCAGCTCACCATCCAGGTGCTGCTGGACAGGTACAGCAAGGCCAGGGGGCTGTGAAAAGGGCTAGAAGTGGGTGGGCTTTGTGGCGTTTTGGGAGGATTGTCTTGTGGTCACTGCTCCTGATCCATTGCTTTGAGATCTGGGAGCCTAGGACACAGGCCAGGGCCACTGCCCATGCTCCATCCCATCCATTCTTTGTACCCTTTCCCCCCTTGCCTGCCAGGCTCGTGTTACGGAGGCTTTATCCCCTGGCCATCCAGATATGCGAGTACCTGCGTCTCCCTGAAGTACAGGGCGTCAGCAGGATCCTGGCCCACTGGGCATGTTACAAGGTGAGGATGTGGGTGGGGTCCAAGGGGATTTGGGGGTTTCCAGGCCACTGGTGAGGAATATGAAGTACAAAGTGCAGAGCTGAAGGAGTGGGTCCTGATCAAGGGCCTGTGTGTGTGTGTGTGTGTGTGTATGAGATCGATCCAGGTGTGTCTGACTCACTTCCTCTCCCTCTGCAGGTGCAACAGAAAGATGTGTCTGATGAGGATGTTGCTCGGGCCATTAACCAGAAACTTGGTGACACACCTGGTGTCTCCTACTCCGACATTGCTGCCCGGGCCTATGGATGTGGCCGCACAGAGCTAGCTATTAAGGTATAGGCACTTGGCCCTCCCCAGACACTCTGATGTGGGAAGTAAAGGGCCCCAGCCAGCACCTCTTCTGCGCTTTCATCTCCTCCCCACCCCACAGCTGCTGGAGTATGAGCCACGCTCAGGGGAGCAGGTACCCCTTCTTCTAAAGATGAAAAGGAGCAAACTGGCATTGAACAAGGCCATCGAGAGTGGGGATACTGACCTGGGTGAGCAGGGCAAACCTGAGGCCAAGGCCTGGCCCCTAGGCTGTGTGAGAGGGTAGGCCGGACTCCCCACCTCACATTCTTGTCCTGTAGTATTCACGGTGTTGCTGCACCTGAAGAACGAATTGAACCGAGGAGATTTCTTCATGACGCTTCGGAACCAGCCCATGGCCCTGAGTTTGTACCGACAAGTGGGTGTGGTGGGCAGGGCTGGAGCTGGGGCCTCCTGAGCCCTCGAGTTGGCCTCACTGACTGATTGCCTGCTTGTGGCCCCAGTTCTGTAAGCACCAGGAGCTAGAAACGCTGAAGGACCTTTACAATCAGGATGACAATCACCAGGAGCTCGGCAGCTTCCACATCCGAGCCAGCTATGCTGCTGAGGAGGTCTGGGGGCCATGGGTGGGTGGGGCCTGTGGGTCGGGACAGTAGGTCTGGTTTCTTCTTCCAGGCCTCTGTGTTTGGTGCACACCCCCACTGATCCTCACTGTTGAGACTGTGAGAAGGTGTGAGGCCAGAATGGGGGTGGGTTCCAGTGGAGCTAGCCATCCTACTAGGGACACCAGAGTGGTGTACCCAGTGGGTAAGGCGGCCTCATGACCCTGGGGAATTGAGGAGAAGGCTGTGCCCTGGGCAGGATGGCCAGGTCCTGTGTGCTGTGAGCTCAGGCCACCCTTCATTCCCTTGCAGCGTATTGAGGGGCGAGTAGCAGCTCTGCAGACGGCAGCTGATGCCTTCTACAAGGCCAAGAATGAGTTTGGAGCCAAGGTTTGTCCTGCTTTCTTCTAGAAACCTCCTTTCCTCCTCTCCCAGACTTCCCTCCTTATCCCTCATTCCCACCCTACTTCATCCCGGTCCCCAGGCCACAGAAGATCAGATGCGGCTCCTGCGGCTGCAGCGGCGCCTAGAAGACGAGCTGGGGGGTCAGTTCCTAGACCTGTCAGTACATGACACAGTCACCACCCTCATCCTTGGTGGCCACAACAAGCGGGCAGAGCAGCTGGCACGTGACTTCCGTATCCCTGACAAGAGGTAGGTGAGGGCCTGGCCTATATACAGGTCCTGGGACTGCCTGCTCCTTTTGCAGCACCTCACAGCCCAGCTTCCCCACAGGCTCTGGTGGCTAAAGCTGACAGCCCTGGCAGATCTGGAAGACTGGGAGGAGCTAGAGAAGTTTTCCAAGAGCAAGAAGTCACCCATCGGCTACCTGGTGAGGCAGGGGTCCTCCCTCCGCCTCACCTCTAGTGAGGGTAGTCCTGGGGAGGGGACCAGGCACAGAGGTAGGCAGGATGGCCTGTTCCTGCGTCTGTTTAGCTAGCGATCCCACAGGGTCAGGGAGAGCTCCTTGTGTGTGCATGGTTGTGGGCAGATACCAGACACTGTGCTGGGTGCAGTGCAGGATGGGCCGGGTCTGTCTGCAGATGGCAATGTGAGGGAGAATGTGCTGCCTTCCCTAAGGGGATCCCGGGGCGTCCACGTGCCTGAGGGAGGGTTCTGTCTGAGTGAGGCGTGTATCTGAGGCAGAGGAGGATGTTGAAGGGGTTTATTTTCTGTGGCAGGGGTTCTTAGGTGTGGGCAGCCGTGAGAGAAAACACAGGGCCTGAGAGGGCAGGAACCACCCATTGTGAGGGGATAGCTGTAGATGGTGGAGCAGAGGCTTGGAAATATTGGTTTCAAGGCTCTGAAAGATCTTGGGTATAGGTTGTTTTTTGCCCTGAGATGTTGAGATCACACCTGCTGCCTGTGTGGAAGGTGGTGCATGTGTAAGGGGGGTGGGAGACAGGGAAACATACATAAGGGAGAGTATATAAAATGCACACAGACAATGTATCCGTTAGGCTTTTACTTATAAAAGAGAGGACAAGAAGGCTGTGCCTTCTTTTTCCCTCCACCCTTTCCCTCCCCTTCTCAGCCCTTTGTGGAGATCTGCATGAAGCAACACAACAAATACGAGGCCAAGAAGTATGCTTCCCGCGTGGGCCCTGAGCAGAAAGTCAAGGCCTTGCTTCTGGTTGGGTGCGTAGGCTGGTGGCCCTGTGGATGCTGTGGGGCTGAGGCAGTAGGCTGAAGAGAGGCAAGGTGGGCAATCTTGACACCATCTCCTCTCCTGCTCACACCACAGGGACGTGGCTCAGGCTGCAGATGTGGCCATCGAGCACCGGAACGAGGCTGAGCTGAGCCTCGTGTTATCCCACTGCACTGGAGCCACAGATGGGGCCACGGCTGACAAGATTCAACGGGCCAGGGCACAAGCCCAGAAGAAGTGAGGCGCCCACCCTGCATGTTTCCCCAACAGAGGGTCTCCTCCCCTAGCCTGAGGGTTGGCTGAAGTATCTACTGCTTCAGAGCAAAGCTGAGGAACTGGGGTGAGGTAGGAATGGGGGACTGGTTGTAAATAAAATTGGAATGCTTTGACATGCTTGTCTCATGCAGTCCAGCCTAAGTGAAGGTAAACTCAAGGCAGAACCATTCAGACACCGTAGCAAAGCCCATGTATTTGATTGTGTTGGGGACGGAGGGACTTCTCCAGCTATGCTTACAAGAGGCCTGCTCTCCACAGCGTTACCAAGGAGACACCTCTCAATCTCACAACACTCCCTGAGATAGGTAACATCACCCCATTTTAAAGAAGAGGAAATTGAGGACTAGGTAGGTTTGCAGGAACTCTGGTGGCATAGTGTCTAAGGTGTTGGACTATTAACCAGGAGGTTGGTGCTTCAAACCTACCAGCCACTCTGTGGAAGGAAGACTGGGCAATCTACTTCCATAAAGATTTACTGCATCAGAAACCCAAAGAGGTCGCTGTGAGTAGGAATCAGTGACAGTGAGTTTGGCTTTTTGGTTTAGGTAGGTTTGGTAAGAACAAATACGTGACAAAGCTGGGATTTGAAACCCAGGCTGCTTGCTAAGCCTGGGCTCCTTGGCTAGGCATGTAGGGGTCTCAGAGCTGCTCCTTGGTTGCTGTGTTGACAGGAGGGATGCCTGAGCTGGAACTGGAATCTGGCCCTTGGTGAGCAGAAGAGCCTGAAAGCAGGACCCCCGGTTTGGGAGAAAGGCATGTGGTCAGTAGGGGATTGGAAGAGTAGCTCTGGAAAACCCTGCCCTGAGCAAAACCTGTTGATGTTGAGTTGATTCCGACTTACAGAGACCCTATAAGACAGTACGACTGCCCCATGGAGTTTCCAAGGCTGTAATCTTTACGGAAGCAGACTGCTACATCATCTTCCCATGGAGCAGCTGGAAGGTTCAATCCGCCAAGCTTTTGGTTAGCAGCTGAGCACTTTACCACTATGCCACCAGGGCTCTGCTTCTGAACCAAAAAAAAAAAAACCAAATTCTCTTCTGTTGAGTCACATCCGATTCATAGCCACTCCTCCTTGGGTTTTTGAGGCAATATCACTACAGAAGTAGATTGCCCAACCTTCCTTTGGAGGAGTGGCCATAATGAGCAATTCCTGAATGGTCTCTGGGCGGGAGAAAAAAGATGGAAGATCTCAGTTCTGCTAAATAAGAGCTCCAGGCTGGAGTCCCCTGCCTGACTCCACCTTACCTTCAATGGAGGGTCCATTCCCAGTCAGTAGGAGCGCCTTTTTTGGCCTTCCCATGTCCCTATCTCTAGCCTTCAGTCTGCATTCCATGGCACCTTGGCTTCATGCCTGAGCACCCCCACCCAACCCAGAGGGTGTTACCTTTTCCTCTTTTTGCCACCCCACCCCCTTAGTCTGGAAGGAGCACAAAGGAAGAAACTGAGACCCAGAGAGAGGGCAGGTCACCCTGGGGCTTCAGGCTACCCCCTTAGTCTGGAAGGAGCACAAAGGAAGAAACAGAGACCCAGAGAGAGGGCAGGTCACCCTAGGGCTTCAGGTTCATTAATGCTCCCAGGGCTGACCATGCTTGAAAAGAGATAGTGAGATTTAGGGCTGGGTCAAGTGATCCTTTCCTCACCCTCTGATTTTTAAATATCGGTTTTTGAAGATATTCCAACGGGATATAAATCAAGTGGTAAAACCATTTATTATGTAGGTCAGGGGTTTGGACAAGATACAGCAGGGATGGTTTGTCTGTGCTCCACAACTTCTAGGGTATCAGCTGGAAGACCAGGGTGAGGGTGACTTGACAGCTGGAGCTAAAGTCATCCCAAAGCTTTCTTACTCCCATCTCAGGCAGTTGATGCTGTTTGTCGACTGGGATCTTAGCCTGGCTGTCTACCAGGACATCCTCACATGGCCTTAGCATGTAACCTGGGCTACCTCACAGCGCAGTGGCCAGGTTCCAGGAGAGAGCCAGGCACACACTGTACCACCTTTTCTAACCTAGCTTCAGTAGTCATATCAGGTCACATCTGCCACATTCTCTTTGTCAAGGCAGTCACGTAGACCTACTCCACCCAATTTCAAGGGGAAATAGACTCCACCTCTTGATGGGGGAGTATCAAGCTCTGGAAGAGTATGTGAGACTGGAAATTTTGATGTGGCCAGTTTTTGAAATTAAAATCTGCCACAACCTATCAGCCTTCTTTTTTGGAATCAGCAGACACCTCTGGGAAAAGGAAGTGATTCCAAATACTGGCCTCATCATTCTGGGCTTTCTCCTCCCCAGTCTTGGCCCCTGAATTCCTCATTGTCTTGGTGGCTCTTCACTGCCTTTAAAAAATATTTTGTCCAGCTTTTCTGGTTCTTAATGAAAAAGTGTTGGTACCAAATAATGCCATCTAGGCTCAATGGATAGGGAGCCCTGGGCAGTGGTTTTAGAATGTACACAATGAAAGCTCCACATGCCGAAATTAACACACAGCATGTTTACTCATACACATGCAGACATTGGGAGCCTGGGTGGCACAAGCACTGTGTGACTGGCCACTAACCTAAAGGTTGGTGGTTGGAACCTACCCAGAGGCTCCCTTAGATTACAGCCAAGAAATTGCTGTGGGGTGATTCTGCTTTGTAACACATGGGGTCACTGTGAGTCAGAATCAGCCTGGTGGCAGTGACGGTTTTTTTTTAATGCAAACATTAAGCACTGTATGCATGAAATTGTATTAAAATGAAAACAAAACTACAACTACCAACCCCACTTATGTCGAGTCAATTCCGACTCATAGCAACCCTATAGGATAGACTAGAACTGCCCTGTAGGGTTTCCAAGGCTGTAAATCCTTACAGAAGCAGACTGCCTCATCTTTCTTCCATGGAGCCGCTAGTGGTGGGTTCAGACTACCAATCTTCTCGTTAGCACCTGACTGCCTTAACCACTATACCAGGGCTTTAAGTTTTATAATATGTGAGAAATAACTAATGATGAGAAATTGGTACAAACATGGTGATTATAACTTCATAAAAAGGGCCTATAAAGAGGCAGAAGCATGGAAATTTTACATGGGAAGAGTCATTTGAAAGTTAAGGGAAGTTTCATATACATTTTTGTCAAGCCAAACTCATTTCTCCCCCAACATTTTATTATAAAGAATTTCAAACATACAGCCAAGGCAGCAGAATTTTACAGTGAACACCTACCTGCATACCCACCACCTGGATTCTACTTTACTTTACTTTACTTTACTTGGTTTACCGTAGGTCTGTTCATCTCTCTATCCGATTAATAATCCATCTTACTTTTGATACATTTCAAAGTGAGTTTCAGACATAAATACACCTCTCCCTAAATACTTTACTATGCATATCATTAACTGGACTTCATTATTTGTTTGCAGGTTCTTTTTATTATTATTTTGAGGTAAAAACTCAGTGAAATACACAAAATCTCAAATGTACATTTGTTGAGTTTATACAAATGCATGACCTATCAGTAGTGATATTAAAAAAAACCCTTAGGACTTTTTTTTCCAAGTACTCAACTGCTTATTTCAAATAGTGTAAAATGCCTTCTACCCTGTAGCATGTGCATAGCAGGCCTGGAGCCTACAATGGTGGTGAAGTCAAGCCTTGGCCAACAGATGGGGCTGGGATTGTGGGGCTGGAAGCAGAGAATCAGGAATGTTTCTACTAGTTTAGAATATTGGTGGCTGCACTGGAGCAAAGGGAAGTTGAGAATCAGGGCAGATGTTCCCACAAGACACTTCAGAGTATCCAAACCCCTTGCCAATGAGTTGATTCTAATGCATGGCGACCCCCATGTGTTAAGTGGAACTGCCCCATTGGCTATAATCTTTACAAAAGCAGGTCACCAGACCTTTCTTCCATGGAGCCCCCGAGTGGGTTCGAGCCACCACCGCCTTTTTGTTAGCAGCTGATCATAAACTGTACTCAGGAGCTGCCCCTGAGTAAAGGGGTTGCATTTCCAGGCTCTTTCAGGTGCCAAGCTCCAGTAAATGACCCTTGGGAGTGAGACTGTGGCACTGGGAGGCACTTGGCTCTCATTTACTTGAACTCTGTCATAGCGCTCTGCTTTATTTTCATTACAGCAGTCATGACGTTTCCTTGTTCATTGTCTTTATCTGTCTCTCTATCCAGAATGTAAGCTCCTGAGAGCAGAGACTCTTCTGTCTCTAATTCCTGCCATGCCCGGCACATGGTCTGCACCCAACAGTATTTGTTGACTGAGTGATTCATTATCCCCTTTACCAGATGGAGAGGAGGCCCTGGAAGCAGAAGTGACTTGCCTAAAGAAATGGCAGTCCTTTACCCTGATCTTCCAGCTCTGCTTCTAGTCTAGTCTTCTCATGAACTCTGTGACTCTTGAGACACCTGTGGGGTGGCTTACAAGTGCCTAGCTGAAGGTATATCTTATGGGCAGAGACTAAAGCAGGGCTGGTAGCAGGAAGGTTGTGGCTTTTGCTTGGGTGGGCCTGGACTCAGGGAGCCTGCCTCCCTTCCCTCTCTCAGTCCTTCTCCATGCTGACAGGTCTTTGCCCTGTGCTGAGAGAGGGAAGTTCTGGTCACCAGGAGAAGCAAATACGATGAAGAGGCTGGGCAGGTCTCTGCAGGCAGGGAGCTAAGGCTGGGACTCTGACCTCTCCCAGTGGAGACAAGGTCTGTGTGGTTTGAGCTGAACCCTCCTTCCCAGGGCTTCCAGGTTGGGTCACCCAAGGCCCTCCCTCCCCTTGGTCTGAGAGTCTGTGTCACCCCTTTGCACATGCTCTGACCACAGTGCAGCTGTCTCATAGAGGAAGGAGAAACTCGTATTTCCTGAGAACGTGCTACTTGCCAAGCTGCACATGCCTGTAATTCTCCCCATGAGGTTCCAGGTTCCTGGGCTCTCTGGCTACCACACCCAACAGCAGCATTTCCCAAGTGTGGTCGCATCAGGGCCATCTCCTCCAGATGAGCTCAAGGGTGAATGCTTTTGATTTTAATAGCTATTTATTTAACGTGTATTTGAAACTTGAAGTACTCATGTCAAACTTTTTTATGGCAATATAAGTAAAAAAAAATCAACTAAAAGAAACATTAAGAAATGATGATACAGGTCAGAGGTAGATAAGGCAAAACAGCTGGGTAGGGACTGACTCCGGTTTGGGCCCATGCACATCCTAGCTACCTGCTGCCTCCTGTACTCACAGGCATTGTTTTTCATGGTTTCTTCAAACTTTCAGTTTGGTTTTTCACTTTTCCATTCAATGTACCTGACAGATTGAGTGTGGATTTCCTGGGAAATGTGAATGGTGGGTGAGTGGAAGGGCCTGCTCTCATTGCCTGAGCCAGGACTCTGATGCTAGGAGACTGGGCATGTGGCCTCCGGGCCTTTGGGCTGGAGCGTCTACCTGTCAGAGGGTCCTTGGGTTCTGCCATTTCTGTGCTGGCACTGCTGAGAGGGAGAGGCACAACTTCAGCTCAACACAATTTCCCTGGTTGGGTGGGGGGTGGGGGATGGCCTGAGGAAGGACCTCAGCCCTCAGCACCCCGTCTTACCAGCTTTTAACTCTGGTCATCATACTGAAGCAGTGATAGGAACTGGAAGTGGTCCCAGTTGCCACCACCCACAGACCCTCTTTGGGGCCATTGCAGAGAGAGGAAGCTCAGGCCTAACCCACTGTGGGGCTTGCCAAAGGTGGGGACTCTGCCCAGGCCAGTGGTAGATAGGTGAGGCGCTGCATGGCCTGGAGGAGAGGCTTGCCATCACCCAATAGCAGCAGTGCAAAGATTGGGAGGACTGGCCCCCCAAGCACCCCAACTAGGCCTATTGCAGACTTATGGTGAGCCAGGCCCCAGAATGGTACATCTGGAAACCAAACCCACCACCATCAAGTTGATTCTGACTTATAGACACCCTATAGGACAGAGTAGAACTCCTGCATAGAGTTTCCAAGGCTGTAAATCCTTACCTAATCAGACTATTTTATCTTTCTCCCACAGAGTAGATGGTGGGTTTGAACTTCAGTCCTGTTGGTTAGCTGCCAAACTTATCTGGAAAGCGGGGGAGATTACCCATGGGCGGGGCATGGGTGGGGATGGCGTGGGCTGGTGATGTAAGACAGAACCCATAGTACCAGGCGCCTGACCTAGGGGCTCAGCAGATTCCCTCTTGAACAAGATCTTTTGTCCTTTAAATACTTTGCAGCAATTAATTAAAAAAAAAAAAAGAAAAAGTTTGGGTTACGTTTGGAGAGGGGCAGAAAGACGACTTTCGAGTTCCAGGCCGTCTTAGCCACTAGATAGATATCGGCGTTACCTGCATTTGGCCTCAGTTTCCGCACCTGTAGAATGGGCAGAAGCCCCAAATGCCAGGGTTTGGTGCTATGGAGACGGGGGAGGCGCTAGTGTACGGGCAGCGAGCGCTTCCTGGGCCGTGCATATGCAGGGCTGGGCTGCCGTAGGGTACGTACGCGTCCCTCTCGTGGGCCGTTCAGTCCGTGACACCCTCGGGTTCGGGCTCTGTACTCCAAGCACGAGAGCGAGCGCCCGGAGGCGCGTAAGGGCCAGGCGGGCAAGGGCCCGGAGACGCCCGTTTGGTTTTGGCCAACCAGCGCCCGTCTCTGAACAGCCAATAAGAAGGCGCCTTACAGCCAAGGCCGGGTCGGGAGCGAGGCTGCGGCGAGTGCGGCGCTGACAGAGACGCGCGCGCGCGCGATTGCGCTCGAACCCCGGGCTGTCGCCGCCATCCCCGCCGCCCGCCCCGCCGCCCCTCCCCCGCTTCCCCTCGCCATGGAGGCGAGGCCGCCGCCGCCGCCGCGGGGCTCTGGGCCGCGGGCCGGGCGGCGGCCCTGAGGGCGTGTGGCGGGCCGAGACGCTGCCGCGGAACCCAGGCGGAGCCGCCGTCCTCGTCCCCAGCGGTCCCGCCCAGCGCCGGACTCGGTGAGTGTTCGCGGTCGCAGCCGCGGGGTGGGCATAGGCGGGAGGGCAGCTCCGGGCGCGGGAGGGTGCTTGTCCGTCCGAGCCCAAATCCCATTTGTCCCGGTGGAAACGATCGGGCTTCCCAAAGCCGACCGCGCATCTTTAGGTGTCCCGTGTGTGGGGGGGATGGGGTGTCCCCGGAAACGTGCTGGACAGAGAGCCGACCCCTCTGGACTGCCCAGCAACTTTGCGTGCGTCCTCTGGGGGCCAGGCCAGGAGCTGCCATAGTTCATTCTGAAGGAAGAAACTTGGAACCGTGAGAACAGAATTTGCTCGGGTCCTTTTAATGGGAGGAAAACTCCTGGCATGAGAAAATTTGCTCTTGCAGTGACCGAATTTTCTTTTCCTTAAAGCCCCCTCTGGCCACTTTCCCAGGCTCCTCTCTTTGCTGTCCACTCCCAACTGTTGAGACTGCTTATGGCAGAAGATAGGGGCTCGGAGCTGCCCAGAATTCACAATGTGCCCATTGGTAATGCTGCCCTTCCTTTTCACTTTTGCTAAATGAAATAGTATTTTTCTTTAAATAATTAGCCCCGAGATATATTTCCTGGAGATAAAGATAATAATGGCAGGACTGAGCCTGATGTTGAGGGTTTTTTTTTTTTTTTTTTTTTGAGGTCAGTGATGATATGGTAAGAAAGGAAAAGAGAAATGTTCAGAGCTTTCCTAAGCAGGGTGAATACCTTCCAAAGTCTTTGTCCAGAGGGATCCCTGCTCTAGAACCAGCCACTTCTCCCAGCGGATTCTCTTCACTTGCCACCTGCTTGCTGTTGAGGCAGCCAGAGAACCAGAAGATAGTGGGCTGGGGGAGGATTGAGTAGGAAAGGGCCAACATCTTCCTGTCTGGCCACTCCTTTCAAAAAACGTAGATCTGATGCTGTCACTTGTTTACTTAAAAACTTTCTCAGCTTTCCTTTTCCCATGGGCTAAATGAAGCCCAAAGTGCTTTAGCAGGTCATACAAAGCCCTTGACAGTCTTCCCTCAACTTACTCCTTTACTTTTAGCCCAGTCCTGCAATTCTCCTTCCCGTCATCCTTTTCCCACAGCCATTCAGAATTGCTTGACTGCCCCATAACGTGCTGGGATGCTTTTGCTGATTTGATCCTCTCTCCTCCCCTTCACCTGCCAAGCTCTTTTTCCTTTAAAGCCCTTCCCATTTGAGAAGCTTTTTGAGGGCAGAAACTGTGCCTTGTTTAAGACCTCTACATATCCCATGCTGGGAGAATTGTTTCTCACGATTGTCTTGTAGGTCCTCCCTATCCCTTCCCTGCACACCTTGGCTCTGTTTACCTCCAGGTGCCCACTTCCCAAGTGAATGTTCCGTGACTGCTTACTGGAAGCCTTCTTGGAGAGTACACATAGGACTTTTAGTACCTCTGATTCTCCACCTCCCCATCCCCATCCCACCCAGTCCCCATAATTAGTCAGCAAGTGGAAACTGGCAGGTCCCATGTTCTATCGGCCTCCAATCTGCTTGACTATTCTTAACTTTCTGAATGACCAAAAGCCCCAGGATATCTTCTCACCTCTGCCTGCCTGGAGTGGCTGGGCTGATGTGTGCACCATGAAGTATGATGAGGTCCAGGAAGCTGTTCACTGGGTACCTTTTAGCCACTGTTTCATCATCTGGATGAGATTCAGAACAAGAAAAGCCAGCCCTCTGACTTAAGTACATTCATGTGCCTCTCATTTGTCAGGTGTAGTGCCTAGGTACTTGGGATACAAAACAAAAATGAGGAAGTCACATCCTTACCTCTGAGGGTTCACGGTCTAATGCAGTGACAGGTGGGTACAAATGATTGTATCACAGGTGCTCTGAGACTATAATAACAGTAGCTATTTTATTGTCTTTTATTGACAGGCTATATGATAAATGCTTTGTGTGAATTATTTAATTGTTTCAGTAGTCATATAGGGGTTTATTCCACAGGAATGGAAACTGAGATCATACAGTGAGCAGATGAAGCACTAGTCAGTATTTGAACCTTGGCAGTCTGGTTCCAGAACCTCTGCCAGGATGTGCAGGGAGTACTCTGCCTGCGTTGCCCAGGAAAGCTTTCCTGGAAGAGGGCCTTTGAGTCATGAAGGATGCATGGGAGTCTATGTGGTGGATGGCATTCAGGAAAGGAGGGGCAGCACAACACAAGCAGGCTTGGAGGTGGAAGGAACCCGCTGTTCTTGGGGAACAGGGAGAGGCTAAGCATAACGTGATTGGGTGGGTAGAAGAGGGGTGGGAGAAGAGGTTCAGGTCAGCTTGAAAGACTTTATATGCCATGTTAGAGTTTGGGCAGTGGAGAGCCACTGGAGGAATTAAAAGGAGTTCAGGGACTTGAGACTGACCTGGGCTTTGGAAAGGTCATTTAGGGGCAGTGATCTACAATTTAGGAAGCAGTACCAGGCCTCACAGGCAGGATCCCAGCTTCTTAGACCCAGAGGGAGGCCTAGAGAAAGTCCTGCTCAGTGGTGGTTTTTCCTTTAGTTTTAACTAATGTTGTTGTTGTTGTTATGTGCCATTGAATCAGACCTGACTCGTAGCGACCTCTCCTTGGGTTTCCAAGGCAGTATCACTGTGGAAGTAGATTGCCCCATCTTGCTTCTGAGGAATGGCTGGTGGGTTTGAATCGCCAGCCTTCTAGTTAGCAGTCAGGTGCCTTAGGCACTATGCTAATACTTCCTACTTGGCCAGACACTTGTTTAACTGTTTTAACTAGGTTGGTTTTTTTTTCCCCCCCCCGGAAAAGATAGTAAATGCATATGAGAAAAAAAAATTCCAACAGTACAAATATATATATATAAAAAAAAAAATCCTACCCTGACCCTAAGACTCCTGTGTTCTACACCTCCTGCCCAGAAGTGGCTGTAGTTTACAGTTTCTGTGGCCTTATGTAGACACTATTCCTTTATAAACTTAGGTCTGTGTATCCACCGCCTTCCTCTCATGGTACATGTCAGTCACGCTTTGCTCTTTTTTACTTAATGCATTTAGGAAATAATTCCATATTAGTACATCTGGAGCTATTCATTCTTTTGGTTGACATCCTTGTTTCATTGTATGGCTGTACCAAAACTTGTAACTAGTCTTCAGTTAGAGAACATTTGTTTCCAGGTTTTTCTACTGTAGTGTTACTGTGAATATCCATGAACATCCTTTGTTATGCATAAATGTAAATTTCTCTGAACAGTATACTTCTAGAAGTAGAATTACTGGGCCAAAGGATATATGCATTTTTAATTTTCAGAGATGTAGCCAAATTGCCTACCTACCCCTTCAAGAGGATTGTACCAATTTTTCCTCTCCCCAGAGGAGCTCAAAATAGCTCTGGTGGTGTAGTGGTTAAGGCATTTGGCTGCTAACCCAAAGGTTAGTGGTTCAAACCCACCAGTTGCTCCGAGGAAGAAAGATGAGATATTCTGTTTCCGTAAAGATTATAGCCTTGGAAACCCAATGGGAATTATTATGAGTTGGAATTGACTTGTTGGCAGTGAGTTTGATTTTCTTTTTCCAAAGGAGCTGTGATGGAGCAACAGGTGAGTGTTTGGCTGCTACCAGAAAGTTTGATGGTTCAGACTTACTCAGCCACTCTATGGGAGAAAGACCTGGCCATCAACTCTGATAAAGATTACAGCCTAGAAAATGCTATGGGGACAGTTCTCTGTAATACGGTATTGCTATGAGCTGAAATCGACTTGGGCACCTAACAACAATAACATCTTTCCAAAAATGTGAACATGACTTAACAGATCTTCATCAGAATATCTAACAGGATTGCCTGGGCAGCTTTTCAGATCCCATATGCCTATTTTCCCCCACCAACCCCTCTCCCTATGTGATTTTAGCCTATTTCTTTCCATTTATAGAAGGAGAGATTGAGGCTCAGAAGAATAAAACGATTTTTGCAAGATGGTCAATGTGGGTGGTGGTGTTTTTTTAAGCATCTCTGATGTTTGCTCTGATGTTTGTGTTTGTCCAACACCTTTCATTGGAAGAACTCAAAGTCGATTTGTAAACATTGTTGCATTATTTTTATCAGCCTTCATGTAGAAAAAGTGAGATGCATGTGAAGTTTGAGTTATAAGCAGGAAGCTGACTGAGTACAGAATCTTGTCTCTTCTAGTTCAGTAACAAATGTTGCCAAATGCTAAAGATGAATATATATGTGTATGTATATATATATATATGTATACATATATATTTGGTTAGCCTTGTGTAACAATATAAGTAGCAATAACATAACTCTAGGCCTGGTGGCATAGTGGTTAAGCTAGTAATGGAAAGGTTAATGGTTTGAATCAACCAGCCGTTCCAGGGGAAAAAGGGGCATCAGTCTGTTCCAGTAAAGATTTATAGCCTTGGAAACCCTAGGGGGCAGTTCTGCCTGTCCTGTAGGGTCACTATAAGTTGGAATCAACTCAATAACAACGGGTTTTGGTTTTTTGGATAGTAGTCCATGCGTTAAGGAGCCCTGGCGGGGCAGTGGTTAAGGTGCTCGACTGCTAACTGGAATGTCAGTGGTTGTAACCCACCAGCCACCCCACGGGAAGATGTGGCAGTCTGCTTCCATAAAGGTTATAGCCTTGGAAAGCCTGTGGGGCAGTTGTGCTTTGTCTGTGGAATTGTTATGAGTTGGAATTGACTAAGGGGCAATGGGTTTGTGGTTTTTTGGGTATTCCATGCATTGATAACTGTAGTATGGACATTTTTTTTTTTTTTTCTTTGCTATTATAAATAATTATATAAACCTGAGCACCGTTATTTTTTCAAATACTTCTTTCTTTTGGGTTATTTTCTTGGACTCTTCTTCCCCTAAAGTGGGTTCATTGAGTCAGAAGATAAAAGTTCCAGTGCTGGATTGTTTCATGGAAAGATCGAACTAGTTTACAGTGAATGCAATCATCAGTTTATGTGGCCTTGTTTCCCCCCCCCACACACAAAACAAACAAAAAATAATATTGTTATTTTATTAATTTAAAAGAAATGTGGTGGCACTTTGAATTAGGCTTAATTTACCTTTCTTTAGAAAAGAAGACCATTAGGTCATTTAGAGTTGGAAATAAATACATACTGTGCTGTGATACATATCATATCCAAGAATTATATAGCTAAAGCCAATTTGTGGTTGAAGACAGCATGACTGGTGAGACAGACATATTGGAGAAGTTTAGGATAGGATGATAAGTATGAAATAAAGTTTGATACCAAACAAAACCAAACCCACTGCTGTTGAGTTGATTCTGACTCATAGTGACCCTATAGGACAGAGTAGAACTGCCCCCATAGGATTTCCAAGGCTGTAAATCTTTATGGAAGCAGACTGCTTCATCTTTCTCTCAGGGTAGCTGGTGGGGTTGAACTGCAGACTTTTTGATTAGCAGCCAAATGCTCCTTAAGTAATTAGAGTTCAATTCAGAATACTGGCCACTGTGTCAGGAGCTGGGGCTACCCCACAGAGTAACATGGATGTGATGTATGTCCTGTGACACTTACGGGTTAGTGAATAGACAGACATTAATAACTTTATGGTAATTATAGATGTGATGAATGTGACCAAAGGGGAAGAATAGAGAGTTAGACAATTAAACACAATAGTTAAACATTTGCAAAGGTTTGAGCTGGGAAAGGGATTTGGTATCTCAGGTGCTTCTCTCACTTGAATGTACGAGCCATCTGGGGATCTTGTTAAAATGCCAAGTCCAGATTTGGTAGGTCTGGGGTGGGGCTAGGATTCTGCATTACTAAACAGTTCCTGGGTGAGGCAGATGCTGCTGGTGGGTGGATCACGCTTGGAGTGGCAAGGCCTTACTGAGAGCTTATTGAGCACCAGAAGCTGGCTAACCATGGTGAGCAGGAGGGAGTGGATGGTTTACAGTGACAGTACAGCAGTGGCAGCGGTGGTTCTTCACCCTGGCTGTACTTCAGATTCACCTGGTGCTGAAAAGGCAAGGAGGCCACATCTCCTAATCCCCTCTAACCCCACAAGAGGAAGACAGAATTACCATCAGCAGCCCAAGGCCTATCCCTGGGAGGCCAGACATGCTGCCTCCCTCCAGCCCTTTCACCAACCGTTCCTCCCAAAGCACCCACCACCTCTCTCTTGGGTTCAGTAATTCACTGCAGTGGCCAGACAGACTCACAGATTATGGGGTTTATTAGGGAAGCACCAGATTACAATTCAAGTTCAGGAATAATGCTCAGTCTCTCTCAGCCTGTGGTCTCTCACCCAACAGTCCCTCACAGTTTCTCTCCCAACAGTGTGTGTCCCTCTCAGCAGCGCATGTCCCTCAGGAGCACGTTTCTTCTCTACGTCCTTCTCACCCACTAATCACAGAGACTTCTGCCTCTAGGATGCCTCCTTTTGAGCCTGGCAGAGTGACCAAACTAGCCAGTCATACCATCAGAATACTAAGCACCTGAGAGAGAGCGAACCTTCCAGAACATTGCTTTGTGCCACGCCTAACATAAATACCCCAGGTGGATAACATTTACAACCAGGAGCTCCTCAGTTGCTCACAGCACTTATGGCTAGAAAAACCATACCAGGTAATTTACCACACTGCACCTGGGGAACGAATCAGGGATACAGATGACCCACCCCCAGATATTTTGATTTAGTTGGTCTGGGGTGGGGCAGAGAATGTATATTTTTTAACTCTCAAGGTGATTCTAATGTGCAGCCAGGATTGATATTCACTGAATTAGAAAGAGACAGTGACCTGAATTGAGGGCCCTGTAAGGCATGTGGGGATAGCCATTGAAAGGTCTTAAGCAGGAAAATGAACTGATTTGATTTGCAGTTGTAAAAAGTTTTGCTGTGGCTGCGGTCTAGACCAGTAATTTTCAAGGTAGGTGCTAGAAGGAAATATTAGAACTACTCTTTTTGTATTTTTATCTGAGAAAAATAAGAGTAAGTATCTAATTTAGGAATTGTTGCTGGCATCTTCTTGGGTTCATAGGTCAAACAATCATGTTTGGGTACTCTGAAGGAAGAGAGTTCTGTAGTGAGCAGAGCTTTGTTTTTATACATTTGCTTTCAATGTATTGCAGCTTATTGGTAACAGGTTTTATTATACAGATTTCATTAAACCAACCTTCATGAAATGGACAGGTGGCTTAAAACAATTCCTGCAAAGAAACCAGTGATTGAAGAAAATACTAAGAATGCAAGCCCAAGCAAGCAAGCAAACAAAACGGCAGTGCTGACCTGTATTCAACTCCTGTTATGAACCAGATTAAATCAGATGAAGTCGACTCTTATTAAATTTGAAAGTATCAAGAAGCCTATTTGAAACATGGATTTACATTTTCTGTCATTAACAAGAATCTGGCTTTAATAGTATGTAGAGCCTTGAGATATTAAATAATGAAATATGAGGCTACCATCAGTACCAAGACATTTGAAAATTAAGCATCTTTACATAAAGAGAAGCCCTAAATTTTCTTTTCAGTGATGTTTCAAGTCATGGGCTATTTAATTAAATGCTTTATGAAATTTTGCTAACCTCAGTGACTCAAGTTTCTATTTTGAGGTTTCTTGTCTTTGCAAAAGACAAAAACGACTACCATTGGTAGGTTCTTCCTGTCACAATTAAAAAAAATAAAGCTGATAAAATATATGGAAAATAATATGTCATGAAACACAAATGCATTCCTTTGTCAGCAAATACTATTGGAAGATGCACAGAAAACATTGCTGAAGATTCATACATGCTTTATTAGAACAAATTTTGCTATGGGAGGTTTGCTATCTAGCTATAAATGTGTAGAAGCTTTTTGCATATCTCAGTATTTGCTAGATTCTCTTTTAATAATTCAAAACATGAGGAACCACTTCAGTGATGCTGGAAGAAAGTTGTATTGGAGAAAAAAAAAAAACAACAACTCACTGCTGTGGAGTCAGATCCGACTCATAGCGACCCGTTCTTGGGTTTCCAGGGCAGTATCGCTATGGAAATAGATTACCCAATCCTTCCGAGGAGTGGCTAGTGGGTTTGAACCACCAGCCTTCTGGTTGGCAGTCAGATGCCTTAGGCATATTGGAGAAGATATTCTTAATAGTAAATGGTTATCTTAGTAAGAGTTTTGCTATATGGAATCGTTGTCCAAGTGTAAACTACGGACAGAACAACTATTTTGCCTGTAAAAGGGTGATATTCATTAACTACTTTTTTATTTCAAAGAGCAGCTCGAGTAGACAAAGCCAATTACTATAATGAAATGTGCAAAGACCTGGAGTCTGAAAACCAAAAAGGAAGAACACGCT
>NW_006921607.1:2217314-2218756 GCF_000298275.1 Orycteropus afer afer | reverse complement strand
GCTGCTGAGAGGCAGGTTGTCATTTGTTAGTTATCTGTGGTACAGTTGTTGTGGTAGAGGTTTTTTTTTTTTTTTTTTTTTAATGACTTCTTTTTGGTGATGATAAGTAACTACCTAGCAAATACTGTTTAACAATTAATATTCTCAATCTGTTCCTTCAAGTAGAGGTGCTGCTTTAACAGTAAATGAGAAATGAACTGCCTTTTTTTTTTTAAAGAAAGAAAGAAATGTGCTATGAGGATTTTCCTCCTGTATTATTTTTTAAAGTAACAGTTTTATTGAGCTATACAGTTCACCTACCATAAATTCACTCTTTTAAACTGTATAATCCATTGGTTACATATTGACTGTAGTATAGTCACAGAATTGTTCAAATATGATTGCAATCTAATTTCAAAACAGTTTTCATCACCCCAAAAAAGAAACTCTACCTACCCATTATTAGTGACTGCATTGAGCCCTCTCCTCAATTCCTGGCAACTACTAATCTTTCTGTTTCTATAGATTTGCCTGTTACAGACATTCCATATACATGGAATCAAGCAACACATGGCCTTTTATAACTAGCTTCTTTTTACTTAGTGTAATGTTTCTGTGTTTCATACATGTTGAAGCATGCATCAGTACTTCCTTCCTTTCTGTGGCTGAGTAATATTCCATTATGTAGATAGACCACATTTTGTTTATTCATTCTTCAGTTGATGGATGGATGGACATTAACATTGTTTCTGCTTTTTGGCTATTATGAATGATGCTGCTATGAATGTTTGTATAGTTTTTTAACAGCTTTATTGAGATATATTTCACATACTGTATAATTCATTGATTTAAAGTATACCATTCAGCATAGTCGCAGGGGACATCAAGCTCAATTGGTATAACATACTACACAAAACATTGTTCCATCTCTTACTTTGGTGAGTAGCGACTAGGATCTTAAAAGCTTGCAAGCAGCCAGCTAAATGCAACGATGGGTCTTCTCCTTGTCCAGAGCAAAGAAGAATGAAGAAAACCAAATATTCATGCAAACAATTAGTCCAAGTGACTGGTACACCATGCTATCTGCAGCCTATACGACTATGAGACCAGAACTAGATGGTGCCCAGCTATCACTGTCAACCACTCAGAGGGGGATCTATGTAGGAGAGATTGCTGGATAGAGTGGGAGAACGATGTGGAACAGAACTCAAAATCATTTGGAAAAAAAAGAAAAACAGGACCAAGTTTGCTGGTCTGATAGAGCCTGGTGGAATCACTGAGACTGTGGCCCATAGCTGCCCTTCAGGTTGGGAATGGAACCCACACCTGTGGCTTCCAGCCGAACAAAAGACAGGCATATGAGTTGAACATTTACCTGAGGTAGATACGCTCCTTGGAGAGAACAGTCATGGGAGAAAGAAGGGCTGCTTATGCACAGGGAGACAGCTCAGGGGACAGGAGTT
>NW_006921607.1:2189159-2197535 GCF_000298275.1 Orycteropus afer afer | reverse complement strand
AGAGGTAACTATGGGGAGGAAGTGGGAGGGGAGCTGTTGCATTGTGGTAAACTGTGGTCAATGAGATGAGACAAAGTATATATGAACTGCTGTATGGAAAGTGAATTTGCTCTCTAAATCTTCACCCAAATCACAATTAAAAAAAAAAAAAAAAAAAGACTGATTACATTAAGAAAGATAGACATTTGTTAGCCAGATTTCAAGGAAAACATTTTTATTATTGGATGGGGTGGGAAAATAAAGAGCACAATTTAGTAAGCACAGACACAGCATTTCTTCTTTTGAACCAGTATTTCTTTTTGGCTTGATAGTCATTAAAAACAACTGTTGAACTAAACTGAACTTGAAACCAGACTTTCAAAGTGCTGTATCACAATGTGTTAAGATTTTTCAAACAGTGAGAAATACTTAGTCATAAGTATTATAGATCACACTGAACTGTTTTAAAAACAAGTTGAGAGAGAGAGAGAGCGAGTGCAAAAAACCAAACTCACTGCCATCGAGTCGATTCTGACTCATAATGATCCATTTGGGTTTCCAAGGCAAATCTTTACGGAAGTAGATTGCCCCATCTTCCTTCCGCGGAGTGGCTGGTGGGTTTGAACCGCCACCTTCTGGTTAGCTGTCACATGCCTTAGGCACTACACTATCAAAGCTCCTTTTATAAAAAAATACATTTTATTGAAATATAATTTATGTACATATATGTACAGTGAAATACACAAAACTAAAATTACATGAGTCAATGCTTTTTTTTTTTGCAGTGTTGCCTCCCTTCTCTGCCCTCCCTGTAACCATCAAAGAAAGTTTCCTTCTATATATAAACCTTTTCTTCACTTTTTATAATAGTGAACTGTTACTCTATTTGTCCTTCTGTCATTGACTTATTTCACTCAGCATAATGTCCTCCAAGTTCATCCATGTTGTGTAGTGTTTGCAGATTCTACATTATTCTTTAGTGTTGTATAGTATTCCATTGTGTGTACGTACCATAGTTTGGTTATTCATTCTTCTGTTGATAGGCACCTAGCTTGTTTCCATCTTTTTGCTATTGTAAATAGTCACCAGAGCTCCTTTTATATATACCTGTGTGTGTGTGTGTATTTTTTTAAATTTTTTATTTTTTTGTTGGCTAGCAGTTCAAACCCACCAGCCACTCCTCAGAAGGAAGATGGGGCAATATACTTCCTTAGTGATACTGCCTCGGAAACCCAAAGAGGGGTCACTATGAGTCGGGTCCGACTCGATGGCAAATAACAACAGCATTTTTTTGGTGATGGTAGGCAGTCAGTGTTTGTCACCGCTGTGAAGAATGGACTTTGCAAAACTATGAGACTAATTTGTTAGGTAATTGAGCAGATTTGACCAGGTTGATGGTGTTCTGGACTGAGTTGGGGTGGGAGGAGTAGAGATGGTGATTGAACTATTTGTATAAGTTTGATTTATGCAGTAGAAGCAATAGTGAGATCCAGCATTTTGGCTTTTTGGAAGAGGAGATTGTTAGTGAACTGAGTGTATCATGTGTGGGAAGAAGGTGAAACTTGGCTGCTGTGAATTATGTCAGTAGTTCTCAAATTTTGATTGACAAATAACTGAGCCAGCAATTAGTTTTCAAATATTTTGTTGAAAAATGGCTTAATACAATTGTAAATGCATCAGTGTTTCTCATTAATATAGAATTAAATTTTCTCAACTGCTTAAGATACATTTATACATTTAGTCTGTCAAATACAACCAATCCTTGACAGGTCAGAGTTACCACCGTTACAAGCAGAATCACTTTAAGCACTTGAGCAATCTGTGATTTTAATAAGTGAAACTTAGAAATGTAATAAAAACAAGTTCTCTTAAATATTCTGGTACTTTTCATTAGCTTAGTCTGAATTACCGACAATCAAAAAAACACATTAGTACCATAGGTTTGATATACTTCATCACATCTTTTTCTTCCAGGGGTTATAGCATCACTTACCCAATTAAGGAGGACAGTTGTACCATCTCAGAAGGCCAGGGTTATAGAAAATACAGAACAGTTTTATATTGGTTGGAGATTTGAGACTGAGAAACAGGAATTAGAAAGTTTTTGTGTATCCAAGCTAATTCTGTTTAAGGACTGCCCTTCCTACATGGAAACTGTTATTCATGTGGTTGTTAATACATTTTTGTCTGTTTTGCCTCCTTAGTATATCTCAGATTTGTTTATTTTCCCCCAGCTCTCTTGTCCCTTAGTTCATGTTTCCTCTCACCTAGATATTTAGCAAGTTCCCTAGTTGTCTACTCATCATTACAGCCTTGTTTCAGTCAATCAGTGGGTTGCTGCCAGGAGTGATCTTTTTGATTTCCTTATCTAATCATAGCACCCCCCAACTTAAAATCCTCCAATGGCTTCCCTGACTTCTGGACAAAATCTAAACTTCTTTGCAGAGCAATCTTTTGTGATCCAACCTTTTTTTTTTTTTTTAACCTTTTCTCCATGCCCACTGCTTCTTGGTTTTCTGTGCTCTTTCATAACTTCTGCCTTTGGCTGGGCTGCCCATCTCCCTCATCCTTATCTAGTGTTATGTCTTAGATAGGGGTTGCTCCTCCAATTAGTATTTCCTTACTGACAGCCTCAAGTCTGACCTAGGTAGGTAGGTCTTGTGCTTACTTCTATCAAGTTATACATACCATATTGTATGATAATCCATACTTACATTGTATGCTAACACACACACTGGCAGATAATGGATTAAATATTTGTTCAGAAGGATCCTTGTTGTCCAAAATGTGTTGTAATCTGTAATTTTCCTGAGGCATGTATTCACGTTGCACTTTGAATATGATGGCAGCAGACTAAGTTCATTTAGCTTTAAGTAAGCTAAAGTTCACTCAACATACAAATCTGTCTTTTTATTATTTCCTGCTTTAGGTAGATCCTAGCTCTCCTGGGAGAATTAAAACTGTCTTCATGAAAAATAGTATTAGAAAGGAAACCAATCCTATTTTTATACAATCATCAAGATTTGAAGGAATCTCATATTGTTAATTATATTTTATTGTATTCTGGTGTAGTGCCTAAGGCATTTGACTGCTAACCAGAAGGCTGGTGGTTCAAACCTACTAGCTGCTGCTCGGAAGGAAGACTGGGCAATCTACTTCCATAGAAATACTGCCTCAGAAACCCAAGGGAGGGGTCGCTATGAGTTGAATTGACTTGAAGGCAGTGAGTATGGGATAAGTCATAATGGTATCCGATGGTACTTGCAAATTGTGGTTTCCTGAACACCTCTAGACATTTTCTTTGAATGTCAAAATTTTATTGGTTTGTTTCCCTAGTAAATTGGGTGTTCTTTTAGGACAGGGCAATGGAACTTGTTTGTTGTGCGGTTTTCTTCTACAGCTCTAGTGCAGTGCCTGGTTCATAGTGGTAGTGAAGGTTTTCCACTGGAACCATATTAAAAACCCAGCACTTACATCTTCATGGAAATTCATGTCCAATGAAACAACACAACTTAAGCTTAAAGCATAAACAAGTACGTGGCTCCAGCTGTATCATTCAAGGTAAAGCCAGATAGCGTGGCTGTAGGATGTAGTTGTTCACACCAGCTGGACATTTTACACAGCTGGGAATTTCTTACACTTTGGTAACAGTTTAGGATAGAGCTATTTAATCTTAGCTATAAATAAAGATGTTTGAAGATACTGCATTTCTAAACCGCTCCTGATGATGTCAAGCATCTCTTCATGTGCTTGTTGACCATTTGTATATCTTTGGGAAAATGTCTATTCAGATTGTTGGACCATTTTTGAATCCTTGCAGAAGCAGACTGCCTCGTCTTTCTTTCATGGAGCAGCTAGTAGATTTGAAATGCTGACCTTTTTTGGTTAGCAGCTGAATGCTTTAACTGTAATGCCACCAGAGCTCCTTAATCTTAGTATATTTAATATAATTTGTTGCAGAAAGGACAAGGAGGCCACATGTTCTGACCTCCTAGAACCCCACAAGAGGAAGGCAGAATCACCATCAATAGCCCAAGGCCTATTCCTACAAGACCAGACATGCTGCCTCCCTCCAGCCCTTTCTCCAACCATTCTTCCCAAAGCACCCACCACCTCTCTCCTGGGTTTGATAATTTACTGCAGTGGCCACACAGAACTCACAGATTATGGGGTTTATTAGGGAAGCACCACAGGCTACAATTCAAGTTCAGAAAAAATGCTCAGTCTCTCTCCCAGCCCACTGTCCCTCAGCCAACAGTCTCTTACAGTCTCTTTCCCAGCAGTGCTGGTCCCTCGGTGTCTCACTCAGCAATGTCTCTCTCTTGCGTCTCTTTCCCAGCAATGTGTGTCTCAGGAGCCCGTGTCTCATTCAGCAGCAGGTCTTCCTCAACCAGCAGTCAGAGAGAGTTCTGCCTCTAGGAGGCCTCCTTTTGAGCCAGGCAGGGTGGTCAAACTAGCCAGTCACAGCATCAGAGCTCTAAGCACCTGAGAGAGAGTGGGAACCTCCCAGAACATTGTTTTGTGCCACGCCCAACAGAAATACTCCAGGTGGATAACATTTACAATCAGGAGCTCCTCAGTTGCTCATTCCACCACGGAGTTTACAATGACTTATGGGTAGAAAAACCATACTAAGTAATTTACTACACTACATTTGTTATATATTTAATATGTGTAATTAATCTGTGGCTATATTTTTATCCCACAGATGGTATTTGGACTGGTTTTTGCTGTTACATGGCTGTTTTTTGTTTGTTTGTCATTGCTCATCAACATCTCCATGATACTTGTGAGATCTTTCCCCCTTCTTTTTAAAGGATGGCCCTGAACCTTCTCTACCTTGACTCCTGGCTTTCTAACCCAGTGACCAAAGAGAACGCAAAACCCTGGTACATTGCTTTTGAAGATTATTTGTCCTTATTCTCTTTCAATATATAAGAAGAGTATATTACTACAGGAACTGACATTAACAAGGATTTGAAGTAGTTTCATGCCAATAATGAAAGTAACAATGACACTTTTCAAGATCTTTTCATAAAATGGCAAAGAAAATGGCATGGCCAGAGAAAGGAGCTAATCTTACATGAAGTTTGTTAATACAGAAATCTTTGATACAGTATTCATCTTCTAGTTTTGTTGGTTTGCAGAACTTGAAAACACATTTAAGAAGAAATTTTAAGTGCCTATAATGCCATGCACTAAAGTCAAGGGCACAATGGGTGAATCCCACCTTCCTTGCTAACTGCAGTGGTAAAGGTCAACCCAAATCCAGTTCCTAAAGTGTGGAAATGGATCCACTCCCACTTTCCCACTTCTCATCTCCATGCTTGTCACCAGCCACCCAAGTGAGGTGGTACACACTCTCTCTCCCCAACCCTAGCCACCCAGATGGGTCAGAGCTTGCAAGTGAGACGGACACCGGCTTTCATACCAGCTGCCTTTGCAGCATTTCTCTGAACTTGGCCACCCAAAGCTAGATCACAACTCACACATTATCAGGACACCTCCTTTCAGACTGTCAGACAGGCAGATGCTAACTCCTCCTGGCTGTCACTGCCTCTGTGAGTTTGCTAATCCATTGGAACAACTTACAGAATTTTATGGAGAGTATGCTATATTTAAGGCTACAACATTATTACCATCAAAAAAGATACAAACGAAGAGACGCATAAAGTAAGGTCTGGGAGGAGACACAGTGTGGAGCAATAATAATTACCTCTGGGGAGAGGGAAACTGGGTCACTAGTGGAGTGGACAGTGGTAAGAATGAAACCTCCTATTCAATGTATTTTCCTTTGTAATCCTTGGCTTTAATATCATGTACTTGATTACTCCTCAATAATGACAAATAAAATTTAAATATTTAATTGTACAATTAAGTCAGGATAAAGGGAAAATAAGAGTCTAATGTTAAGACCCAGCCTGGGGACTGTTAGTACAGAAAATGTAGTCTATTAGCTCCTGTGCAATTATTTATAGAGAACTGTAGATTGAGCTCTTAAATTACAGTTGCTAAAGCAAAGAGGTTCCAAAAGATTCTCCTGACTCACACAGTGTAAACCATTAGGAAACTGTTAAAAACACAGCCTTTCCTGGCACTAAGGTTTCAGGCATTTTCCTCTTAAAAAGATAATGTGTGATATGATGGAGGAGGCGCTCAGTAATAACTCTACAGTCATATCATAGGGCAGTATCTCAAATGGGGGCTGGGAATCTTGCATATATTTTGGAGGGAAGTTTCTCTGAGTAGACTGAATAAATAAAAAATAAAAACACTGCCTTCGAGTAGATTCTGACTCATAGGGATCCTATAGGACAGAGTAGAACTGCCCCATAGGGTTTCCAAGGCTGTCAGTCATTATGGAAGCAGACTCTGCCTCATCTTTCTCCTGCAGAGCAGCTGGTAGGTTTGAATTGCTGAACTTCTGGTCAGCAGCTGAATGCCTTAACCACTGCACCACCAGAGCTCCCTGAGTAAGCAGAATATATCCTAAATTTTGATAGTATGGCATATAAGCATATAGATGTCTGACTGCTTTATGATTGTGTACTGCCACACAATTTTAGTGCCCGTGTTTGTGTCCATGTTTAGGACCATTGGTTATCTACTTCTTTATTGTACATAAATAAATGTGTGACTAGTGGAAGACCAAATAATACTGGGCACACTGTATGAATAATGGCTTTGCAGTTGATTTGAATGAAAAAGTAGTTGAAGAATTGGTATCATATGGAATATATGTTTAGGCATGTCAAGTTCCAAATAACTTGTCAGAGTCAATACTGTATCCATATTGTGAGTTGTGATTTAGGTTTCAGCGTTAAATCACTTATTATCTATTAACGTTAATTTCAATTTTGTTTCATCTTTTTATATTTATACATTTATTTTGGTTCTGTAGTTTGAAAGCATAGTTTTACATTTTTATGTATTAATTGATAAAAAATTTAACTTTGCACTGGAGGTGTATAAGAATTTCATTTCTGTTTACAAGGGATCTATATAGCTCTCAAATTTGAGAAACCCTGAAGTAATGAGTGACTTTTTTGTAGATCCTTTCTGTTACAGCATTCCTCAGTCTAAGCAGAGTCCACAGTGCCCAAGAAAAATAATTTTCTGTACATCTTATCTCATAAATATCTCATAAATCAGTTTTGCTGAGAGTTGGAAAAAAGGAACTTCTAAGTTATGAATATAATTACTGATCAATGACAAATCCACTTACAAAGGAATCTAAAAGGTACTTCTTGAATAGGTGGCCACTCTGTTCTACAAGATGGTTATCAGAAAAGGATTTGACTTGACTGTTCCTACCTACAAATAAAGATCTTTTTTCTGTTGAAGCATTTCTTAGTTTTTGGCATCAAAACTATATTCAGCATAAAAGATCATTTCTTTTTCTTTTATGCTTCAAATAATTGTGATAGAATTTTAAGAACAGAGTGCCATGGTTTATTTTGTTGTTGTTCAGAATATATGCAGCAGAATATTCTTCTATAGAATCTTTGATCAAAACGTTCAATAATGGTAGCCAGGCACCATGTCATTATTCTGGTCTCACAGCAAAGTTGTTCATGAAAGCAATTAACTACACATGCCATTTCCTCCTCCTATTCTGGACTCTGTCAACTAGATGGTAGTGGGTTTTTTTTTTAAAATTTCTGATTATTCTCCTCTTCCTCCCATTCCTTCAGGCGAATAGAAACTGGTTGTTGTATCCTGGATGGCCACTTGCTAGCTTTTAAGATCCTAGGAGCCAAGGTTTTATATTCTATGCAGTGTTATCAGATGTGGCAGGAGTCTTCTGAATCCAGCCTTACGACTATTAGAGTAATATTGTTGATTTCTAATTTGATAGCATTGTGATCTGAGAAGATGCTTTTCAGTATTTCAGTGTTTTTAAATTTATGAAGGCTTCCTTTATGGCCTAACATAAGATCTGTCATGGAAAATGTTCCATGTGCATTGTTGTTGTTGTTGTTATGTGCTGTTGAGTCGGACCTGACTCATAGCGACCCCTCCTTGGGTTTCCGAGGTAGTATCATTACGGAAGTAGATTGCCCAACCTTCCTTACAAGGAGTGGCTGGTGGATTTGAACTGCCAGCCTTCTGGTTAGCAGTCAAGTGCCTTAGGCACTATGCTACCAGAGCTCCTGTGTGCATTGTAAAAGAATGTATATTGTGCTGTTGTTGAGTGAACTGCTCTGTAGATGTCTATACGGTCAAGTTGGTGGATTGTATTGTTTAGCTCTTCTGCATCTTTGTTGAGTTTCTTTCCAGTTGTTCTATCTTTCAAGGAAAGTGGTGTATTAAAGTCTCCCACTATGAGTGTGGAGTCATCTATTTGGCTTTTCAACTCTTTTAACGTCTGATTTATGTATTTTGGGGCTCTTTCAT
>NW_006921607.1:2168207-2187489 GCF_000298275.1 Orycteropus afer afer | reverse complement strand
AGCGTGTTCTTAAGCCCCAGAAATCTGCCAGAGCGCTGCCTCTTTAAATATCCAAAATAGTCAAGCCGCTTTTTAAACCTTCAAAATGGCGGCGCTCTCCGGCCCGGCAAAAGTCCACTGCTCAGCCCACCTTTCTCTTCACCTTCTCTGTTTGTTCCCCAGCCACCGTGCACAGACCGTGCATTCCCTGGCTAGCTGGGTGATTTTTAGGTTAATTTTTAAGTCCTACCACCACAGGAATCTTCGAGAGCGCTGTCTCTTTAAATATTCAAAATAGTGACGCCGCTTTTTAAACCTACAAAATGGCGGCGCCCTCCGGACCCTTTAGTCTGTTTTTGCCTTTATCTTTAAGGTATGTCTCTAGTAAGCAGCATATTGATGGGTTTTGTTTTCTTATCCAGTCTGCAGCTCTCCATCTCTTGAGTGGTGCATTTATTTCATTAACATTCAGTGTAATTATTGGCAAGTATGAATTGGTTGCTGTCATTTTGTTACATGTTTTTTCATGGTGTCCCTTCTTTCTTTGTTCCATGTTATTTTCTATGCTGAGCTCATTATGTTTATGAATCGTGTGATCATTTCATTTTTGCTATTGTTTTAGTATTTGCTGAATATTTGTGCTTGTCCTCTTTTTTATTGTGATGTAGAGATTTATCATTTTTCTTTGAGGTTACCCTGTGATTTATAATTTTGTCCCTGAGTTTATCAGATCTGGCAGGAGTCTGTCCTATTTTGCAACTCTCTCAACTTCCTCACCATTTAGCAGTTCTGTAACTGCACAGTATTTTCCCTGTTTTTGGTTTGTAGTTGTCCTCATTTGCCAATTCACGTCTCTAGTTCCCTGTTTAGAATATTGTAAGCTTATTTTACTTTGAATATGTCCATAACTGTGGTTTCTGGGTTATGTCATCTTGTGTATTAATGGTTGGTTGTTGTTTGCTATTTTTGTTTCTCTGTTCCAAGGACTCCCTTTAGTATCCCTGGTTTCTTTGTTCCATATTATTTTCTGTGCTGAGCTCGTTTTGTTTATGAATTGTGTTATCATTCCCATTGTTGCTGTTGTTTTAGTATATGCTGAATATTTGTGCTTGTCTTCTTTTTTATTGTGATGTGAAGGTTTATAATTTTTCTTTGTGGTTACCCTATGATTTATAAATTTATCCCCAAGTTTAGAACAGTTCATTCTATCTTTCAACTTTCTTAACTTCCTCACCATTTAGAAATTCTGTGACTGCACAGTTTTTTCCCTCTTTTTGTTTGTAGTTGTCCTCACTTGCCAATTGCTATCTCTGGTTCCCTGTCTACAACCTTGTAATCTCATTTTACTTTGGATATGTCCATAGCTGTGGTTTCTGTGTTATGTTATCTTGTGTATTAATGGTCTGTTGTTATTTGCTATTTTCTCTGATCAAAGGACTCCCTTTAGGATGTCTTGTAAGGTTGGTCTGGTTTTAAAAAATTCCCTTAGTTTCTGCTTATCTGGAAATCTCCTAATTTCACCATCATATTTGAGGGACAGTTTTGCCGGGTATATAATTCTTGGTTGAAAATTTTTCTCTTTTGGGGTTTTATATATACCATCCCATTGCCTTCTCTCTTGCATGGTTTCTGCTGAAAAATCAGAGCTTATTCTTACTGGTTGTCCTTTATAAGTAACTTTTTTTTTCCCCCATGCTGCTTTCAGGATTCCGTCTTTGTCTTTGGTTTTGATGAGTTTGATGATGATGTGTCTTGGTGATTTTCTTTTGGGGTCTATCCTGTTTTAGGTTCGTTGGACTTCCTGAATGGATATGTTTTCATCTTTCATCATATCAGGGAAGTTTTCTTCCAACAAATCTTGAACCATTTTCTCAGTGGTTTTGTTTTTCTCTTCCTGTTCTGGACATCCAGTGACACGAATGTTATTCCTTTTGATGGTATCCCATATGATCCTTAGACTTTCTTCATTTTGTTTTGATCTTTTTTCTAATTGATCCTTTCCATGGAAGTATTCTGGTATTTGTCTTCAATCTCATTAATTCTGTCTTCCATTGCATCAGTTCTACACCTTTGCCCTTTCAATGTGTTATCTATTTCTGAAAATTTAGTGTTAATGTTCTGGATTTCTGTCTGTAGATTTTGAATCATTTCTAATTTTTCTTTATTTTGTCATTTTGTTCTTGTATATTCTGGCAAAATTCTAGGGATTTGTCTGTGTTTTCCTTTATCTGTCTCCCAATCCTTTGAAGATACCTAAATATAGTTCTTTTGAATTCCTTATCAGGAAGTTCCAATGCCGCTGCTTCCTCAGGGATGTGTTCTGGGTCTGTATCCTGCTCCCTTGTTTCTGCCACTTTATTTTGCTTCTTTGTGTGGACTGTGATGGTCTTTCATCTCTGAGACATTGTGACGTTGTTGTATTTTGATCTCTGTTAACTGTTTGTAAAGAGTAGCTAAGGGTGAGTCAGGCTCTTTTTGATGGTGGTTTATCGTAGGCCCGTTGGTGGAGAAGGAGGTTGTGACTCTCACTCAGTAAGTGAAACTGCAGGAGGTAGGGGTGTAGTTATGTCATATGGGGACTTTTGCTGTCTCCCACTCAGACAAAAATAACAATTGAGTAACCATCAAAAAAGTAAAAGCAAATGGACAGAAAACACAATCACATATGAACAGTAAGCAAAAAAGAGAAAAGGGAAAAAAAACAAAAACAAAACAAAACAAAAAACACTGCAATATCTGGGCAGAGGGCCATAAGAGAAAAATGTAGAGAGGGAGAATAATGAAGGAAAAAAATGGGAAAAATGCAAAAAGAAAAACAAGGAACAGTGTTACCCACAGGAAAGGAAAAAAAAATTGGAATCTGGAACAGGGAAAAGAAAAACTGAAAACTAGAACCTGGGAAGGGAAGAATAAAGATTGATAATAAAAAGAACAATAATAATAATAGTAGTAGTTTTAAAACAGAGAAAAAACAAACAAACTAAAAAAAAAAAAAAAATCTGGACAGGGTGGGGTAGAGTACCCAGGCTCCTTGGGAGCACACAGACTGAGATGGAATTCTTCCCAGCCTAGAAGGTGGGTGGGGTGAGGGATGGCCCCACCTCCATTCACCAAGAGGGTGTGGAGTATAAGAGTAACAAGGGGAATGTTGCACCTTTCTAGTAGTCTGTGGGTCTGAGATGTCTTTGCGGTTCCCAACAAGCGGAGCCTGTTCTTAAGTCCCTGGAACCTGGGAGAACGCTGTTGCTTTAAATATCCAAAATGGTCAAGCTGCTTGTAAACATTCAAAATGGCTGCGCCCTCTAGACAGGCAAAAGTCCACAGCTCAGCCTGCCTTCCTCTTCTCTGCTTCCCCTTTTATTGCCCAGCCACCAGAGCAGTCCTCCATGCAGTCCCTGGCTAGCAGTGCTGATTTTTAGGTTAATTCTTAGGTCCTACCACCACTCCACACTCTCCAAGCTGCCTGTGCGGTCAGGATCACTGCCAGACTGCAGCTCCCAGTGTCTCCTTTTTTTGGTATTTTCATGCAAATTCTTCTGCTAGTTGGAGTTTAGTCCACTTCTATGTCCTTCCCTTCAAAGCTCAGGGGTCCAGGATTATCTTCTGTATCTGTGTTAATTGGTTCCCCTTTTCATTGTTGAAGAGGGTCTGTGCAGTCTGTCTGCCTATTCCGCCATCTTACTGGAACTCCACATTGATAAATTTTTAACATTAAACAGAACTTGGTCATGATGTATGTATTGTCTTTTTAATCTTACATGTTGATGGAGTCATGTTACTCATACTTTGTTTAGAATTTTGTTTTTCGGTAGCATTTCAGTCTATTTTCCATTATGTTTTTCTTCTTCGATACATGAGTTATTTTTAATTTATAAGTATGTCTTTTAATTTTCAAAGATGGAGTTTTTCTATTTATTTTTTTGTAGTGGGTTTCTAGATTAATTGCATTGTGGTTAAAATACTTCGCCTATTGATTTCAGTCCTTCGTAAGTTGTTAATATTTATTCATTTTTGACCTACTAGGCCCTCTACCACATCCCACAGTTCACATTGGATCAGAATTGCCTTATTGTTCTCACTTTTTCTATCTAGTTATGCAGTTTCCTGAATCGTTTTAGACTAAGTTGCAGGCATGATGCTCCTTTACATCTAAATCTATGTGTATTTCCTAAAAAGAACACTATCCTATATAATCACAATACTCACTGCTGTTGAGTTGCTCTCGACTCGTAGCAACCCCTCCTTAGGTTTCCGAGGCAGTATCACTACAGAAGTAGATTACCCAGTATTCCTTATATACCCATCAAAATCAAGAAATAAATATGGATTTTATTTATCTAATCCATCTAATCCACAAACACCACCACAACTCAAATTTCACTTGTTTCTTAATTATATCCTTTATAGTATAAACTAAAAACCTCTAATACAAATAAATAAAACCAGTAAAGCCTCTTCCTTTTCTCCCCTCTTCCTTTTCTGATTCAGGAGCCATCCAGGATCTTACCTTGCATATAGTTGTCATATCTCTCCAGTCTCCTTCAGTTTGGAAGAATTCCTCGTCTTGTTCTCCATGATCTTGACATTTTTGTAGAGTATGGACCAATGGCTTTATAGAATGTGTTTCAGTTTGGGTTAGTCTGATGTTTCTTCATGAATATATTTAGTTTATGCATTCTTTACAGAAATACCATGGACATGATGCTACATTTTCACTGTATCTTATCAGGAGGCTCATGCTCATTTGTTCCCTTGTTGGTTATGTTAAATTATATCATTTGGTTAAAGTGTTGTCTGACAGGTTTCTCCCTGTAAAGTTAGTTCAAAATTATTTTGTACTTAGTTATTAGTAAGTAAATAATAAGTATTTTATGGAGTAATACTTTGAAATTATGTATATATCCCATTTCTCATCAAAAACCTTGCTTACTAAGTTTAGCATGTATTTATGATTCATGCCTATCAATTATTATGGTAGTTGCCAGATGGTGTTTTTTAAAAATTTCACCATTTATTTTGCATATGTCATTTGGCATTTCACTATAAGGAAAAGCTTTCTCTCCCTATTTTAAATGACTTAACCATATATGGGAGCTCTGGTGCTGTAGTGCTTAAAGCATTTGACTGCTAACCAGATTGGTGGTTCAAATCCACTAGCCATTCCTCGGAATGGATAATCTACTTCTGTAGAGACACCATCTTGGAAACCCAAGGAGGGGTCACTATGAGTCTGGATCAACTTGATGGCAGTCAGTCTGTTACGTTTTCTTTGTTAACCATATATATCAATATGGACTCATGGATTCCTGTTTTATTTATCTTTTTCATTTATTTTGATGCTCACATTGTCCCAGATTTAGCCAGTGAGAATCCTTTGAAGCTGGCTGTTAAGGCCTTTTCTCATGTCCCCATCATTTTTTGATCACTTCTTCTTTTTTTTTTTTTTTTTTAGCACAACAAGATTTTCCAAGCTCATCTTGTACTTTCCCTGCCCTAGTCCTAGAATCAAAGAACTCTCATTTCTTTTATTAGAGAACAAGATATGGGCATTAGATATGTTCCTTGCAACAAAGGTGTTACTGCTCCCAGACCTTATCAAAAGGCAGACTTTATCAAAAGGCAGACGTACATACAATGTTTATATGTCTGTACATTATCAGGTCTCAGGATGGCACAAATGGTTTGTGCTCAGCTACCCACCAGCCACTCCTCGGAAGGAAGGTTGGGCAGTCCTACTTCCGTAGTGATACTGCCTCGGAAACCCAAGGAGGGGTCGCTATGAGTCGGGGGCGACTTGACGGCAACAACAACAACAACAACAACTGATTAAAAGATTGGGGGTTTGAACCCACCCAGTGGCACCTTGGAATAAAGACTTGGTAATTTTCTTTTGTGAAGATCACAGCCAAGAGAACCCTATGGAGGAGCTCAGGTCTACTCTGTAACATGTAGGATCACCATGAGTTGAAATTTACTTAGTGGCAGTGGGTTTATTTTTGTTCATTTATATATATGCATGCAAATAACCATACATACACCCAACCATCTATATCTGTCTGTAAATATTGAAAGCCATGATGATTTCACTGATACCTCTAATTCCACTACAACATTAACAGAGTTTATTCTAGTCTTCCCCTTTCTGTGTTTGTACCTCCCGTCACTGACACTGAGAAGTCTGACTCACGTTATCCCTTTTGTTCCATCCCCCCGTATGTAATAATTTCCTGACCATGAGGGCCATCTCCTTAGCTCTGGCCCACTAAGTGTACTAACTGAGCATCGCCTTCGAGTTCCATGAACCATTTTGTATACTGACAGTACCACTTTGCATGGTTCCCGTATGCATGATTTCAGGTACCGTGGTTTAATTAAATAACACCAGTCCCCCAGTAAGTTAATGAAATGTAAAATATATCCTACAATCTGGAGCGGCTTCTCTAAAAAATTTTTTTAATTTACTCTGACTTTGTAATAGCTAATTAATACCTCTCCAGACATTCAACTAGAGCTAGTTTAAGGGTGGTTTCTTTTTTTGGGGGGGGGGGGGAGAAAATTACAGTCTCTGCACTGCTGCTTTCAGCTGAACTTTACACAGCTCTGTATTTCCTTCTGTCGGTTCCTCTTGGACTGGTGGGTGGATAGCAGAAGAGAGGATATGTATAATAATGTATTTTTAGTTCTTTTGAACAGAGGGATTGCTCCAGCCATTGCTATTGATGGTAGGAAATATATTTATAGCTCTAGGAAAGGAGGGGTAGTGTGGGTCTTGGTTTTAAGAAAACCTGGGAAGCTGTGCTTAATATTTCCTTAAAACTCATTTGCACATTATAGTAAAGTTCTTGCCATAGAAATGTAGTCAAAGTAAAATGGACCTGTAGCTTAGAAGTATAGATATTTTTGTAAGTATATTGAATATGCTAATTTGGAAAATGCTTCCATTTTGAAATTTCACAATATGCAACACCTAAAACAGTATTTTTTGAGCATATAGGATGTGTCTGGGGAGTTCAGGTAGTAGCATGCAGTTGTACAGTAAGGGTATTGAAATGATATTAAGTATTACTCCCAATTAAATATTACTCATAAAATTCTTATTAGTACAGCTTCTATTGTGATTTTGTTTTAAAGATTGAAACCAGAATATTGTATACAGATCATAAAATATTCTCGGTAAAGCCAATTTGAGGTTTTCCACTAGGCACCGAATAACTTTCTCATAAGTTTGATTGGGACAGGGTTTTTGCCCATGATTATCATGTGCAATGGGCACATTCAACATAAATTATCCTGAAGCTTTTTTCTTTTCTTTTCCTACTCCTTTTCTTAATTGAGAGGAGCGAAGAGTTGGTTTCCAAGGATACATCTTCTCTCTTGTACTGGTCCCAGATTGATGCAGTCATGGAAACCAGACAGTAAACTTGTCCTTGGCAGCTGCCAGCCCTAGGCTGATCCTTTCTTTTAAGAGCATGAGATTCTTTAATAATACATTTGGGGAAGGTTGGTGCCAAATGATTCCAGGTCATCCCAGAGGGGGTTGATAATGTTGTTGAATAGATTTTAAGTGATTCAGTTGAGTATAACAGATTGCTAAATAAAACTATGGTGATATTTATGTCTCATTTAAACAGAAGGACCTATAAAATGCAGAACTATTAATGTGTAGTCCTTTTTAAAATAATTTAAAACATTTTAATTATAATTTGAGTTTATTTTTGTTTTTAACTTTATGAATTCAAAATGTTAAGAGCTGTAGATGTGCTGAGCTTTATTTAGCATAATGAAGATTTTCAATTGGTCAATTAAAGTCAATACACTCATAAGTTGAACATGTAAAATAATGTGCTCTTTAAAGTATTTTGTTTTGTGGATTCTGAAACCACACTGCTTGGGTTCAAATCCTCCTTCTGCTACTTACTAGATATGTGACTGTAGGCAAGTTACTTGACCTCCCTGTAATTAAAAGCATCTGTTTCATGGGGTTATAGCACTCAGTGGCAGTGATGGTGTGGTAAGGAATAAATGAGCTAGAATATATAAAGTGTTGATTTATAGGAAGCACACAACAAATGTTGATTGTTCCATTTATGCATAACAAGTATAATTATTGGTGGGATTGTAATGTCTAAAAATAAATTCATAAAGAATTATACTGAAAGACAGGCATATGAGTTGAACATTTACCTGAGGTAGATACACTCCTTGGAGAGAGCAAACATGCATGGGAGAAAGAAGGGCTGTTTATGCACAGGGAGACAGCTCAGGGGCGGGAGTGCATGGAGGGATGGACACTGGGAAGAGGTAACTATTGGGAGGAAGTGGGAGGGGAGCTGTTGCATTGGGGGAAATTATAGTCAATGTCATGAGACAAAGTGTATGTGAACTGCTGTATGGAAAGTGTCACCCAATTTACAATCAATCAATGAATAAAAGAGTTAAACTGAATTTATTTGCGAAAAGCTTTTTAAAGAAGGAGGCTATGTTTAAGATTAACAAAGATGGTGGAGTATTTAGGAATCTCCCTACCCCAAATGAATAACCATCTATTCTCATGCCCCTTTTAGAGATTTAGTAATGACTTTCCATAACTTAGCAAGGTATTTGTCAGTTTAGTAAACATTGATTGACTGATTGCTATATTTTATGTGCTAGGATTACAAAGATGAATCAAACAAGAACTTCTAGTCTCGAAGGGTATAGTTGGAGGAGGGTTGAATAGATGAGGATGAACTGTTTTTCCCAAGGAGGGGTCGCTATGAGTCAGGTCTGACTCGACGGAACATAACAACAACAACAATAATTCTTTATATATTGTGTTAAGTGCTACACTAGCAGAATTTTTTTTTTTAATGATAGAGGAGGTATTAAAATTTTTTAAATGACAGCACAAATTAATAAACATACAAGACTAAAAGGAAGAAAACTACAAAGCTTAAAGAATTTTTAAAAGGATACCAATAAATTGGATATTTATGCTATGCTCCTGAATGCCAAGACTTAAGTACTACAAAGATATTGTCAGTACTCCTCACATTGTTTAGAATTAATGCAAATTGATTTGTAAGGCCAGTGGGCCTTCTTTTGAAAGCTTGACAAATTGCTCCTACAGTTCATTTGGAAGAGTAAATTCATTCGAATTTTTAAGAGAATTTTGAGAAAGAGTAATAATTGGTGGGAGTAGAAGGGATGGAGGTACTTGAGGCTTAATCCTCCAGATAATAAAATTTAAGACAGTCTGACATTGGTGTTAGAATAGGCAAATAAGTAATTAGAGCAAATACAGTGTTCAGAAATAGACCTGGGTATGTATGGGAATTGAGAATATGACACAAATGGAATTTTAAAATTAGAGAAAAAAGGATGGACTATTACAATAAATGGCCCTTTAACAATAGGCTATTTTGGAAAAAAATCATTAAAATTCCTACCATAGACTGTTTTCAAATAATCACCAGATTATTGAGTATACTTAACCAAGTTACTATCTTAACCACACTCATCATTCTTTCTTTTTAGAAATATTCAGTGATTCCTAAGAGAAACTGAACACTCATGGTTGGTTGGCAACTCTCTCGTCTACCTTCCCATCTCCCCTCCTGCTCTTATGTTGAATTTTATGCTTTCAGGATTCAGGATGTTTGCTCCAAACCTGCTTGTGCTAATTGTACTTAGTATTGTAACTATGTAAGTATTATAAAAATTAATGAAAAATGAGTCTAAATAGTTTTTTTTTTTAAATTAAGTTGAAGTTCTTGAAATGGTTGGGTAAATACAAGTAACCTTCTTCTATAAATGACTCTTTTATTGATTGTGGGTGTGAAAACTTTAAAAGATTAGAGGGGGGGAAAAAAAAAGGTTTTATGCTCAGTTGTCTCAGTTCTTGTTCCACTTTAAAGAAATTGAAATTTGAAATCACAGATGTGTATTACGGTTATGATATTTTGCAAGAAAGAACATGGGAAACTTTATTTAGCAGATCTATATTAAAATAAGAAACCTTGGCTTTCTATCAGAATATTGGCAGGATACTGTTACATGTATTTAAGTAAAAATCAAAATTTGAGTTATATATATGAATATATGTACATATATATATATGAATGTGTGTGTATATGTATTTATGTATGTATATGTAAATTACCTGATTTATGGTACTTTTTCCTGTAGCCAAGCAGCCCCAAGTCCTGTATTTTGGTGGGTAAGAGTTTTTTCCAGTCCCAGAAAGAAATAGAGGAGGTGCTTTTATATACTTGTAAACAAAAAAAAACCCCGCAACCACTGCCATGGAGTCGGATCCAACTCATAGCGACCCCTCCTTGGGTTTCCGAGGTGGTATCGCTACAGAAGTAGATTGTCCAACCTTCTGTTCGAGGAGTGTCTGGAAAACCTTTCTCCAAACAGAGGTTGTAAAACTTTCTGTAAAGGGCCAGATAGTGAATATTTTAGGCGTTGTGGGCCAAGAGACAAAATCAAGGCTATTATGTAGAAATTTACATAAAAGAAGAAAAGCACATTTCTACAAATTTCTTATTGATGAAAGTAAAATAATAATAACAACAATAATTGAGTATAGCTTTCTGTAATATATATATACGAATGAGAATAATAGAATTCTGTTTTTGGGTGAGAGCTTTTTGCTTGATTGGAGTTCAAAGTGTTTCCTGTCATCAAAATTGATTGTAAATGTTCATTTGTTAATGCTAATCTGTAATGAAATTTTGCATATTTCATCTTTTATGTATTCTCAATATTGATACCAGTCACAAACACATGATTTTAATTGAGCATATTCATCACTTGGGAGGGATTCATACAATTCCATTAGATTTTTCTCTTAATATTTGCTTTTTAGGATGTCATTACATTACAGGTAAATCATTTCCAATTGAAGATTAGGGGGAAGATCTTCATCTGCACTGTTAAAATGGATTTCCAAATACGGAAATTTCTTTTGCAGTTGCATTGAGGTCCCAGAAGTGCTTCAGAACTGTAGTTTGAGAAAATGTCTACTGCAGATTTGTTTGGAGTTGGAGATCTGGCTTCTTTAATTTTTCACAGAATGGGAAGTATATAAAGCAGCTGGACATTACCTATGATTCAAATATTAGGTATCAAAATGACTTTACCATAGTATAACACATCTTAGAAGATTCTCCTTCAGGTTGTACTGAATTAATGTTTTCTCAACTCTTGCCTGTAGTTATTCCATGCAGACCATTCATAAATGTTTATTGTGTTCTTGAATAGACAACAGTTGAGCATATTAATAGTTCTCTTGATTTGTCAGGGCCAAAGAAATTTACTCAAAATCACTTGTCTTGTTAAAATTTTTAATAGATTATTGATCTTGCTTCCAGTGTCCTCAGTTTTGGTAGTAACTAATTTTGGTAAAAAGGCAATAATCTTAAACAAGTGTATTTTTTCTGGACATAATCTTTTAGTTGATGCAGTCAAACACAATTAACTCACCATTGGTAAATGAGTTTCCTTACTTGGCTAACTAGTACGCCACTTGGAAGCTTACTCATTTTCATCTTTCATTTTTGTGAAGAAATTTTGCTGTGATTAGATATTCACTTAAAACGTTCTTAAGTTTTCTCACCATTGCTTTCCTGAATATTGTGAGAAGTGCTTAGTTTGCTAATGTTGTTGTATTTTGAATTTTGGCAGCACAGTTCAAGTTATTGCATAATAAACAGTGCTTTCCCATCAAACAAAATAATTCACACTCCCAGTGTACTTTAAAAGCACAGCATTCAAAGTCCATTTTTCTTATTTTGGCATGATGGTTATGTACTGGTAATAAAAAAAAAGTGAAATAAAATAGTATAGTAGGTTATGTGTGTGCATGGCACTCAAAATACTGTTGAGTTAAAACTATATCGCTGTGATTTGTAGTTTATTGAACAGCATTGTGAAGCTATGTAAGTGCCACATATGTGTGCAACCATTCAGGTCTGCCACTGTAGTATGAAGCCAGCCATAGACAATATGTAAATGAATGAACAAGCAGTGTTTGATATTATTTATGGGTACTAAAACGTGAATATATATAAATTTTAAATGTCACTAAACATTATCTTTTTTGGTTTTTTTCCCCCCACCCATTTAAAAATGTGAAAATAATTCTTCCTTGTAGCCATTATAAAAGCATTTGGCCCATGGACTATATTTTCGTCAACTTCATCCACCCACCCAACTTAGTGTAAAGCTTAACACCAAGTCCAGAAATCTACAAGGAAAAGATTTCATAAAATTTGATGGCATTAAAAGATATCACAGACAAAAACAAAAGATAAATTGCAAATTGGGGAAAAAAATATTTATAACCACATGTCAGACAAAAAGGTTAATGTTATCATAATATAAAAGAGTAACTACAGATAAAAGGAAACAGACTACTGTGTTCTAATACAAATAATGCACACACTATACGTTTTTTGCAAACTGTACAACCCCCTTGCACTTTAGTTTCTTATGTGTGTTACATGTATGTGTATGTTATTTGGACACATGATATGTGAAAAATATGGTAACACCCCATTATAAAAATGGGCAAAGGATATAAAAAGACAGTTCACAAAATAAATACATATATCTGTAACTATGTAAACTACTTTAGTGCACTTTAGCATTGTTTGAGATTTTTACAGCAAGCAGGTATTACATTTATCATTTTTAAAAATAGAAAAGGTTTTTACAATTCTTAAAATTTTTGAATTGCTTTTTGGTTTTCCTGTCCCTAAATTTTCTGTATCCATGAACAGAGGTAGCAACAAAAAGAGAGTGAATCCTGTCCCTTTCTTGCCTCTGCTCTGCCGTGTATGGTGCTCTGGTTCAGAAGACAGCATGTGTAATTCAGGATTGTACAGCCCCATCAGAGTCATATCTTTTTGAGTATTTTAATGGGACAGCATAATGGACACTGCTTGTATTAATGTGCTGCCTTGGAAGTCTGGGATTTGATTTTTCAAATGTAAATAGAACTTTGACGGTACCATCAAGTATGTTACAATTTTAATGCTAGGGATTTTTATTTACTTTTAAATTTATTTTTTTGTGGTGGTTGTTCTAAATAGTTATTAATAGAAACAGGGAACAGATAACTTTCAAATCAAACTCTTGTGTAAAATAATTCTGTTTTTGGTAGGATTCCAGATTTTCTAGATTTGTTAAGTGTTTCTAAAGATATTTAGCATAGGTATTAACTTTATGGGGCTGTCCTATACGAGCCACCCCCCGCCCCCCAATTCTGAATTAGCTCAGCTGTGGTACATTGAATTACTGGGTATGGCTTTTCTGTTGTTGTTGTTGTTATGTGCTGTCAAGTCGGACCCGACTCATAGTGAGCCCTCCTTGGGTTTCCAAGGCAGTATCACTAGGGAAGTAGATGGTCCAACCTTCCTTCCGAGGAGTGGCTGGTGGGTTTGAACCTCTAGCCTTCTGGTTAGCAGTCAAGTGCCTTAGGCACTACGCTACCATCGTCTTTGTAACAGGAGCTCTTGTAGCATAGTGCCTAAGGCACTTGACTGCTAACCAGAAGTCTGGCGATTCAAACCCACCAGCCACTCCTTGGAAGGAAGGTTGGATAATCTATTTCCTTAGTGATACCGCCTCGGAAACCCAAGGAGGGCTCGGTATGAGTCGGGTCTCGACAGCACCTAACAACAGCCAGTCTTTGTAACTCTCACAAGATTACTGGGTGTGACTATGCAAATAAGGTGTGTAGAACTCTGATGTTGGGATTGGTTAGTTTTGTCACTGTCAGGCCTAAAATGAACCTTCCTAGAGGTAGAAAGGGAGCTCTGGTAGCATAGTGCCTAAGGCACTTGACTGCTAACCAGAAGGCTGGCAGCCACTGGTCACTCCTCGGAAGGAAGATGGGGCAATCTACTCCGTAGTGATACTGCCTTGGAAACCCAAGGAGGGGTCGCTATGAGTTGGGTCCAACTCCACGGCATATAACAACAACAACAACAATAACAGAGGTAGAAAGAGGAATCTCACTGCCATCAAGAGAGAAGAGATGGAGGTGAAGTGAAGCACATCCTTGGACCCGAGATCTTTGTGCTAGACCTTCTTGAGAGATGCCCAGCTCAGAGACTCCTGGCTCAGAGATGGCAGCAGTGGAGCCAAGAGGCATGAGACAGAGCAGTGGGCTTACCTGGCCCACAGAGCAAAAAGCTGAGTGTCCTTAGGCAGGAGGCTTGCTGGTGGAGTGCGGTGCACTTAATGTACCGATCGGCAGAGCTAAAAGGCTTTGTAACACTTACCCAAGCAGGGCAGAGGCCAGGCCGAGAGGTCAAGGGACAGAGGCATGCCCGAGTACATAGCAGAGAGGAGACTGTCCAGACTGAAGAATTGTATCCTGTGCATGTTCCTAAACCTGGATTGTGTAGCATGTTACTTACCTAATAAACCATAATCCTGAGTATTGTCTGTGAGTTCTGTGTGGCCATTGCAATGAATTACCAAACCAAGTAGAGAAGTAATAGTGAGTGCATGGGAGGGACACCTGATGTCAGAGTTAGTAAAAAGGTTGGAGAATGGCAACCTGTCTGGCCTCAGGAATAAGCCTTGGGCTGCTGATGGTGATTCTGTCTCCCTCGTGTGAAGTTAGAGGAGGTCAAAAGATGCTGCCTTCGTGCCCTTTTTGTGTCAGCTGTGCACAATATCAGAATCAGGTAGGTGGGTGACTGCTGTGCTGTACTCATTCATACTCAAGGCAGCCACTTAGAGCATTAAGTTACCAAAGTGAATCACAAGGGATGAGAATTCTACTTTGCGTTTCTACTCAAATCAGGAGTTGTGGAATTTGAAATTCGTATTCTGGTGGTATGCGTAAAGTGTGCTATTATTCTTTCATAGTCTATGCAGATTACATCATCACTAGACTTTGACTTTTGGCTGTTTCCTTAAAATCCTGGAATGCTTAGCTAAGCCAGTAATTAAATTTCATGTAGCAAAGAAATAATATGCTTCCCCTGAAATAAATTGATCTGATCAAGAGGGCATTATACTGAGCATGGTGAGAAATAAATGTATAGCACCGGTTATATACTTTATAGCAGTTATGACTAGGGGAAGATTAGTATGAGGAGAGGAGAGAGAGAATAAAAAAGTAAAGTGTAAATTATAGGAAATGTGGGAGAAAGTGCTTTGTTATTTAACTTCCTGAGAGCCAAGTATAGGATATTTTGGTGGACATAAACATGTCCCCTAGAGTTTGGGGAGGAGCTCTGGGTAGCATAGTGCCTAAGGCACTTGACTGCTAACCAGAAGACTGGCAATTTAACAACAACAACAGCAGCCACTCCTCGGAAGGAAGATTGGGCAGTTTACTTCCGTAGTGATACCGCCGCCGTGGAAACCCAAGGAGGGTTCGCTATGAGTCAGGTCTGACTCGACGGCATATAACAACAACAGAGTTTGGGGAGGCTTTTTTTGTGTGTGATTTGGGTGAAAATTTACAGAGCAAATTCACTTTCCATACAGCAGTTCACATACATTTTGTTTCATGACATTGACTACAATTTACCATAATGCAACAGCTCCCCTCCCACTTCCTCCCGCTAGTAGTTACCTCTTCCCTGTGTCCATCCCTCCATGCACTCCTGCCCCCCTGACCTGTTTCCCTGTGCATAAACAGCCCTTCTTTCTCCTATCGTTGTTCTCTCCAAGAAGTGTATCTACCTCAGGTAAACGTTCAACTCATAAGCCTGTCTTTTGTTAGTCTGGAAGCTACACGTGTGGGTTCAATTCCAGACCTGATGGGCAGCTAGGGGCCACAGTCTCCGTGGTTCCACCAGACTCTATCAGACCAGCAAACCTGGTCCCCCCACCCCATTTTTTTTCCCAAATGATTTTGAGTTTTGTTCCACATTGTTCTCCCTCTCTATCCAGGATCTCCTACATAGATCCCCCTCCGAGTGGTTGACAGTGGTAGCAGCAACTAGGTTGTAAAGTCTGATAATGTGAATATCATTTTAGGTAAAATAAAAATGCACATACCATTTCACTCACACTTCACTTAAACTACTCCCTTGCTCTAGTTTATAGGTCTTTGAATGATAAATATGCTATTGATAGGAAATAATAATCATAAATCATAAATAAAATAATAGTGAAAATAAGACATTCCAGAAATCCAAGATACAACTATAATAATTCATACTTTATAGTTGTATTGGGAGTCCCTGGGAGGTGCAAATGGTTAACTTACTCAGCTGCTAACCGGAAGGTTGGTGGTTCAGGTCTACTCAGAGGTGTCTCAGAAGAAAAAACAGCCATTGAAGAACCCTGAGGAGCACAGTTCTGCTTTGACACGTCTGAGGTTACCATGAGTTGGAATTGATTCAGTAGCAACTGGAACTCAAATAAAGGGTATTTAAAAAATTTTTCAATTCACAACTGTTATTGCTTGATCTGCAGAGTTACAATTGGTATTTTTAAAGTTTTCTATGTCCAAGACTAAGTGCTCTGCAGATAAAATCAGCTTTACTACCACTTTTCCAATCTGAATGCCTTTTAATTTCTTTTTTGCCTTGTTGCACTAACTGCTGCTGTTGTTAGGTGCTGTCAAGTCAGTTCCAACTCATAATGACATACACAGCAGAATGAAACATGCCTTGTCTTGCTCCATCCTCACATTCATTGCTATGCTTGAGCCCTTTGTTGCAGCCAGTGTGTCAGTCTATCTCATTGAGGGCTTCTCTTTTTCACTGACCCTTCTACTTTACCAAGTATGATATCCTTCTTCAGGGACTGGTCCCTTCCCACAACATGACCAAAGTAGATGAGACAAAGTCTGGTCATTCTTGCCTCATGGAGCATTCCAGCTGTACTTCTTCCAGGATAAATTTGTTTGTTCTTCTGGCAGTACATAGTATTTTCAGTATTAAGTGGGAGTTCTGGTGGCATAGTGCCTAAGACATTTGACTGCTAACCAGAAGGGTAGAGGTTCAAACCTACCAGCCACTCCTCGGAAGGAATACTGGACAATCTACTTCTGTAGAGATACCGCCTCAGAAACCCAAGGAGGGGTCGCTTTGAGTTGGATTCAACTCAACAGCAGTGAGTTTTTTTGAGTTTAAACATACTTATTTTATAGTCTTCATGGGACTTTTCAATTTTCTGAATCCTGTGCATTTTGTATTAAATATCTGCCTTTTCACAGTTGTTTTGCTTTTGTATCTGCCAAGCATCCAGGAACATTAGTGGCTTGGGACTGTTTGCTAATTCCCATTTATGGGTTCCTGTATCATAAACTTCAAAAAACTCACTGCTGTCGAGTCAATTCTGACTCATAGCGACCCTTCCTTGGGTTTCTGTGGCAGTATCTCTATGGAAGTAGATTGCCCAACCTTCCTTCAGAGGAGTGGCTGGTGGGTTTGAACCACCAGCCTTCTGGTTAGAAGTCGAGTGCCTTAGGCACTACGCCACCAGAGCTACAGTAAATTTAGACCTCAGACCCATATGAACATATATCTGTGGTTTCAAATTTTCAAAGGGTACCTTTTTCTCCTCTTACCCATAGCTCAAACTGAGGCAGACAAACTTTCTGGTCTCCTTGTTCTTGCAGATGGATTTTTTTCTAGTCTGTTTTCATTGAGAGCACAACCCTTTCAGGGCCACAACTTCATAAGGGGTCTTGGATCTAATTCCCTACCTTTTTCAGGAGCACTTTGAGCTTTTCTCCTGCTTTTTACTTCCTCTTTCCACCACCCTTGGTTACTGAGATGTTTCTTCAATGCACTTGGGACCAGTACAAAAGTCAGGTCATACTTCTAACTAGCTTTGGTTGCCTGTTTGTCTCAGGCCATTGGGAATTTTCCTTGCTTTCTTGAGAACTTAGCTAAGCTTTTAAAAAGACATTAGCCGTTATTTAACATTTCTAGATTTTTGTAGCTGGAGAGTATAGCTTTCCTAGACTTCTGTATATTGCTAGAATAGGATTGTGTGCTTTAAGATTGAGTTTAATATACAGAAATATTGGGCATCAGCAAAAGTACAAAATGGCTTTTTACATATTTATTAATTTCTATTTTTAAATGGCAGCTCCTCTTTTAAAAAGAGATTAGGAACCTGGTTTTCCTGTCTGCTTCCTGAGGAAGCAAAAAAGCAGAAACTTGGTGAATAGTGAGACCATTGGTTGTTATAGGAAGCATGGAACTTCCTGGCAGTGACTCCGTTAACACTTGAAAATGAAACCATGGCAATTTCTATCTAATTTGTTGCAAGGTTTTGTTTTCCATCTTTAGGGTAGAAAGACAAACAGACAACCCCCCCCCCAAAAAAAAAACCTGATGTTGTAGAATCAATTCCAATTCTCTGCTATATTTGGCTCTTCCAAATTTATTTTATATAATCTCACTGGCTGTATATATCCCATTATATTTAGAGTTTTTGTGATTATGTGACTGTTAGGATACATTTCAAACAGGACTTTGAAACTTTCCATTCCGTTCCTTCTGGAGGAAACCCTTTTCTTCATGTGGCTGTTGATGTGCTTTGGTCATTAGTCACTTTTCAGCTGGAAGGTGAGAGAATAGATTTTGGAATCGGATATACCTAGGTTTGAGTTTCAACCTTGCCAGCTATCATTTGTTTGACTGTGAACAAGATATTTAACTACTTTGTGCCACAGTTTCTTCATCTGTATTCTAAATGAGGACTCTGTTCCCTATGTTTGTTTTGAAGATGTTGTTGTTGTTATGTGCCATCGAGTCAGCCCCGACTCATAGAGACCCCTCCTTGGGTTTCCGAGGCAGAATCACTGTGGAAGTAAATTGCCCCATCTTCCTTCCAAGGAGTGGCTGGTGGGTTTGAACCGCCAGCCTTCTGGTTAGCAGTCAAGTGCCTTAGGCACTATGCTACCACCGTCAATCTTTTAATTAGCAGCTGAGTGCTTCACTATTTGCACCACCAGGGCTTGTTAGTCTGCCTATGGGAGATGAGAAATGCTTCTCTAAGAAGTCAGTCCTCCAACTAGAGTTGCAGCGTGTAAACATTGACAAGATTGAAAATCCAATGCTATAAGAGGATAGAGCAGATAAAATGACAGAGAAAAGCAAGAGAACTTCCAAGGGGTAGAGACAAGAGAGGTTGGAGGATTCCTGGAACAGCTGATACTGGATACTTGATCTAGAGCCTGAAACATGGATTGGATGTGAACATTTTGAAAGTCAAATAGCTAAAAATCTCTAAGGATTTCATCTCCAAAAGACTGCAATGTGATTTTAAAAAAAAACAAAACACCAAGCTTTTAATTGAGGGATGATTTTTGAAATGTGTCTTTACTTTC
>NW_006921607.1:2164418-2168107 GCF_000298275.1 Orycteropus afer afer | reverse complement strand
CCCCATCTTCCTTCCAAGGAGTGGCTGGTGGGTTTGAACCGCCAGCCTTCTGGTTAGCAGTCAAGTGCCTTAGGCACTATGCTACCAGAGCTTCTGTTTTGAAGATAGCATTTAATAATGTATATCATACAGTGTGACAGTGCTGATACATAATAAGCATTTAATAAGTGGTGGTTATTACCATTAATTTTATTACTCTGCTAATCCTTGTTGATTTGCTTCTTTTTGTTACATTCTGATCATCTCTAATTGATAATCAGCCACTGTATTGACATTTTCTAGAATTTGACCAAATTGATCTTTCAAAGATCCAGGCTATATTCCTTAGCATTGAAAAGCAGAAAAAGGCCTCAGAAAAACAGAAATCCAGCAGTTATTAAAGTATTGAATAGTAATGATCATTATTATTTATACTTAAATAATAGGCTTCATGTTTGCCTATTCTTTCATTTAATACATTTTAAAATTTGCTGGTTTTTTTTTTTCCCCCTTGTAAATCTCACTATCAAGTTTAAGAATAAACTGGACTAAAAAAGAATATGTTTTTATTTTTTAAATTGTGATTTGGGTGAAAGTTTATAGAGCAGATTCATTTTCCATTCAACAGTTCATACACATTTTGTTTCATGACATTGATTGCAATCCCCATGAGGTAACAGCTTTCTTCCTACTTCGTCTATGTGGTTATCTTTTCCTTGTATCCTTTCCTGTGCGTTCCTGCCCTCTTGAGCTATCTCCCTGTGCAAATGCTACCCTTCTGATCTCCCATGGTTGGCTCTTCTAAGGAGTATACCTACCTGGTATGATTGTTTACTTTCTTTGTAAGCCTGTCTCTTGTTTGACTGGAAGCCACAGGAATGAGTTCAATCCAGGCCCAAAGGGTGATTAGGGACCATAGTCTCTGGGGTTTCACCAGTTTCTATCAGACTAGTCTGAAGTCTGGTCTTTTTCATGATTTTGAGTTTTGTTGCACGTTTTTCTCCCAGGATCTCCTATATGATCTCTTTCTGAGTGGTTGACAGTGGTAGCTGGACACCATCTAGTTCTGCTGGTCTCAGGGTCATGTAGGCTGAGGTTTGCATGGTCCACTAGTCCCTTGGAGTAATTATTTCCATGCATCTTTGATTTTCTTCACTATTCTTTGCTCCAGATTTAAAAAAAAAAAAATTCACTGCCATTGAGTTCGATCTGACTCATAGCTACACCTCCTTGGGTTTCCGAGATGGTATCACTACAAGAGTGGATTGCCCAGTCTTCCTTCCCCAGTCTTCCTTCTGAGGAGTGGCTAGTGGGTTTGAACCTCCAGCCCTCTGGTTAGCAGTCAAATATGCCTTAGGCACTATGCCACCAGAGCTCCAGATGAGGAAGGACCAATTGTTCCATCTTAGATGGCCACTCGCAAGTTTTTAAGACTCCTGTCGCTACTCACCAAAGTAGAGATGGATAAAAATGTTTTTATGTAGTATGTTATGCCAAGTGAGCTTGATGCCCCTCGTGACCATGCTCCTGAGCCCACGAACCCAGAAACTCTCCCTTAATGTGTTTGGCTGTGGCTAAGAAGTTACAACTTTGCCCCCTGTTAGTTCTGTTATATATATATATATGGACATTCATATAACACATACAAAGACATATGTAGAAATATCATCTACGAAACTTACATATGATCATGAGTATATTCCCTTTTGTTTAAATATACCTAATCATTTTCCCTGTCTACTATATTAATGTTTGTTATTACTGATAATGCAATATTGTGTGTGTAAGAAGTATTTATTTTTGTTGCCTTTACATTTTGTGCACTTCTCCATGTCTTCCTTTTCCTTACTGTTATTGTGCTTGTCACTGGCTTTTGGTATATTGCCTTTCCCATCACCCAAATCAGTACTTGTCTCTTACGTATCTAGCAATTTTCCCTCCACTTCCCTCCCATCCCCAGTAACCTACAAGGAAGGTTTCCTTCCATGTGTAAACCTTTCTTTGACTTTTTACAATAGTGGAATCATATATTTATCCTTCAGTGATTGCCTTACTTTGTTGTTGTTGTTGTTATGTGCCATCGAGTCAGCCCTGACTCATAGCGACCCCTCCTTGGGTTTCCGAGGCAGTATCACTACGAAAGTAGGATTGCCCAACCTTCCTTCCGGGGACTTAGCATTATATCCTCCAAATTTATCCATTTTATAAGGTGTTTTGTGGATTATTCATTATTCTTTAGTGATACATAGTATCCCATTTTGATTATGTACCATAGTTTGGTTATCCATTCATCCAGTCGATGGGCATTTAGATTGTTTCCATCTCTCTGCTGTTGTGAATAGTACTGCTGCAATGAACATGGGTGAATGTATGAATGTCTTGGCTCTCACTTCTTTAGGATATATACCTAGTAACGGGATTGCTAGTTGTTGTTGTTGTGTGCTGTTGAGTCGGACCCAACTCATAGCAATCCCTCCTTGGGTTGCCGAGGCAGTATCATTATGGAAGTAGATTGCCTAACCTTCCTACCGAGGAGTGGCTGGTGGGTTTGAACCGCCAGCCTTCTGGTTAGCAGTCATGTGCCTTAGGCACTATGCTACCAGAGCTTTTCATTGTGATTCGGGTGAAAGTTCACAGAGCAAATTCATTTTCCATACAGCAGTTCACATATACTTTGTCTCATGACGTTGGCTGCAATTTCCCACAATGCAACAGCTCTCTTCCCACTTTCTACCCATAGTTACCTCTTCCCTGTGTCCTCCCTTCCTGTGCACTCCTGCCCCCCAAGTTGTCTCCCTGTGCATACATAGCCCTTCTAGTCTCCCATGATTGATCTCTCCAAGGAGTGTATATAGCTAATGTAAATGTTTAGCTCATATGGCTATCTTTTGTTTATCTGGAAGCCATGGAAGTGGGTTCAATTCCAGACCTGAGGGGCAGCTAGGGGCCGTAGTCTCAGGGGTACCACCAGGCTCTATCAGACCAGAAAACCTGGTCCTTTTTTTTTTTTAATGATTTTGACTTTTGTTCCACACTGTTCTCCTACTCTATCCAGAATCTCCTACATAGATAACCCCTCTCAGTGGTTGACAGTGATAGCTGGGCACCATCTAGTTCTTCTGTTCTCATGGTCATATAGGCTGAGGATTACATGGTGTACCAGTCACTTGGACTAATTGTTTCATGTGTCTTTGGTTTTCTTCATTCTTCTTTGCTCTGGACAAGGAGAGACAGACCCATCATTGCATCTAGCTGGCTGCTTGCAAGCTTTTAAGATCCCAGTTGTTACTTGCCAAAGTAGAATATGGAGCAGTGTTTTTGTGTAATATGTTATGCCAATTGAGCTTGATGTCTCCTGTGAGCATGATCCTGAGCCCACAGGTCCAATACTTGCTCTCTCCGAGTAGCTGGCTATGGCCAAGAAGTGAGTACAACCTTGTTCCTTGACAGCTCTTTTTTTTTTTTGGCTGTAACCTATTTTTTTTTTTTAATTTTAATTTTATTGAAATATAATTTATGTATAGTGCAATACACAAAACTAAAGTGACATGGAGTGTTCCCTCCCACCCCTCGTAACCAAAAAAGAAAGTTTCCTTCCATATATAAACCTTTCCTTGACTTTTTACAATAATGAACTAATACTATATTTGTCCTTCTGTGATTGACTTATTTCACTCTTCATAAAGTCCTCCAAGTTCATCCATGTTATG
>NW_006921607.1:2160697-2164318 GCF_000298275.1 Orycteropus afer afer | reverse complement strand
AACCTTTCCTTGACTTTTTACAATAATGAACTAATACTATATTTGTCCTTCTGTGATTGACTTATTTCACTCAGCATAATGTCCTCCAAGTTCATCCTTGTTATGTGGTGTTTTACAGAGTCTACGTTATTATTTAGTGTTGCATAGTATTCCATTGTGTGTATGTACCACAATTTGGTTATCCATTCTTCTGTTGATGAACACCTAGGTTGTTTCCATCTTTTTGTGATTGTATATATTGCTGCGATGAACATGTGTGTGCGTATATCTGTTCTTGTCCTGGCTCTTACTTCTTTAGGATATACACCTAGTAATGGGATTGCTGGGTCAAATGGTATTTTTAATTCCAGCTTTTTAAGGAATTGCCATACTGCTTTCCACAGTGGTTGTAACCATTTTACATTGCCACCAGCAGTGTATGAGAGTCCCAGTCTCTCCACATCCTCAACAGCATTTGCTATTTTCTGTCTTGTTGAACTTTGTTACTAGTGTAGAGTGTTTTTAAATGGTTGAAAAAAATCAAAAGAAAGTTAATATTTTTTATGTGAAAATTGTATAAAAATATTTTATTGCCCATAAATAAAGTTTTACTGAACACAGCTACACTTAACTCTTATTGTCTGTGGCTGCTTTTGTGTTACGGTAGCAGAACTGAGTAATTGTGACAGGGACTATATGGGCTGTAAAGCCAAATATTTACTATCTGTCCCTTTACAGAAAAATTTTGCCAACTCCTGGGATAGGTAATAATTTTGATCTACTGAGATAAGAAATTAAGGAAGAACATATGTAGGAGAAAATAACACATTGCCATGAGTATTGATTATTTGTGTCAGAGGTGCTTCTGAGATATATAGGCCTGGAAGACAAGGGCATATATGTGTCTGGATTCTGAAGAGAGCTTAAGATAGAGAGAGATATGGGAAGGGAGGATAGTAGGATCAAGATGACTGGATGTAAGAAGAGTTCTCAGCCCTTGCTGCATATTGGAATCACCTGGGGTATTTTCAAAACAAACAGACAAACACGAAGAACCTACCCCAGAGATTATGATGTACGTCAGCTGGGGGTGGGAAATGGGGTACGTGTATGTGTAAGAGAGCAAGAGAGAAAACAGACACTTGGGCACCAGGATTTTTGAAAAGCTCTGCAGGTAATTCTGATGTGCTGTCAGCTTTGAGAACCACTAGTATAGAGAAGGTTGAGGATGGATCTCTAGAACACCAGCATTTAAGGGGCAGTTCTAGATCTCCTGAGGAGAAGCAATACCACTGGAGTGATGATGAGACTCGTGTACAGATTCTGCAGTTTGGCAGAGTAAGAGAAGGATTGAGAAACTCCCTTTTGGAGATCATTGTTGACTTGATCAAGAAATAGTTCCTGTGAAGAGGAGATGAGATATACTTCAAAGGGTGATGGTTTGAGATGAGGTAAAAGAGGCATTAATTGTGACCTATTAAGAAAGTTGACAGGGAAAAGAAGGGGAGAAGGTGATAGCCAAGATGGGAGCCTTTGGAGATAAAAGTGCAAGGGAGATTTTTAGAAATTATAAAGCCCTGAGCCTATTTTTGTGTTGAGGGAATTAGCACTCAGAATGGAAACAGCCTGGAATTATTGTCTCAGGTGCCATCACTCAGTTTTCGTAGAAAGAGAGAAGGAGCTAGATTTTAAGTACTTACTGGAATAATCTTAATACAGCCTTTCTGAAATTGTGTGCTGATGTGCTTCTATATTAAATGCATTGCCAGTGTGGCCAGAAAAAGAAATGGACCAAGGTATTGAGAAGGTAGGCAACTGTTTACTGTCATCTTATCGGAGGTTTGGTCTCATCTGTGAGAACAGGAGAATAAACAGAATGGGTTCAGTAGCCTCTTCTGAAAGTCTGTAATTTAAACTAATACAGCATTTAATTAAATAAATGAGAAAGTTGAGCTTATAAAATGTCTGTGAAGCTCATTGACTTATCTTTTAGTTCTTTAGTACAGGAGCATGTGCTGTTTTTGAAGAATGCCAGCAGTTCGGTTAATCTCCTTTGGTGAGTTTGTCCATATTGTGTACAAAGTATACCAGTATAGCCTGCCATTGTAATGTTCCTTTGAGAGGAAAATCTAGCATAACTTACTTTAATTTTTTTTAAAAATTATAATACATGATCATTTAATAATTCTTGGAAAGTATAGAAGATAACCCACTATTGTTAACATTTTGGTTTATTCATTGGGAATACTTTTTCCCTCATGGATTTCGTTTCTCCATCGAGACAAACCACACTTAATATATGTGCCAGTTGGGTTCTCCAGAAAACAGACACTGAGATGGAGTTGGAGAGCAAAGGACTTAGAGGGTTGTAATGCCTGTGAAGAAAAAAAAGGGAACAGGGTTGGGTATGAGAAGCCATCAGATTGCAGTGCACACCCGACAAAGTTTCTGTCTGCTGAGATTGCCTGGTAGAATAGTATGGCATTGGGCAGAAATAGCTAGGCCACGTTGCCCAGTCATTGGCTTGGAGGCATCCTGAGGAGAAAGTTCCCTCTGCTTGAAAGCTGAGGCAGGTTCTGAAGAAGCTAACAGCAGGAAGCTGTCAGCTAACCACACTCCTTGCATCTGGGCAGCAAGTCTTTACTTGAAGGGGTCTGAACAGTGTATCATGATGCAGAGTATTGTGTCCTACTTTTTCTATTTAACTCTCATAAGTGGTTTATTTTGTCATCTTCATCAGTGGATACACAATATTCGAACAAGTGCTTGTTTATATATTCATTCCCTTGTTCTCTGAATTTTCCATATTAATAAAAATAAGGCCGTGAACATCTTTGTATTTAGGATTATATTCTTTTTTTTTTTTTTCTTTCTTAGCATTTTTTCTTTAAATTGTGATTTGGGTGAAAATTTACAGAGCAAATTAACTTTCCATACAGCAGTTTACATATACTTTGTCTCATGACATTGACCACAGTTTACCACAATGCATCATCTCCCCTCCTACTTCCTCCCGATAGTTACCTCTTCCCTGTGTCCATCCCTCCATGGACTCCTGCCCCATGAGCTGTCTCCCTGTGCATAGGCAGCCCTTCTCTCTGAGTGATTGTTCTCTCCAAGGAGTGTACCTACCTCAGGTAAATGTTCAACTCATATGCCTGTCTTCTGTTTGGCTGGAAACCACAGATGTGGCTTCAATTCCAGACCTGAAGGGCAGCTAGGGGCCATAGTCTCAGTGGTTCCACCAGGCACTATCAGACCAGCAAACCTGGTCCCACCCCCCTTTTATTTTTTTCTCCAAATGATTTTGAGTTTTGTTCCACATTGTTCTCCCTCTCTATCAAGAATTTCCTACATAGACCCTCTTCCAAGTGGATGACAGTGGTAGCCGGGCACCATCTAGTTCTTCTGGTCTCATAGTCGTATAGGCTGCAGATCAGATGGTGCACCAGTTGCTAGGACTAATTGTTTCCGTTAATTTTGGTTTTCTTCATTCTTCTTTGCTCTGCACGAGGAGAGACCCATTGTTGCATCTAGATGGCAGTGTGCTAGCTTTAAAGATCCCAGTCGCTACTTGCCAAAGTAGGAGGTGGAACAATGTTTTATATAGTGTGTTATGCCAATTGAGCTTGATGTCCCCTG
>NW_006921607.1:2156263-2159013 GCF_000298275.1 Orycteropus afer afer | reverse complement strand
TGTGATGGTCTGTTGTCTTCAAGGCATCATGGCGTTGTTGTATTTAGATCTCTGTTAACTGTTTGTGAAGAGCAGCCAAGGGTGATTCCAGCTCTTCTTGGTGGTTTTTTATCATTGGCCTGTTGGTGGAGAAGGAGGTAGTGGCTTTTGCTCAGTAAGTGAAATTGCAGGAGGTGTGGGTGTAGTTGTGTCTTATGGGGACTGATGTTGTCTCCCACTCAATTAGACACAAATTACAGTTGAATAACCTTCAAAAAACTAAAAGCACAGGGACAAAAAACATGCCATATAATCACACAGGAACAGTAACCAAAAAAGGGAAAAAGAAGAAGAAAAAGCAAGAAAACCTGCAGTATCTGGGGATCGGGCGTTAAGAGAAAAAAAGTAGAGAAGCAGAATAATGAAGGGAAAAATGCAAAAGAAAAACATGGAACGGGGTTAACCATGAGAAAAAAGGGGAAAAAAGAAAATAAATTAAAAAAAATTCAACCAGGAACAGGGAAAAGAAAAAATGCTTTAAACTAGGACCTGGGAAGGGGCCGATTAAGAATAATAATAAAAAGGACGAAAGTATTAATAGTTGTTTTAAAACAGACAAATACAAGCAAACTGATCACCAGAAAAAAGAAAGTGAAAAAGAAATAAAAATAAAAAAGGGGGGGAAAAAATCGGTGGAGGGCAGGGCAGGGCACCCAGGCTCCGTCTGAGCATACAGACTGTGATGGAGTTCCTGTGGGCCCAGAAGGTAAGTGGGAGTGGGGGATGGCTGCACCTCCATTCACCAAGTGGGTGTGGGGTATAAGAGTAAGAAGAGGAATGTTGTACCTTTTCAGTCTTGCAGGTCTGGAGGGTCCTTGGGGTTCCTGGAAAGCAGAAGGTGTTTTTAAGCCCCAGGAATCTGCGAGAACGCTCTCTCTTTAAATATCCAAAATAGCCGCTTTTAGACCTTCAAAATGGCAGCGTCCTCCGGACCGGCAAAAGTCCACAGCTCAGCCCGCCATTCTTTTCACCTTCTCCGTTTATTCCCCAGCCACCAGAACAGTCTTCCATGCAGTCCCTGGCTAGCAGGGCTGATTTTTAGGTTAATTCTTAAGTCCTACCAGCACTCGGGAATCTCCAAGCTGTCTGTCCCGTCAGGATCGCTCAGGAGTGCTGCCAGACTGCAGCTCCGCATGTCTTCTTTTTTGGTATTTTCATGCAAATTCTTCTGCTAGTTGGGGTTTAGTCCACTTCTATATCCTTCCCTTCAAGGCTCAGGGGTCCAGGATTATCTTCTGTGTCTTTGTTGGTTTCCCTTTTCTTTGTTGAAGAGGGTCTGTGCAGTCTTTCTGCCTAGTCCGCCATCTTGCCGGAACAGTCCCGGATTATTTTTCTTTGAATAGATTCCAAGAAGCAAAATAGATTGAAGAGTGTGCACATTCTTAACGCCCTTTGTGTTGAAAAGGGTTGTTGTTTACAGTATCAGCTGCACAGTATGAGTTATCTCTGACATCAGGTGTCCAGTGGCCTTGGTTCTTATTTTCTTAATCTTGGCCAATTTGTGGCTGAAAATGGTGTCTTCTCAGTTTCTGAAAACGGTGGTGGGGTCACCTGACCTCCTCTAACTTCACAAGGTGGAAGAGAGACTTGTCAACATCAGCCCAAGGCTGATTCTTATGAGGCTGAGGTCAGACATGACTCTTCTCTCCAACCTTTTTTACTAATTCTGACACTAGCCGTCGCTCCCACAGCACTCTCTACTTCTTTTTTGGGTTCAGTAATTCATTGCAGTGGCCACACAGGACTCACAGACCATACTTACAGTTGTGGGGTTTATTAGGGAAGTAACAGGTCACATTTCAGGATCAAGAGTGAGTCAGGATACAATTCTTCAATCAGAACAGCCTCTTCTCAGCCGTGCCCAAACACAGACCTCTCTGTGTAACTTGCCCCACCTTATTTGCATGGCCCCACCCTCACAAGGGTGCTCTGAACCTTATTTGCATAATCCCACCCAATCACTTGATAGGAGTTGCAAGACCATGTCAAAACAGTCCATGTAAAAGCAATACATCGCACTGCAGTCTCATATGGTGTTTAGTGAGCTGTGAATTGAGGCTTGTGGTTAACTCAACCCTCTGTCCAAAGATGAGGGAAGAGAATGATAAGAATGAGAACTCTAAAATCAGATTGACTAGGTTCAAAGCCTGGCTCTGCCATTTGCCCCTTAGTGACTTTGGGCGGGTATCCATGCATGAGTTTGTTCGTCTGAATAATGGGGATAATAATAATAGTACTGCCTCAATGGGCTGTTTTCATTATTACTAATTTTTTAATTGTGGTTTAGGTAAATGTTTCCAGAGTACATTGGTTTGCCATTCAACAGTTCATGTACATTTTGTTTTGTGACATTGATTGCAATCCCCAATGTAACAGTATCTTCTTCCTTCTTCCTTGTGAGTCTTTGATTTTCTTCAGTCTTCTTTCCTCCTGATGGGGAGAGACCACTAGTTGCATCTTAGATGGCTGCTCACTAGCATTTAAGATCTCTGGATACCACAGTAGGGGGCAGAACATTGTATTTGTGAACTCTTGTGCCAGTTGTTTTAGCTGTCCCCTGAGACTGTGATCCTAAGGTCCCAAGCCCAATGATTCATTCCCTCAAGGTATTTAGTTATGGCTAAGAAGTTTTCAGGAGCTCTGGTAGGATAGTGGCTAAAGCACTTGACTGCTAACCAGAAGGCTGGCGGTTCAAACCCATCAGCCACTCC
>NW_006921607.1:2142637-2156163 GCF_000298275.1 Orycteropus afer afer | reverse complement strand
CAATCCTATTTCCGTAGTGATACTGCCTCGGAAACCCAAGGAGGGGTCGCTATGAGTCGGGGCTGACTCGACGGCACATAACAACAACAACAACAAAAAGTTTTCATATCTTTATCCCCTATTTGCTCTACTATATCCATGGATATATTACAGCATATCCAAATACATATGTAGAACCATTCCCTGCCAAACCTGTATATATTCGTGGTTGATCCATAGGGTTTTCTTGGCTGGGATCTTAATAGAAACAAACTGCCAGAGCTTTATTCAACAGCATTGCTGGGTGGTTTCCATGCCAGCCTTTAGGTTGGTAGTCAAGTACAAACCATTTGTGCCAACTAAGGACCTTCTACACACTCTTTGACACCTTACTTTTTTTGATGACAACATATCTCAGAGATCATTCCATATCCAAACATAAACCACTGTTTTATTGTCCTTTTAAAAGATAAAACACATGGTCCAAAAAATTGAGAAATTTAAAAGGATTTACAACAAAAAGTCTTCCACCTCTGCCTCCCACCCATCCATTCCCCTCTAAATAAGTAGCCTTTGTTACCACTTTCTTGTGTATTCTTTCTAAGATCATATGAGCATATACAAGAAAACAAAAACATATTTGTACCTTTTACCTTTATTTTTGTAAAAACAGTGACATGCCAAACATGCTTGCAACAGCTTTCTTTTTTCACAGAACGATACACATATATCATCTACATTTATGTCAGGATGCAAGGAGTCTCCTTTTTCTTTTATGGATATATTATATGGATGGACCATACTTTCTTCAGTTTCCTGTTGATGGATATTTCAGCTGTTTTCATTCTTTTTCTGTAACAAGCAATGCTGCAATGAATAACTGTGTCATATCATAGACATAGGAATTTATCTCCTAGAAGTAGAATTGCTGAGTCAAAGGATATATGCTGTCTTAGGCTAGGGTCTCTTGAGAAGCGAAACCAGGGAAACACACACACACTCAGACACATATGGGGCTGTAGATTTATTTCAAGAAAGTGGTTAAATCTGTGGGTCAGGCATTAGGCTGGAGGCTTCTCCTGACTCAGGGGATTGCAGGGTCTGACAAACCCAAAATCAGTAGGCTGCTGGCTCATGTCCCAAGAACCAGAGGTCACTGGATGTTGAGTCAGACGCAGGATCAAAAGAGAGAAAGCTTTACGCTTTACCGGAACATCCACTTTTCCCACTTCTGCCCTGTGGTTACCATTTCCCCTTGTCCTCACCTATCCATTCTTGCTTTCTGAGCTTTATCCTTGGGCAAATGCTGCCCTTTTGATCTCTTATAGTTGATTGTTCCAAGGAGTGCATACCTCCCTGGTGTTATTGTTCACCTCACAGGCCTGTTTACTGTTTGGCTGAAAGTTAACCATGGGAGTGAGTTCAGTTCCTGACCTGAAGAGTGACTAAGTGTCATAGTGTTTAGAGTTCCACCGGTCTCTATCAGATCAGTAAGCCTGATCTTTTTTTATTATTTTGAGATTTGTTCCACATTTTTCACCCATTGTGTTCAGGATATCCTATTGTGATCCCTTTCAGAGTGGTTGGCAGTAGCAACTGGACACCATCTAGTTCTTCTGATCTCAGGGTTGTGGAGGCTGAGGTTCACGTGGTCCACTAATCCTTTGGACTAATTGCTTCCATGCACCTTTGATTTCCTTCATTCTTCTTTGGTCTGGATGAGGAGAGACCAATAGTTGCACTTTAGATGGCCACTTACAACCTTTTAAGACCCCAGTTGCTACTCACCAAAGTAGAATGTAGAACAGTGTCTTTGTGGATTATGTTATGTAATTGATCTTGATGTCCCCTGTGACTGTGGTTTGGAGCCCACAGGCCCATCAGTGGACAGTTTTGAAAGTTAAATGAGATAGAACACATAAAATATTTATTAGTATATCTTGCCTATTTAGTGTGCTTAAATGTTAGGTATTATTTTATTAGACAGTTAATTATTTTCATATCTGAAGAATGAGAGAACATTTAATTTCAAACTCTTTTTTTAAGAGAAAAAACTGAGGTTAAGAGAAGTTAATAGATTTGACATTGGTCACTTACCTAATGAGTTGCAGAGCTTGGACCTGAAGATGGATCTTCTGACTGTCTAATAAAGTTTTTAACCTCTGCACTGTTAACATTTTAGGCTGGATAATTCTTTGCTCTGAGGTGCTGTCCTGTGTATTGTAAGATGTTTAGCAACATTTCTGGCCTCTGACCCTTTATACATGTAGCACCACTATCCCCTTCCCAGGGGCATGACAAAAAAAAAAAGTTTTCAGTCAGTGCCAAATGTCCCCTGGGTACAAAATCTCCTCTGGTTGAGAACCATTGACCTAGAAATACATAAACAATCTTCCAATGAATAGTTCAGTGTTTAGGGTAAGGAAGAATGTTCTATCCTGTCCCCATTGGGAAGACCTAATCTCTCGTTGAATTCAGTTTCCATGCACTTTTCAGTGATCTAAGACTGACTGACTTGAAGATTGAGGTTTATAGTATGACTCCTGGACTCTTAAGCACATGCTGCGTGTGCCATCTTGTTAGAATGTACTTTCCTCTCTGGGTGAATGCATGGTGTTTAAATATGACTTTTACCTCTCTAAAGGTTCTCTTTTTTTGGTTGTAGGTGGCACAACTAGAAGAAGGTTATTTATGGAATGCCAATGAGTAGTGATGGATGATGCAGTTCAAATAACTAAGGTAAGGGAAATAAAACCAGAAGTGCATGGAGGCTTTGTCAGGCAAATTAGTGTCTTCACAAAACAAAGCTAAAATCAGGTTCTTCCGTCTCCATTTTATTTCAAAGCTATAAGAGTAGCTTATCATTTATGATTAAAAACATTGTACTGATCCATCTTTTAAGACTGTGGTTCCCAACTGTATTGTGAATCAGGAGCACTTAAAAGACTTTTAAAAAAGGCCAAAGTCTGTTCCCTGCCTTTTTGGTTACCTAGTGCTACTCTGACAGGAATATACCACAATGGGATGGCTTTAACAAACAGGAGTTTATTCTCTTACAGTTTGGAGGCTTTAAGTCCGAGTTCAAAGTGCCAGGCTCTAGGGGCTGGGTGAAAGCCCTCAACTTTGGGCTTCAGCTCCACCTCCTGCTCCTGGCCCAATGAATCTGGAGGCTTTTCTTTACTCAAACAGCTACTGGCTTCTGAGACTGACAAGCCCAAGGCTGACAAGTAAAAGGGCACAGTGCTGATGTTACCAAACTACATGGCAGGCCATTAATTCAAGTCTATTGGAAGTCCCAAAGTCAGCAGAGCATGCCAAGCTGCTGAACAACACAGCTACATGCAGGGTACAAGCATGCCATAAGCTGGAGACCATTTCCAAAGCTGCTGCTTATATATGGGAAACAGCTCCAATACATTCTACCATAGAGTTAATTACCAATCTTACCGTGGGGAGTGACTTTATCCAGCTGCCCAGCCACTCAACCAGGCCTAGGCAAGTTGACCACAAATGTAACTACCATATCTGCCATCCTGCCCGTGTTGTGGGGGGAAAGCACAGGTGACCCTGATATGCATCTTTGTTGAAGAACTGATGTACTGAGAAATTCAAAGAATGCAATGCAGGCAGTCCCCAGGTACAAATGAAATCAGTTCCTAACTATGTCTTTCAGAATCTGTAAGAAAGTTAGAGCAGGTTAGTACAGTTCTTACTTAGACTTATTTTAGTGCCAGAAAAGAGCCCTGGTGATGCAATGGTTAAAGTGTTTGGCTGCTAACCAAAAAGATAGGTTGTTTGAACCCACCTACTACTCCACAGGAGAAATTTGTGGCAGTCTGCTTCTATAAAGATTTACAGCCTTGGAAACCCTATGGGGGCAGTTCATAATTTAAAAGCTGTAAGTGCAGCAAATGAAGATGATTATGATGAATTTTTTTTTCAAGTGAGGTTGGTTCAGACGTTTCAAAACAAGGATACATTTACATAACATGAAAGAACAAATATGAGTTTCTATAACCTGGGGACTGCCTGTACTCAGTCGTACATGTAGTGTTAAGTAATTTCTAAAGGGAAAAATTGTTTCTTATAATTTATCTTTCTCATTGCGTTGTAGGTTGAGTTTCCTCCCCCTAAGAATTTTATGATTTTAACTCTTAGTTCAGGTTGTTGATCCACTTTGAGTTCATTTTCATATACAGTGTGAGGTGTAGGGGTCTACTTCCATTCTTCTGCATGTCCTAGCACCATTTATTGAAAAGACTATTTTTTCCCCATTGAATGGACCTGGCACCCCTGTTAAGTCAGTTGACCATAGATATATGGATTTATTTCTGGACTATCAGTTCTATTCGTCGATTCATACGTATATCCTTATACCAGTACTACTGTTTTGTGATTACTGTAGCTTTGTAGTACATTTTGAAGTCACAAAGTTTGAGTCCTTCAATTTTGTTCTTTTTTTTTTCAATATTATTTTAATTATTTGGGGCCCTTTGCAATTCCAGATGAATTTAAGGATCACCTTTTCCACATCTGCAAAAAACGCTGTTGGAATTTTGATAAGGGTTGTATTGAATCTATAAATTATTTTTGATAGTATTGATATTGTAAGAATATTAAATCTTCCAGTTTATGAACATGAATGTCTTTCCATTTATTGAGGGCTCCTTTAATTTCTTTTAGCAGTTTGATTTTTCCCCCCCTTTAATACATGAGGGATACTGTCAGGCATAATGTGCTGGATAAAAATATTTGCAACAACTGTATGACAAAAGATTGTAATTTAGAGCTCTAACAAATCAATAAGAAAAGCATGCAATATCCTAGAGATCAGTAGTTCTCAACTGGAGGGTGACTTTGCCTCCTAGGGGACATTTGGCAATATCTGGAGACACTTTTCATTGTCACAACTGAGGGGCCTGCTACTAGCATCTAGTGAGTCTAGGCCAAGTGTGCTGCTAAACATCCTGTAATTTATAGGGCAACCCTGTACAAAAGAATTATCCATCCCAAAATATCAGTAATGCTGAGGTTGAGAAACCATGCTGTAGATTAATGAGTAAGAGACATGAAGACACCAACTTGTCTTAAACAACTGCTCATCACTAACAATCAAAGGAATGATAATCCAAATATCAAGATACTGTTTTTACTTGAAAATAACCCATGCTCGTATGTAAAAATATTTTTATTTTCTCATATTCCTGGATAACAAGTTGGTGATAGAGACACATACACACACATATACGCAATCAAAAACCTTAGAAGTACTTATATCCTATGGCTCTGTAGTTCTCATTCCAGAAGTCTTTCCTAAAGGAATGATGGGGAAATATTTATTCCTTTAAGTGGTACTTTTTAAAAAGTATAATTTGCATGTATGGAAAAAAAAGAGGCAAAAATCTGTCAAAATCTCAGGATATAGAGGATGTTCCTAAGTGTTACCATCAGCCAGAAATAATAAGGGAAAGGAATAACCAAGTTAAAAATGACCAAGTTGAGAAACCATATCATTAGATTTAAAAGACAAATTAAAAACTATTAGAAAGAGAAAAAAAGCAGCTTATAATAAGATATGTCCTTAGTATGAGTAGAACATATACATATTTATAAGAAAGTGACCAGCCTAATAGAAAAATAAGCAAAAGCCATGAAAAGGCAATTTATCAAAACATCTGGAACTTCACAACTAGGAAAAAATACAAATTAAATAATGGAGATTGAAATAATAGTTCCACTATTTTACCCTTTTGTATTGTTTATATTTTATATAACAGTATTTTTTCAGAAAAATGTTTTTTTTTTTTGTTCTTATGAAACACTGTGGCTTGATTCTTGCAAAAAGTGTTTCTCAAAAAAAAAAAAGTGTAAAAGGGGAACATATTCCTCCTCACGTTTTCTTAGTTCTGGGACATAAGCAGGAAGCATCATTAACAGTTAAATGTGACTCCTCCTCCAGATCTTTTATTTTTTTGAGATATACATACTGTAAAAGGCATAGATTTGAGATATACATACTGTAAAAGGCATAGTTTTTTTTTTTTTTAAATTGTGATTTGGTTGAAAGTTTACAAAGTAAATTCACTTTCCATACAGCAGTTCACATACACATTGTCTCATGACATTGACAATTTGCCACAGTGCAGCAGCTCCCCTCCCACTTCTTCCCCATAGTTACCTCTTCCCTGTGTTCTTCCCTCTGTGCACTCCTGCCCCCCGAGATGTCTCCCTGTGCATACATAGCCATTCTGTTCTCCCATGATTGATCTCTCCAAGGAGTGTATCTCCCTGATATAAATGTTCACCTCATAAGCCTGTCTTTAGTTTGGCTGGAAACCACAGGAGTGGGTTCAATTCCAGACCCTGAAGGGCAGCTAGGGGCCATAGTCCCAGTGGTTCCATCAGGCTCTATCAGACCAGCAAACCTGGTTCCTTTTTTTTCTTTTCCCAGATGATTTTGAGTTTTGTTCCATATTGTTCTCCCACTCTGTCCAGGATCTCTTACATAGATCCCCCTCTGAGTGGTTGACATTGGTAGCTGGGTACCATCTATTTCTTCTGGTTGCATAGTCATATGGGCTGAGGATTGCATGGTGTACTGGTCACTCAGACTAATTGATTCCATGTGTCCTTGGTTTTCTTCATTCTTTGGTGTGGATGAGGAGAGACCTATCATTCATCTAGATGCCCCTTTGCAAGCTTTTAAGATCCCAGTTGCTGCTACTCTGCAAAATAGGATGTAGAACGGTGTTTTGTGTAACGTACTACGCCAATTGAGCTTGATGTCCCCCGTGAAAAAGGCATAGATCTTAAGGGTGACAGTTTGATAGAGTTTTTATACACACACACATACACACACTCATGTAACATCAAGAAATAATACCTTTTTAATACTGTGACCTTTAGTCATACCTCCCACTTCCTGCTGGGGAACCACTAATCTAATTTCAATCATCATAGATTAATTTTGCCTGGTAATTGAGCACATACCCTTTTTTAAATTGAACACACACATTTTGTGTCTAGCTTCTTTCACTAGACATTGTATCTGTGCCATTCGTCTGTGTTGTTGTGTGTATTGGTTGTTTGTTCATTCCTTTATATTGCTGAGCAATTCCATGTGTGAATATATCACAATTTATTTATTCACTCATTTTAGGACATTTGGCTATCCATTTTTTGTTTTTCATAAAGCTTCGATGAACATTCATATGCAAGTCTTTGTGTTGACATATGTCTCCATTTCTCGAGGATGTAAATACAATCATGTCGCTTAACATCCATGATATGTTCTGTGTACTAGGACATGTGATTTGGATGTTGTGCAAACATCATATTATATACAGATAGTGTCTGGATTATGAATGAGTTCATTCCTAAGCCTGTCTTTAAGTAGAATTTATATGTGAATCAGAACAGTTAGGTATGGTTTGTATCTAATGTGAGTTAGTCAAATGTTTGTCTTAGGATATAATTTATAGAGTACCTTTCTGTGTATAAAAAACATTAAACAATTCCAGATACACTAAAATGTCTTTAACAGAACAATACAATAATAATAATAATAATGTTTCTATGTATATTGGGAACTCTGGTAGTGTAGTGCCTAAGGCACTTGACTGCTAACCAGAAGGCTGGCGATTCAAATCCACCAGCCACTCCTCGGAAGGAAGATGGGGTAATCTACTTCCGTAATGATACTGCCTCGGAAACCCAAGGAGGGGTCGCTATGATTCGGATCCGACTTGACGGCACATAACAACAGCAAACAACAGCTATGCATATTGCAAAGTAGCACCTGTTTGTTATTATAAACCATTATATGTACCTTGAATTTTTAATATAATAGGCTTTATGTGGGTTGGGACCATGGACCTATATGTGGTCAGATGTTGCTTGAAAGGACATTTATGTGGTGCATGACTATTCCTAGGAGTGGAATTCCTGGCACTTTGGAGATATGTATGTTTAGTTGAAGTAGATACTGCTAGTTTTCCAAAGCTGTGGTGTTGGTTTACACTACCACCAGCAGTATGGGAGAGTTCTAAGTGCTCTACATCTTTGTCAGCACTTGCTCTTGTGAGCCCTTTCAACTTTAACCATGCAGGGTTTTTTTTTTAAAAACACATTTACATGCTAATGTGTTCGTATACAGTTTCTTTCTCAAAAGTGAGATTATACCATCCACGTTCTATAATGTGCAGTTTAAATTTTTAGAAACTTTGTATTTGTTGTTGTGAATATACACAGCAAGTCTCACACCAGTTTAACAGCTTATATATGTACAGTTCAGTGACATTGATTCATTGAGCTGTGCAGCCATTATCACCCTCCTTTTCTGAGTTGTTCTTCACCTATCAGCATAAACTCACTGCTCCATCAGGCTCAGATTCTTTTCTAATCTTCTGAAGAGTTGTTGTCAATTTGACCCCATATAGATAGTTCTTAAAACAGCATAATGTTCAAGTAAGGCATTTTTTCACTAGTTACGATAAACTGTTTGGTTTTAAGAAGACTTCAGAGGATATTTTTGGTTTAAAGTACAAAGATTATTCCAGGCTGTAGTTTTAGGGGGTTCATCCAGCTTCCATGACTCCAGAATCTCTGAAGTCCATGAGACTTTGAAATTCTTTTCTGCACTTTCCCTCTTTTGGTAAGGATTCTTCTATGGAATTTGTGATTAAAAAAAAATATTTAGTAACAGTAGCCAGGCACCATCCACCATCTGGTCTCATAGTAAAGGAGGCAGCTAGCAACACATTCCATTTCCTCCTTTTTCTTATTCTCCTTCTTCCTTTGTTGGTTCAAGTAGATAGAGACCAATTGTTGTGCCTTAGATGGCTGTTTTCAACCTTTTAAGACCCCAGGCGCCATTCAGTGAGATAGAAGATAGAACAGAAGCACTAACATGTTATTGGGCTAGTTAATTGAGATGTCCTATGAAACCATGAGCTCTGGGTAGTGTAGTGCCTAAGACAGTTGACTGCTAACCAGAAGGCTAGCAGTTCAAACCCACCAGCCACTCCTCGGAAGGAAGGTTGGGCAATCTACTTCCGTAGTGATACCGCCTCAGAAACCCAAGGAGGGGTCGCTATGAGTCAGGTCTGACTCAAGGGCACATAACAACAACAACAACAATGAAACCATGACCCCAAACTTCCAAACCAGGGAACTAAATCCCATGAGGTGTTTGGGTGTATGTACATAAGCAGCCTTAGCAGCTACTCTTTTTGTTGTTATTGTTGTAAATATATCTGCCTTTATTCTGACCTCCTCTAACCCCACAAGAGGAGGACAGAATCACTGTCAGTAGCCTAAGGCTTATCCCTGCTAGGCCAGACATGCCGCCTCCCTCCAGCCCTTTCACCAACCTTGGCACCAACCATTTCTTCTACAGCACCCACCACCTCTCTCCTGGGTTCGATAATTCACTGCCGTGGCCACACACAACTCACAGATTATGAGGCTTATTAGAGAAGCAACAGGCTACAATTCAAGTTCAGGAACAATGTTCAGTCTCTTTCAGCCCACCGTCTCTCAGCCAAATAGCCTCTCTCAGTCTCTCTCTCAGCAGTGCGTGTCTCTCATGTCTCCCAGCTGGCAGTGAGAGACTTTTTCTGCCTCTAGGAGGGCTCCTTTTGAGCCTGGCAGAGTGGCCAAACTAACAATCCCAGCATCAGAATTCTATATACCTGAGAGCCAGCAAACTTCTCAGAAAATTACTTTGTGCTGCTCCCAACAGAAATACCCCAGGTGGACAACTTTAACAATCAGGAGCTACTCAGTTGCTCACAGCAAATTCCGCCACAGAGTTCACAAAGACTTACAGCTAGAAAAGCCATACTATATAATTTACTGGGCGCTCCAGTAGCATAGTGCCTAAGGCACCTGACTGCTAACCAGAAGGCTGGCAGTTCAAACCCGCCAGCCACTCCTTGGAAGGAAGGTTGGGCAATCTGCTTCCATAGTGATACTGCCTCGGAAACCCAAGAGGGGTCACTATGAGTCGGGTCCGACTGGACGGCATATAACAACAACAACAACAACATATAGTTTACTGTACCACAATATCTGTTACACAGTTTTTGCCAACTCAACTTTTTATAGGTATACAGTTTATTGACAGCACTTAGGATAATCGGCTGTGCAACCCTGCTGTTATTTAGTACAATTTTTCTGTCACCATAAACCAAAACTCAGTACTTTATAAGCAGTAAGTCCTCTTTCTCCCTCCCTCACCCCTGGTAATGGCTAATGAACTTTGGTCTCTATGTATTTGCCTTTTCTTGTCTTTTTATATAAGTAAGATCATACAATATTTGTCTTTTTGTGCTTGACTTAATTTTGCTCAGCATGTTTTCAAGCCCCATCCATACTGTAACATACTAAGACTTCATTTCTCCTACTGACTTGAATAGTATCATATTTTTTCCAATATAACATGTCCATGTAAATAACATGCCCAAACATATAATGCAGAAAAATAATGCATGGTTGGCAAAAATGTGCATAAAATTCCATTGTTTGTACCATAGTTTGTTTATCTGTTCATTTGTTGGTGGCTATTTAGGTTGTTTCCACCTTTGGGATATTGTGAATAGTGCTGCAATGAATGTTGGTGTACAAGTCTCTGTTTGAATCTCTGCTTTTAAGTGTTTTGTGTATATACCTAAGAGTAGACTTGCCAGGTCACATGGTAGTTCTATTTTTAATTGTTTGAGAAACTACCACACTTTTCCTCAATGGCTGTACCATTTTGTATTCCTACCAGCAATGGATAAGGGTTCCATTTTCCCACATCTTTGCCAACATTTGTTATTTTCTGTTTGTTTGTGTCTTAGCCATCCTGGTTTAAAATTTTTATTTTTTATTGCAGTATACATACAGTTTACAAAGAAAGTACTGCAAGAAAATCCACAATAAACACGTTCTCTAGCTCCCCATTCGGGAGCTCTGGTAGCATAGTGGCTAAGACACTTGCCTGGTAACCAGACGGCTGGCGGTTCAAACCCACCAGCCACTCCTCGGAAGGAAGGTTGGGCAATCCTACTTCCGTAGTGATACTGCCTCGGAAACCTAGGGAGGGGTTGCTATGAGTCGGGGCCGACTCGACGGCACATAACAACAACAAAGCTCCCCATTCTACTCTGCTGAGACAGTCTTTATTTTGGAAACTGTTGGGTTGTTTTATTTTGTTTTAATACTATATGCATGTACTGCTGTCAGGGACGAGGATTTACCTTACACCATTCCTCTGTTTGATATTTGTGTTATTTTTGTTATTCTGTTTGTTCTTTTTTCAAAGGTACTCTTGAACCTCTATTTCTTGTGTTAGCTTCCAGCAATATGTCTTGATTCCTTACTTTGTCAGATGAGGATAGCGTTCTTACCTTTCTGTTAGGTACGTTTTTCAGTTTATCCTGTCAAGATAGTTAAACTGTGCATACAGTCAGACCTTTCATGATAATGCCCAAAAGTTTTCTCTAAAAATCGAAAGTCTGTAAACAGCATTAACATTATTATGGAGAAGTAAATATTGTTTAAAGTCCCTGAGTGGTACAAATGGTTAATATGCTTATCTGCTAACTAGGTTGGAGGTTCTGTCAGGCCAGGCAATTTCCTATGTTTATAGTTCTTTCTCTATAGGTCTCAGGTCATACCCTTGGGCTATTTAAAGGAAAATACAAAGTGAGTTCTCTTTCTTGAAACTCCTGTCAGTTGCTTCCAGTCATGTCTTTATTTCATCTTTGAACTATAACTTTTTCATGCAGTCCCCCCCATCTCTAATTTTTTTTCACCTCTAGTTACCATTATTACATTATTACAGACTTACTTTTCTCTAAGCTCTGAATCATATACTGTATTCTCTTAGGAGCTCTGGTGGCATCGTGCCTAAGGCATTTAACTGCTAACCAGAGGGCTGGAGGTTCAAACCCAGCAGCCACTCCTCAGAAGGAAGACTGAGCAATCAGTCTATTTCCGTAGAGATACTGCCTCAGAAACCCAAAGGGAGGTCACTATGAGTCGGAACCTACTTGATGGCAGTGAGTTTGGTTTTTTGGTTTATCAAGACCCTGCTCCAATTTGGACTGGTTATTTATTTATTTATTTTTAGATCTTCTGCACAGTTGTATTCTTGGAATTTTCCTTACTTTACTACTTTTTTTCAGTTGAAGTCACAGATCTTGAATCTCAGTCTTCCTTTTTTATTTTATTTTTTTGGGAGTTCATTCTCAAGTAAATTCTTGAGAGAATGAGTGCATGGCAGATAAACGTTGATTCTTTTCCCTCTTGCTTGAATGATGATTTGGTTGGGTATAGAGTTTAAAATTGAAGATTATTTTCCCTTAGAACTTTGAAGTCATTGTTCCATTGTCTTCTGGCATCCTTTTTGTTGTTGTTGTTCCTCATGAAAAATTTAAAGGTGGTCTCATTTTTTCACCCCTGTAGGATTTATTTCCCCTTTCTGTGGAAGCTTCTCTTTATGTATTCTGAAATTCCATAATAGTTATTTGGTGGTTCCTTTTTTTTTTTACCTTTAATAAATTGTGTTGTACTATTTTCTTAGATAATGTTCTCCTCTCCATTTTCCTTGTTGTTTCTATCAAAACCTCTCTTTTTTTCCTCAATATTGGGCACTGCTGGGTGGTTCATATAATGTTTTCTTTAAAATTTTCTCCAGTTTCCCAGCTATTTGCTTTTGGTTTTGTTTTCTGGGAGATTGTCATAACCTCATCTCTCAGTCTTTCTATTGAATTTTTATATTTGCAGGTTTTTTTTTTTAATTTCTAAAGCTAATGTTTTATGATTTTTACAGATTACATTGTTTTTGTTTTATCTTTGAAGATAGTATGTTTTGAGGTTTTATTTTGTTCTAAAATTATCCCTGTTTCCCCTAGTCGTTCTCTCCTGCTGCTTGTTGAACTTGGTCTGGTGAACCTTGCTTGTTCTTTCATATTTAAAAATGAAAAAACAGTAGAGTTGAATAGGAGTTCTGAGTACGTGATTTAATGTTATTACTGACATATTTGGATTTAAATCTACCATTTTATTTGCTTTCTATTTTCGCATCTATTCTATGTTCCTTTTTCTTTTGTATTAATTGACATTTTTACTGGTCTAATTTTTTTTCCTTTTTTTATTTTAGAAGTTATAGACTATATTCTTTTAGTAATTCCCCTAGAGATTACAGCCTGAAGCCTAAACCAAAACAGCAACACACTGCCATTGAGTCAGTTCTGATTCATAGCTACCCTATGGGACAGAATAGAATTAACTGTCCCATAGGATTTCCAAGGCTGTAAATCTTTACAGAAGCAGACTGCCTTGTCTTTCTCCCATAGAGCAGCTGGTGGGTCCGAACTGCTGATCTTTTGGTTAGCAGCCACAGCACCAGCAGAGCGCCTCACACACAGCCTAGACTTATCATATAATGTAAGACAGTGCAAAGATCTTGGAACACTAACTTATTTTATCCCTTTCCCCATTTATATCTATTTTATCTGTGTGTATTACTTGTAACTGTTTCAAACCCTATAAGGGTTTTA
>NW_006921607.1:2135622-2138807 GCF_000298275.1 Orycteropus afer afer | reverse complement strand
AAGGGCTGCTTATGCACAGGGAGACAGCTCAGGGGGCAGGAGAGTATGGAGGGATGGACACTGGGAAGAGGTAACTATGGGGAGGAAGTGGGAAGGGAGCTGTTGCATTGTGGTAAACTGTGGTCAATGACATGAGACAAAGTGTATGTGAACTGCTGTATAGAAAGTGAATTTGCTGTGTAAATCTTCACCCAAATCACAATAAATTAAAAACAAAAATTGCATGTAGAAATAATTTGAGACCTAGGGTAATATCTTGTTCTAAAGGGGATTCATATTTATTTGTTTGTGGTACGTGCCTGAGGTCTAGGATCCAGGGTCTGGGATTTTAATCCAGTTTCAGAGATTGAGATGCCTTCAAATTAGACTATAGTCCCTACAAAGGCAGGCTGACTCCAGTTCATCATTTTTACTAGAATGCAGTCCTTGGAGTTCCCAACCCAAACAAGGTGCTATGATGCTTTACTACCTGCCCCTCCCCACCCAGGCTTTTAGAAGTTCTACTCAGGTCCTGAGACTCAGCTTCTTAAACCAGCAAATATCCTCTAGAGGAAGAGAGACTCCAAACACTGGGTGTATCACCTAGGATTTTCTTTTCCAAGATTATTGTTAGTAGTTTTTCATAGTTTTGTTAGCTTATCAGTGTCTTCAGGTCCTGTTTTTCTTGTCTTCAGCAAGAGGTCGGTTTAAAATTACCTGGTTCACTGTTTTTAGAAGCAGAAATTCTCAATTATGCTAGAATCTCCACTGGAATATAAGCTCTGTAAGGTATTTTGGCATTTCTCCATATTTTCACCGTTGTATGCCCAGTGTCTAGCAGAGGTAGTATGTGCTGAGCAATTACTTGTTAAATAAATAAAGTAATGCTAATTTCATAAAATGAATTAAGACATTCTCTTATGATTCTCTTGTTGGTACTGTCTTTTAAGTGTAGTTTCTCTTACAGACACTAGGATATATGAGATCCATAACTCTGGCCATGTTCTACCAGGTCAGATATGTCACCTCGCAGTGATGTTTTGGCCCTGGAGAGAATTAACTCATGAGTGTCCCTGGTCTTCTGGCATGAGGTTCTTTGAAACGCCTCATTTCTTTGGTCTGAGGGATTTGTTGTGATGAAATGCATAGTCAGATATAAGGATATCTGAGAGGATGCCAGTTTCCTTCTCTCATTTTTGTAGTATGAGCTGTTGCTGGTCACAGCAGTCTGAACTTTCTGCTTGCTGTTACACAACAGTTAGGGGGGAAAAAAGAAGTTAAAAATTAAACCCATAATATAATTAGGATATAAAGAGAGGCTTTAAAACTAGAAATTACCTGTTTTGAAACAGGTACTCCTATGAAGCTGATGAAGTGTAAATTGGTAAATCCTCTTTAGAGGGTTTTTTGCAAATTAAAATAAGAAGTGCTTATTTCCCTTTGCCTGCAAATCTACTGTAATGAATTTATTCTACAGATACATGTGTACAGATGTGAAATAACTTATGTGTACAATATTTTTTTATTGCAACATTGTAAAAACAAAGGATGAGAATCTATTTAAATTTCTTTTCGATTGAGGGCGGAAATAAGTTGTGCTACATCCATACTATGGAATATAAGTTTTGAAGTTTGGGGCAGTTTTTTATATACCAATGATAGAAGGATCTTTAAGATATATTAATGACAAAAAAGATAAAAGCAAGGTGCCTTAACAGCATGTATGATATACTGTCATATATGTGGGGAGAAAAAAGGAGATATGTATTTGTCTATTTACCTGTAGAGTCTCCCTGAAAATGATAAGTGATTGCTTGATAGGAGGAGAGTTGGCTATCTGCTTGTCCAGAGGTAGGAAGAACATATGCTTTTTCCTGTGTGTTTCCTATTCTAGATAGATAAATTTAAAAGAGATACATAAAATTGTTCTGTGATGAATTCAAAGCCCAGTAGATGTTTCTAAAGTTAGAGTCAAAATCAGTACAATGAAAGAAAAAGAAAAGAACTGTTAGAAAGAGGGAAAATGGAAGTCTATAGGAAGGTTCTTTGGGTAATTCAGTCCATTGTTGAAATAGGAAGTATTCCCTTAGCAAGGTAAATTCCAAGAGGCAGGTGACTCAGTAACACATTTTCATGGTCTGCTCCTATTATATGTCCCTGTTACATGTAGGGCACTTGTATAGTCCTATGAGCAGAGCAGACATGGAGCATAGAGTCATGATTATAATTGTCAGATAAACATATATGCAATTAATATATTAAGTTTTGTGAAAGCAATGAATAAGCTACTGTGGTAGTGAATATTTGGAGTGGAGACTGGGTGAGAATGATCCTACCGTAACTTTCTGGGGCAGATTTTGAGACCTGGCTGATGAGAGAGAACTAGGAGTAGAAGCTTCTAGGCAGAAGCAATTGCTGTGTGAAGACTCCATGACAGAGTACATTAATAGTTCAAACTTCTGGTCTGATCGATGGATTATAAAATCTAAATATCCTCAAAGCCCAACAGTAGAAAACATGTTATTATACTGAAGTAAACAAAATCATACCTCTCAGAGCCTTTATGAAGTATATTCTGTCTTTGGCCATGGATCTATGACTTGATCTGATATTTGAGAGGGAAAGATTAGTTATGCTCCCTGTATCTTAATTTTCTCAACCATTATGTAAAGTTTTCTTTTTCTAGAAAGAGACTAATCTGGAATGAGAATTAATTCTCATCAGTAAAAGCAAAGCTCTAAGTAGGTCATCTGACTTTGCTTCTATGCTCTACATTCACACTGGTTATAAAAGGGCCTTTCATGAATTTTCTAGCCTTTCATCACTGCCAGACTCTCTACAGGCATTGTGAAAGAATTAACCACTCCCACCCTATCCATGGCTGTCTCATGGACTCTTTCGTGGAGTGCACACCGCACCTCTTTGCAGATACTGAGTATATGAACAGTCCTCCTTCCAGATGATAAAGAGATTTCAGTATAGATTGGTTTCATAGCCACAGAAGTTAATGCCTACAGTATCTAATAGGTACAGTGACATCTGTAGCCTATTTGCCAAATATTAGGCCAAAGTTTAAGAAGTATTTATATTAAAATTATCTGTATAAAAAATCTATACATGATTTGCTCTGGTAGCATAGTGCCTAAGGCACTTGACTGCTAACCAGAAGGCTGGCGGTTCAAACCCACCAGCCACTCCTCGGAAGG
>NW_006921607.1:2132799-2133361 GCF_000298275.1 Orycteropus afer afer | reverse complement strand
GTGCTGGAGCAAGATGGTATCTCATTGTTGTTTTGATTTGCATCTCTCTAATAGCTAATGATCGTGAGCATTTCTTCATATGTTTGTTGGCCTATAAGGGTTTTTTAAAAATAGTTTATTTTATTGTTGAGAATATACACAGCAAAAAACATGCATCATTTCAAGTTTCTCCATTACAGGTCAGTGACAGTGCTTATGATCTTCCAGTTGTGCTGCCATTCTCACCTTCCTGGTCTCATTGTTCCTCCTCCATTAGCATAAACTCACTCTCCCTAAGGTCAAACTTCTTGTTTTCTTTTAATTTCTATTTGGTCCTTTTATAGATCTGTAATTACACTTTCTGTTAGTGCTGATTTTTAGCTGAAATCCTCAATGCTATGGGACTGTTCCTATTGTCTTTTTTTATTGATCCAAATGCAGTCTTGTCTCCTCACAGGCCAAATGTTATACTTTAAAAATTGCTTGTAGATGGCCAACAAACATATGAAGAAATGCTCACGATCATTAGCTATTAGAGAGATGCAAATCAAAACAACAATGAGATACCATCTTGCTCCAGCAC
>NW_006921607.1:2121975-2128494 GCF_000298275.1 Orycteropus afer afer | reverse complement strand
GGGCAATCTACTTCCGTAGTGATACTGCCTTGGAAACCCAAGGAGGGGTCGCTATGAGTCGGGTCTGACTTCACGGCACATAACAACAACAAAATGTATTTATATGTGTAAATAAAACAAAACCCACTGCTATAGAGTTGTTTCTGACTCATAGCAACCCCCATTGGGTTTCCAAGGCTGTAAATCTTGGCAGTAGATTTCCTGCAGAGCAGCTGGTGAGTTTGAACCACTGACCTAGTTAGCAGACAAATGCCTTACCCACTATGCCACCAGAGCTATGTATGTGTATATATGTATGTATGTGTGTGTGTGCGTGTGTATGTGTATACACACACAAAACAAAACAAAACTTACTACCATTGAGTCGGATCTGACTCAGTGACCCCTCCTTGGGTTTCCAAGGGTATCACCACAGAAGTAGATTACCCAATATTCCTTCCGAGGAGTGGCTGGTTGGTTTGAACCAGCAGCCTTCTGGTTAGCAGTCAAGTGCCTTAGGCACTATGCCACCAGAGCTCATACGTACACACACACGTAATTAAAGCATCCTTACATACCTTGGATAAACTCAAGTTGATCATGCTTTGTTATCTTTTTTCATATACTGTCTTCATTGTGCTAATATTTAGGATTTTTTAATCTCTGTCACTGAATAAAAATTGGCCTATAATTTCCTTTCATGTAATTATTTGTCCAATTTTAGTGTCAGATTTTGCTCTCCTCTTAAAATGAGTTGGGAATTATTTCTCACCTGCAGAAAAAACTATTTGGGCCTAATATTTTCTTTGTGATCTTTAATTTTTGGTCCAACTTCTCTAATATTTATTGGACGATACAGGTTTTTATGTCTTGCGTTAAATTCTGTTTTTTTCTATACTTGTCCATTTCTTTTAAATTTTCAAAACTATTTACCTATAATTTTTCATAATATTCTCAGGTTTTCATCTGCTGTATCTGTAGTTATTTCTACTTTTCATCCATAATATTAAATAGTGCTTTTTATCAAAGAATTATTATTTACAGTTTCTCTTTATTGTATATATTATATATTCTTTTAACTATGTTTCTATAATTATGTATGATATATATAATTTCTATAATTTTTAACCAGCTCTATAATTGATGAGCTCTGGTGGCTCAGTGCTTAAGGCATTTGACTGCTAACAAGAAGGTTGGTGGTTCAAACCCACCAGCCACTCCACAGAAGAAAGATGGTAATCTGCTTCCATAAAGATTTATTGCCTCGGAAATCCAGTGGAAGTCGCTTTGAGCTGGCACTGACTCGGTGGCAGTGAGTTTGGTTTGGTGGGTTTTTTGATAATTAACATAGTAAGTTGTACATATTTTAAACTGTAAAATTTATTATGTTTTGACATGTGCATATAACAGTAAAACTGTCACCACAGTCAAGAGAGTTTGAATATATCCATTACTCCCTAAAGCTTTCTTGTGCCCCTTTGTGATCCCTCTGTCTTGCCCCTCCCAGCTCCACCATTCCCAAGCAACCACTGATCTGTTTTCTTTCACCATAAATTAATTTGCATTTTCTAGAGTTTTATGTAAATAAAATCATGTAGTATGTGCTCTCTTTTATCTGGCTTTTATTTGGCATAATTATTTTGAGATTCATCCATGTTGTGTTTATGAATAGTTCATTCCTTTTTTATTGTTGATTAGTATTCTGTTATATAAATAAATAAAAATTTGCTTATCTGTTCCTTTGCTGCAGCTCTGATGTTACAGTGATTAAAGTACTGGGCTGCTAACCAAAAGATCTGCAGTTCAAACCCACCAGTTGCTCCATGGGAAAAAGATGAGGCAGTCTGTTTCCATAAAGATTTACAGCCTTGGAAATGCTATGGGGAAGTTCTCTATCCTATAAGAGCTCTGGTAGCATAGTGCCTAAGGCACTTAACTGCTAACCGGAAGGCTGGCGGTTCAAACCCACCAGCCACTCCTCGGAAGGAAGGTTGGGCGATCTATTTCTGTAGTGATACTGCCTCGGAAACCCAAGGAAGGGTCGCTATGAGTTGGGTCCGACTGAACGGCACATAACAACAACAACTCTATCCTATAAGGATGCTATGTGTTGAAATTGACTCTATGACAGTGGGTTTGGTTTGGGTTCATCTACTCACTAACCATTTAGATTGTTTCCAGGTTGGAGTTATTGCCAGTAAAGCATCTATGAGCATTCATTTACAAATTTTTGTATGGACATACATTTCCTGTTCTCTTTGATAGATGTTTAAGAGTAGATGGCTGGATTGTATAGTTGGTGTGTTTAACTTTTCAAGAAACTGCCAAACAAATTATACCATTTTATATTTTCACCATCAGTTTGTGAGGGTCCCAGTTTCACCATATGCTCAACAATACTTGGTAATAGTCGATCTTTTTACTATTAGCCATTTTGCCCATTGCCATCAAGTTGATTTAGACTCAGAGTGACCCTGTAGGACAGGGTAAAAATGCCCCATTGAGTTTCCATGGGTGTAATCTTTACGGAAGCAGATTAGCCACTCTAATGGGATATAATGGTATCTTGTGTTTTACTTTACATTTCCCTAATGACTTGCAGCATCTTTTCATGTGTTTGTGTGCCTTCCATATGTCTTTAGTGAAATACCTGTTCAAATCTTTTGCCCATTATTTTATTGGGTTATTTTCTTATTGTTGACTTTTAAGAGATCTTTATATCTGGATACCAGTCCTTTTTTTTTTTTTTTTTAATGGAAGTTTAAGTCTCCTTGAGGCCTACCCTCAGAAGTCACAGAACATCTTTTCTGCTGCATTCTGTGGAAAATGCAAGTTACAGGATACCAATCCTTTATTGGATGTGTGCTTTGCAAGTTTTCTCCCAGACTGGGGCTTGTCTTTTTATTCTCTTAACAGTGTCTTTTGAAGAGCACTTTTTAATTTGATGAATTTTGATGAATGTATGTATTGTTTCTTTTGTGGATATGCTTCTAGTGTGGTATATAAGAATTTTTTTTTTTTTTTACTAATTCAAGGTCACAAGAATTTTCTCCTATAAGTTTTAGAATTTTAGTTTTAAAATTAAGCCAGTGATCCAGATTTATGCCTAAGTGTTTCATATTTCTTGATGCTATTGTAATATTTTAAAAAAACATTTCCATTCCTATTTGTTTATTTCTAATATATAGAAATACAATTGAATTTTAAGGGCCTTTCTGATCTCCCATGGTTGATTGTTCTAAGTAGTATGCCCACCTGGTATAAATGTTCACCTTGTACGCCTGTCTGTTATTTGACTGGAAGCCACGGGAGTGAGTTCAGTTTCAGACCTAAAGGGTGACTAGGGGCCATGGTTGGGGGTTTCACCAGTCTCTACCAGACCAGTAAGCTTGGTCTTCTTTATGATTTTGAATTTTGTTCCATATTTTTCTCCCACTCTATCCAGGATCTCCTACACTTATCCTATTTCTGGTTGTTGACAGTGGTAGCTGGACACCATCTAGTTCTTTTGGACTTATGGTCATATAGGTGAGGGTTCACATAGTCCACTAGTTTCTTGGACTACTTGTTTCTATGTGTCTTTAGTTTTCTTCATTCTTCTTTGCTCCAGATGAGGAGAGACCAGTTGTTACACCTAGATGGCCGCTTGCAAGCTTTTAAGACCCTAGTTGCTACTCACCGAAGTAGGAAGTAGAACAATGTTTTTGTGTGGTATGTTATGCCAGTTGAGCTTGATGCCCCTCTGCAACCATGGTCCCAAGCCCGTGGGCCCAATAACTTGCTTGTTCAGGGTAGTTGGCTGAGGCTGAGAAGTTACCATAATTTTGCCCTCTCTTAGTTCTGTTGTGTGTGTGTATTTTTTTTTTTTTTTCACCCAGCATAATGTCCTTCAAGTTCATCCATGTTATGAGGTGTTTTGCAGATTCTACATTATTCCTTAGTGTTGCATAGTATTCCATTGTGTGTGTGTGTGTGTACCATAGTTTGGTTATCCATTTTTCTGTTGGTGGCCACTTAGGTTGTTTTCATCTCTTTGCTATTGTGAATGGTGCTGCAGTGAACATGGGTGTGAATATATCTGTGTCCTGGCTCTCATTTATTTAGTATATATATATACCAAGTATCCATTGACTTTTTTACAAAGATGATTATCTTGGCTGTGAATAGAGTTGTGTTAGGAGGCTGGGTTCTCTAGAGAAGCAAAACCAGTAAACCTTCCCAGGTGTATAGTAGAGCTGACAAGGGACAAGGTTGTACTCACTTCTTGGCCACAGCCAGCTACCCAGAGGGAGCAAGTAGTTGAACCCATAGGCTCAGGACCATAGTCACAGAGGACATGAAGCTCAGTTGGCATAACATACTACACAGAACATTGTTCCACCTCCTACTTTGATGAATAGTGACTGGGATCTTAAAAGCTTGCAAGCAGCCATCTAGATGCAATGATGGGTCTCTCCTCGTCCAGAACAAAGAAGAATGAAGAAAACCAAAGATTCATGGAAACAATTAGCCCAAGTATCTGGTATACCATGTGATCCTCAGCCTATACGACTATGAAACTAGAAAACTAGATGGTACCTGGCTACCACTGTCAACTACTCAGAGGGGGATCTACGTAGGTGATCCTGGATAGAGAGGGAGAACAATGTGGAACAAAACTCAAAATCATTTAGGGGAAAAAATAAAGGGGAACCAGGTTTGGTAGTCTGATAGAGCCTGGTGGAACCACTGAGACTATGGCCCCTAGCTGCCCTTCAGATGTAGAATTGAACCCCCACACCTTTGGCTTCCAGCCAAACAAAAGACAGGCATATGAGTTGAACATTTACCCAAGGTAGATACACTCCTTGGAGAGAACAAGCATGGGAGAAAGAAGGGCTGTTTATGCACAGGGAGACAGCTCAGAGGACAGGAGTGCATGGAGGGATGGGCATAGTGAACAGGTAACTATTGGGAGGAAGTGAGAGGGGAGCTGTTGCATTGGGGTTAATTGTAGTCAGTGTCATGAGACAAAGTGTATGTGAACTGCTGTATGGAAAGTGAATTTGCTCTGTGAATTTTCACCCAAATCACAATAATAATAAAAATAAATAAACAGTAAAGCTTATCTATACATATAGAGAAAGAGAAATTTATCTTAGGAAAATGGCCCACACATTTATAGAAGTTGGCAAGTCCCAAGTTCATGGATCAGACAACGAGCTGGAGGCTTTTCCCAACTCACACAGCTGCAGGGGCTGACAAGCTCAAGGTTGACAGGCAGTATACCGGCTGTTGACTCCAGTGAATGAAGAATCCAAAATCTCCAGGCTGAACAGTTGATTGTTTGCTCACGGACATTTGTAGGCAGCACAATAGGCTCTTGATCCACAGAAGAGTGTCCCTTTTCCCAGGATGTCCATAAATATATTGGAAGCAGGCCACACCCCTAGGGAACTGCCTTTCAGCAGATTGGCTGCTCAAAACATATGCATTCAATCCCATCATGGGAAAAACCCACATCGCAATTGCTTAAACCACACAGAATTGTGGTCCAACCAAGTTGACACACAGCTCCAACTATCACAGTCCACCCCTTGTCAACTTGGCAGTTGTACACATCTTAACCATATATAATCTCTAAATAAGAACAATTATAAAGTCATACTGGCACCTAACATGATATGCTAACAGGCGTACAACTAAAACACATTAACCTTATTTACATTTCATAGTTCATGACAAGGAAACTAAAATATTTGAGGCACATGTTGTTGTTAGGTGCCTTGGAGTCATTTCTGACTCATAGCGACCCCATGCACAGCAGAACGAAACACTGCCCAATCCTGCGCCAGCTCCGTGATCCCAGCTATACTTGAGCCCATCCTCACAGCCACCATGTCAATCTACCTCGTTGAAGGCCTTCCCCTCTTTTGTCGACCCTCCACCCTACCAAGCATGACATCTTTCTCTAGGGAATGGTCCCTTCTGACAACATGACCAAAGTAGGTGAGACGAAGTCTGGCCATTCTCGCTTGCAAGGAGCATTTCGGCTGCACTTCCTCCAGGACAGATCTATTAGTACTTTTAGCAGTCCATGGTACTTTCAGCATTCTTCGCCAGCACCACAACTCAAAAGCATCAATTCTTCTTCAGTCTTTCTTATTCATTGTCCAGCTCTGACATGCATACAAGGCGACTGGAAATTTCATGGTTTGTATCAGGTGCACCTTAGTCCTCAAGGAGACATCCTTGCTCCTCAGCACTTGAAACAGTTCCTTTGCTACACATCATCTAATGTCCTGACTGCTGCTTCCATTGGCATCGGTTGGAGACCCAAGCAATGTGAATTCTTCGACAACTTGGCCATATGAGCAGTTGATGGTCTGTTCCACAATCAGTTCCTGGCCTGGTTTTGGCTGAAGATACTGAGCTTTTCCACCGCCTCTTGCCACAGATGTAGTCAGTCTGATTCCTGTGTGCTCCATCTGGTGAAATCCACATGTAGAGTTGCCGTTTGGGTTGTTGAAAAAAGGTGTTTGCAATGAATAAGTCACGTAT
>NW_006921607.1:2115324-2121540 GCF_000298275.1 Orycteropus afer afer | reverse complement strand
TGTTTCTCCTCAATTTGAGTGGTGCCACATCAGTAAATGGGGGTCTCGAAAGCTTTACCTTCTCCATATGAGTAAGGCTGGTTTTACTCTGATGATGCAGCTCTTTCCCAGTCCTGTTTTGAGAGCCTTCTAACCTAACCAGACTATTCATAAAGTTGCAGGCATTGTTTCTTTGCTATTCATAAGGTTTTTGAGGCACATACACAATGAAGAAATACAACAATCACTGCCCTCGTTTCTGCAACTGGTCACGTGGTCGTAGCTGATAATCAGAACTACCTTCTTCCACCACCCATTCTGTATTTCCCTTGCCCTCAGCAAGCACCTCAGCTGGTCGTGGTTCTTTGCCTGGTTGTTGTTAGGTGCCGTGGAGTCATTTCTGACTCATAGCGACCCTGTGCAGAGCAGAATGAAACACCTCCCTATCCTGCTCCAGCTCCGCAATCCTTGCTATACTTGAGGCCATCATCACAGCCATCTCGTTGAAGGCCTTCCCCTATTTCTTCAACCCTCCAACTTACCAAGCATGACATCCTTCTCCAGGGAATGGTCCCTTCTGACAGCATGACCAAAGTAGGGTGAGGCAAAGTCTGGCCATTCTCGCTTCCAAGGAGCATTTCGACTGCACTTCCTCCAGGACAGATTTGTTAGTTTTTAGCAGTCCATTGTACTTTCAGCATTCTTTGCCAGCACCACAGCTCAAAAGCATCAGTTCTTCTTCAGTCTTCCTTAGTCATTGTCCAGCTCTCATATACATATGAGACAACTGAAATTATCATGACTTGTGTCAGGCACACCTTAGTCCTCAAGGAGACATCTCTGCTTCTCAACACTTGAAAGAGGTCCTTTGCAGCTGACTTGCCCAGTGCTATACATCATCTGATGTCCTGACTCCTGCTTCTATTGGCATCGATTATAGAACCAAGCAATGTAAAGTCTTTGACAACTTCAGTCTTTTCCCCGTTTATCATGATGCTGCAGATAGGTCCAGTTGTGAGGATTTTTGTTTTCTTTATATTGAAATGTAATCCATACGGCAGACTGTATTCTTCAGTCTTTATCAGTAAGTGCCTTAATTCATCCTCATTTTCAGCAAGCAAAGTTGTCATCAGTGTATCACAGGTTGTTAATGATTCTTCCTCCAATCTTGATGCCACGTTCTTCTTCATATAGTCCAGCTTCTTGGATTATTGCTCAGCGTATAGATTGAATAAGTGTGGGGAAAGGATTCAACCCTGACACACTCCCTTCTTGATTTTAAACCATGCAATGTCCCCTTGTTTGATTTGAATGACAGCCTCTTGGTCAATGTACAGGTTCCTCATGTACATTGGTCAATGTACAATTAAGTGTTCTGGAATTCCTGTTCTTCTCAGTGTTATCCACAATTTGTTATGATCCACACAATTAAATGCTTTTGAATAATCAATAAAACACAAGTAAACATCTTTCTGGTATTCTTTGCCTTGAGCCAAGATCCATCTGACAGCAGCTATGACCCTCGTTCCACGTCCTCTTCTGAATCCGGCTTGCACCTCTGGAAGTTCTCTGTCAGTATACTGCTGCACCTGTTTTTGAATTATCTTCAGAAAGATCTTACTTGCGTGCGATATTAATGATATTGTTCTGTAATTTCCACATTCTGTGTGATTACCTTTCTTTGGAATGGGTACAAATATGGATCTCCTCCAGTCAGTTGGCCAGGTAGCTGTCTTCCAAATTTTTTGGTATAACCGAGTGAGTGCCTCCAGTGGGGCATCCATTTGTTGAAATATCTCAATGGGTATTCTGTCAGTTCCTGGAGCCTTGTTCTTCTCCAGTTCCTTCATTGCAGCTTTGACTTCCTACTTCAGTACCATTGGTTCTAGATCATATGCCACCTCCTTAAATGGATGAAGATCTGCCAGTTCTTTTTCATACAGTGACTCTGTGTCTTCCTCCCATCTTCTCTTGATGCTTCCTGCATCATTCAATATTTTGCCAATAAAATCTTTCATATTGCAACTTGAGGCTTAAATTTTTTCCTCACTTCTTTCAGCTTGAGAAATGCCGAGTGTGTTCTTCCCTTTTGGTTTTCTAACTCCAAGTCTTTGCACATTTCATTATAGTAATTGGCTTTGCCTTCTCGAGCTGCTCTTTGAAATCTTCGGTTCAATTCTTTTATCTTATCATTTCTTCCATTTGCTTTAGCTACTCTCTGCTCAAGGGCAAGTTTCAGAGTCTCTTCTGTCATCCATTTTGGTCTTGTCCTTTTAGTGACCTCTTGCTTTCTTCATGGATGATGTTCTTGATGTCATCCCGTAGTTTTTCTGGTTTTCGGTCATTGGTGTTCAATGCATCAAATCTATTCTTTAGAGGGTCTCTAAATTCAGGAGGGATATATTCAAAATCATATTTTGGCTCTTGTGGACTTGTTTTAATTGTCTTTAACTTCAAGTTGAATTTGCATATGAGAATTTGATGATCTCTTCCACAGTCAGCTCCTGGCCTGGTTTTGGCTGAAGATACTGAACTTACCTATCGCCTCTTGCCACAGATAATAGTCAGTGTTATTTCTGTGTGTTCCATCTGGTGAAGTCCACGTGTATACCGCTGTTTGTGTTGTTGAAAAAAAGGTGTTTGCAGTGAATAAGTCGTTGGTCTTGCAAAATTGTACCACGCGATTTCTAGCATTATTTCTGTCACCAAGCCCAAATTTTCCAACTACTGGTGATTCTTCTTTGTTTCTAACTTTTGCATTCCAGTCACCAGTGATAATTAACACATCCTGATTGCATGTTCAGTTTCAAAGTTGATAAAAATCTTCAATTTCATCATCTTTGGCTTTGGTGGTTGATGCATAAATTTGAATAATAGTCATATTAACTCGTCTTCCTTGTAGGTGTATGGATATTATCCTATCACTGTCAGCATTGTACTTCAGGACAGATCTTGAAACATCCTTTGTAATGGCAAATGCCATGCCATTCCTCTTCTGATTGTCATTCCCGGCATAGGAGATCATATGGTTGTCTGATTCAAAATGGCCAAACCCATCCATTTCAGCTCACTAATGCCTAGGATATCAATCTTTATGTGTTCCATTTCATTTTTGACAACTTCCAATTTTCCTAGATTCATACTTTGTACATTCCATGTTCTGATTATTAATGGATGTTTGCAGCTGTTTCTCTTCTATTTGAGTTGTGCCACATCAGCAAATGAAGGTCTCAAAAGCTTTTACCTTATCCATATGAGTAAGGCTGGGTTTACTCTGATGATGCAGCTCTTTCCTGGTCATATTTTGAGATACTTCTAATCTAAGTGACTCATCTTCCTCCTCTGTATTGGACAGTGTTTCCCGACTATTCATAAAGTTGCACAGTAATGTGTCAGACAGTGTTTCTCTACTATTCATAAGTTTTTCCCTGTCCAGTTCTTTGAGAAGTGGATGGCCTCTTCCTTCTTCCTAGTGTGTCTCAGTCTGCAAGTTGCACTGAAACCTGTGCACCATGTGCTCCCCGTTTGGTTTGAAACACTGGTGGAACAGCCTCGAGACTCACAGCAACACATCACCACAGTAGGACAAACCAACAGACAAGTTTGTCTCCCTTAGATGTTCAAAACCTCTCCAACCTCCCCTTACCTGGATCCCTGCTGTTGCCTCCTCACTCTGTCCTTGCCCCCTTGGCCTTTTGCCTCTCTTTTCCCTCGCTTTCCCGCCTTAGGGCATGGCCTGGGTTCCCTCCCCTCACCTGGATCCCTGCGGCTGACTCCTCACACTCCTCACTCTCATCCCCCTGGCATTTTTCTCTCCTTTCCCCTGCTTTCCCACCTTGTTGCCTTTGGGGCGTGGCCTGGGTTCTCTCCTCTCCCCTGGGTCCCTGAGGCCTGGTGGAGTGACCCAAACCTTAATGTCTGAAGGATCTGGGCCATTAGTAGTCATATCAGAATTGCATTGCTACGACTTTAATCACGGGACATGGCGGTACTAAGAGACATCCTAAAGAATCTCCTGTATCCCAGACATATTCTTCTTTACTTGCATTATGTAATGTCAATCCAATTTCCTCTTGGTAATCAAGATCTGTCATACAATATAGTACAGTAATGCCCTTCTTTGTTGATCCAGAGGTAGGAGGAAGCCAAAATGGCTGGCTGACATTCTTAACTTCCAGTTCAGTGAAGTCAGTATTGTGTCTCTGGGTGGGTGTGTTCCTCCCTTTGGGACTAAGATCTCCATACTCACAGTGCATAGGGTAGCAGGGACAGGAACCAAAAAATTTTGAGTGGGTCACTAGTGGTAATAATGAGTGGTACCACTCCTGTTTCCACCACTTGGTTCCTGGACCTGTGAATCCTGGCTATTGGAGAAACAATACCATATATTGGATGCTAGTTTAGAGTATATACAACCTCCTGGAGAACATTGCCCCAACCCTTCAAGGTATTGGCAACTAGCTGGCACCATAATTGTGTTTTCAGTAGGCCATTCCATCGTTCTATCAAGCCAGCTGCTTCAGGATGATGGGGAACATGGCAAGACCAGTGAATTCTGTGAGCCTAGTCTCATTGCCGTACTTCATTTGTTGTGAAGTGAGTCCCTTGATCTGAAGCAGTGCTGTGTGGAATGCCATGATGGTGGATAAGGCGTTCTGTAAGTCCACAGATGGTAGTTTGGGCAGAACATTGCATGCAGGGAAGGCAAATCCATATCTAGAATAAGTATCTATTCCAGTAAGAACAAAATGCTGTCCTTTCCATGATAGAAGTGGTCCATTGTAATCAATCTGCCACCAGGTTGCTGGCTGATCACCCTGAGGAATGGTTCCATATCACGAACTCAGTATTGGTCTCTGCTGCTGGCAGATTGAGCATCCAGCAGTGGTAGTAGCCAAATCAGCCTTGGTAAGTGGAAGTCCATGTTGCTGAGCCCATGTATAATTTCCAACCCTACCACCATGGCCACTTTGTTCATGAGCCCATTGAGCAATGGCAGGAGTAGCTGGGGAAAAAAGATGGCTGCTTTCCACTGAACGTGTCATCCTGTCCACCTGATTGTTAAAGTCCTCCTCTGCCAAGGTCATCTTTTGGTGGGCATTCACATGAGACAAATATCTTTACTCGTTTGGCCCATTCAGAGAGATCTATCCACATACCTCTTCCCCATAGATCCTTGTCATCAATTTTCCAATCATGCTCCTTCCAAGTCCCAGACCATCCGGTCAAGCCGTTAGCCACAGCCTATGAATCTGTGTATAGTCGCACGTATCGCCATTTCTTGTTCCATGCAAAGTGAACAGCCATGTGCATGGCTCAAAGTTTTGCCCATTGGGAGGATTTCCCTTCACCACTGTTCTTCAGGTAAGTCCCAGAAAGGGGCTGCAGTGCCACTGCTGTCCACTTTCGAGTGATACCTGTATATCGTGCAGAACCATTTGTAAACCAGGCACGAATTTTCTCTTCCTCAGTCAATTGATTGTAAGGAACTCCCCATGAGGCTGTAGGTGCAGACTGGGAGAGGGAAGGTAATGTGACTGGTGTGGAGACTATAGGCATTTGGGCCACTTCTTCATGCAACTTACTTGTGCCTTCAGGTCCTGCTCGAGCCCGATCTCTGATATACCACTTCCATTTAATGATGGAGTGCTTCATTGCACGTACAACTTTTTGACTCTGTGGATCAGACAACACCCAAGTACATGATGTGCAGCTCAGGCCTCATGGTGACTTGGTGGCCCATGGTTAGGTGTTCAGTCTCTACTAAAGCCCAGTAACAAGCCAAAAGCTATTTTTCGAAAGGAGAGTAATTATCTGCAGAGGATGGCAGGGCTTTGCTCCAAAATCCCAAGGGTCTGCGTTGCGATTCGCCAATAGGGACCTGCCAAAGACTCCAAACAGCATCTCTGTCTACTACAGACACTTCAAGCACCATTGGATCGGCTGGATCATATGGCCCAAGTGGCAGAGCAGCCTGCATGGCAGCCTGAACCTGTTGCAGAGTCTTCTATTGTTCTGGGCCCCACTCAAAACTAGCAGCTTTCCAAATCACTTGATAAATAGGCTGCGGCAACACACTCAAATGAGGGATATATTGCCTTCAAAATCCAAAGAGGCCCACCAGACGTTGTGCCTCCTTTTTAGTTGCGGAGGAAGCCAGATACAATAACTTACCCTTCACTTTAGTAGGAATATCTCGACATGCCCCACACCATTGGACCCCTAGAAATTTCACTG
>NW_006921607.1:2108587-2115035 GCF_000298275.1 Orycteropus afer afer | reverse complement strand
CTGAAGGCAAACTGCTTCTGATGGTCCTTTGAAATTGGTATTGAGAAAAGGGCATTGGCCAGATCAATAGCTGCATACCAAGTACCAGGAGATGTACTGATTTGCTCAAGCAATGAAACCACATCAGAAACAGCAGCTGCAATTGGAGTCACCACCTGATTAAGTTTATGATAATATACTGTCATTCTCCAAGATCCATCTTTTTTTTGCACCAGCCAAATAGGCGAATTAAATGGGGATGTGGTGGGAATCACCACCCCTGCATCCTTCTAGTCCTTGATGGTGGCAGTAATCTCTGCAACCACTCCAGGGATGCAAAATTGCTTTTGGTTTACTATTTTTTTAGGTAGAGGCAGTTCTAATGGCTTCCACTTGACTTCTTCTACTATAAGAGCCCTTATTCCACATGTCAGGGAACCAATGTGGGAATTCTGCCAATTGCTCAGTTCCAGTTACGCATTCTGGAACTGGGGAAATCACTACAGGATGGGTTTGGGGACCCACTGGACCCACTGTGAGATGTACCTGAGCTAAGACTCCATCACTAACTTGACCTCCATATGCCCCCACTCTAACTGGTGGGCCACAATTTCACTTTGGGTCTCCTGGAATCAGTGTCAGTTCAGAGCCAGTATCCAGTAATCCCCAAAAGGTCTGATTATTTCCTTTTCCCCAATGAACCATCACTCACTCTCATAAAAGGCCTCAGATCCTTTTGGGGAAGGCTGGGAGAAAGATTGACATTATAAATTTTTGTCAATGTAGTGAGGTCCTTCCTCAAGTGGACTCAGCCTCCCCTTCATTCAAGGGGTTGTGCATCTGTAAATTGACTCAAGTCTGGGAATTGATTTAGGGGCCATGACTCTGTATTTTGGCGATTCCATGTAGGCTGCTGTTCACATGACCAAGAATTCTTCTGTCTATACAGATGAAGTAAATATTTAGTGGGTTTGCCATTTATTTCACTACTAGGAACACCATGCCTAAGCAGCCAATGCCATAATTCCACACGAGACCAGAGTACTCTGATTACTGTTCTGACTCTGCTGTCTAATATGGTAACCACACCCACCTTGCCTTTGTCAATTAACTACTGCCACTTGGCCCCTACTGCCATGAGGTCCAATAGCCCCATTGTAGTTAAATGTCTTAGTTCAATTAGGGTAGTTCTCACTGTAAAATCTGGCTTACATGAAATAGCAATCACAGCAGTCTTCAAAGATACTGGGCTCCCTTCACAAATTTATTGCTCACCATACTGGTGAAAGGCATGTCTTGTGGACTCTCCATTTCTGTCTCTAGGGGTCTGATCTGATAAATACATTCTAACAGGCCAATTTCCCTAAGCCTCTGGATACCTTCTTCTCCATTTTACTAAGGCAGGTCTGGTACTTCAGCTTGACTTAAGGTAGACCACCATATAATCCATGCTTCAGTAAGCCAACCAAATAAACAATTCGATCCTTTCCTAACCTCTCAAGCTGAAACATTGAATGAAGAATCTGTACTTAGTGAGCCTAAATCAATAAACTCAGACTGATCCAATGTTATATTTGTTGCACCGTTATCCCACACCCTCAGTAGCCATTTCCATACATATTCTCCAGGTTTCTGTCTGTACATGTTAGCAAAATCAAGTAGGTCTTTTCGGGTATAGCGTACCACCTCCTCAGTCACACTTTCTATTTCACCTTTTGGGGCTTGCTTGGACTTAACTTTAGTTCTAGGTCTAGCAGCAACGGTGGGTGGTTGGGGCAGTTCCTGAGAACATTCAGCAATGTCTTCCATGGCCTCTGCCTCAAGCAATGATCCAGCAGGAACAGTTGGGTTAATCCCATCAAACTGAGGTGGAAAGGATAGTAGTTTTTTAGTAATCCCTTCAGATGGGAGGGATTCAACAGAATTTACAGTCTCCATATCCTGATCTTCCTGACTATCTGCCCATATGTCCCCATTTCAGGTTTCAGGATCCTATTTTTTCCCAATCAATGCCCTCATTTTAACTTCAGACACCATTCTAGGTTGGCAATTTAATTGGCATTGTAATTCTGCCACCCTTGCAATAAAACTCTGGGTTTGGTTTTCGGCAATATCAGCTCTGTTACTAGAAGAAATGAGGCTTTCTTTGAGAGCACAACTGGAAACATTGAGGTCTTTTATGTGGCACTTGAGCTGTGACTCAGCAGCCCTAAACTCATCTCACTCTTTCACCACTTTGTCTAGCGTAAGTAGAACCAACCAACTAGCTTCCTTATACTCATGCTAACAAAATTGCAGAAAAGTATCAAATATACCATCATCCAGAGCCTCACTTCTCAAAAGTACTTGCTCTATTGGTAGTACTATTTTGCATATTAATGTTGCCACCTCACGCTACAGATTAGCAGACCCCTCTGTACTAACGGAGGCAGGGTTATCAGTGCCTTTAGGATTAATCAGATTGGAGAACCAAAACAGAATTGGTGAGAACCAATTTAGGAAGCTCATCTTTATGATTTTGTCTCTCAGAGGCACTCTTGGTACCAAATATGTTAGGCTGTGTTCTCTATAGAAGCAAAACCAATAAAGTTTATATATACATATAGAGAAAGAAAAATTTATCTTAGGAAAATAGCTCACACACTTATAGAAGCTGGCAAGTCCCAAGTTCTTGGATCAAATGTCAAGCTGGAGGCTTTTCCCAACTCACACAGCTGCAGGGGCTGACATGCTCAAGGTTAGCAGGCAGTATCCTGGCTGTTGACTCCAACGAATGACAAATCGAAGATCTCCAGGCTGAATGGTGGATTGTTTGCTCACAGACAGTTGTAGGCAGCACAATACGATCTCAATTCACAGAAAAGTGTCTCTTTTCCCAGGATGTCCATAAATATATTGGAATCAGACCACACCCCTAGGGAAACTCCCTTTCAATGGATTGGCTGCTCAAAACATATACATTGGATCCCATCATGGGAATAACCCATATCACAATTGCTTAAACCACACAGACTTGTGGTCCAGCCAAGTTGACACACAACTCCAACTGTCACAATAGTTTTACATCTTCATTTCTGATATGAATGCCTTTTTTCTTGCCTGATTGCATTGCCTAGAACCTCTAGTCCAGTGTTGAATAGAAGTGGTTAAAATGACCTCGTTTTTTTCTTCATCCTAGGAAAAAAGTATCCAGTCTCTCACCATTAATTATATACTGTTAGCTGTAGGTTTTTCATAGATGCCATTTACTAGGTTGAGTATGTTCCTTTCTATCTTTTAGTTTGCTGAGCGTTTTTTTTTTTTTTTTTTAAATCAGGAATGGATGTTGGATTTTATCTATTGAGATAATCATATGGTTTTTCTTTGGTAATTTGTTTCATGAATTACATTGAGTGATTGATTTTTGAATGTTACATTCAACCCTGGGATAAACCCCACTTGGTCACTAACTAGTTTCTTAGGGCTGTCATAACAAGTGTACTGCACCCAGGGTGGCTTAAGAGAAAATTATTCCCTCACAGTGCTGGAAGCTAGAAGTCAGACATCCAGATGTCAGCAGGGCTATGTTTTCTCTGAAGGATCTAGGAGATGATCCTTCCTCATCTTTTACTATTTCCTGATGGTTACTGACAGTCTTTGGTGTTCTTGGCTTATGGCAGCAGAATTCCATTCTCTCTCCATTTTCACATGGGTGTCTTCCCTCTGTGTGTGTGTCTGTTTTCTCTTCATGTAGCTACCTGTAAATTCATTGGTCGTCTTTATGCAAAAGGAAAAATAAACTTTTCATATCTTTAAGACAAAAGATAGTGTTGTTACTTGGAGCAAGGCATCTTTACAAGGAACAGGGAGGTAGAAGTGCTATCTTTATTTCTTTCCTATTTTTTTTTTTTTTTTTTTATTTTTTAGGGTGTGTGTGTGTGTGAGAAAATATAAATAATGAAATATATGCCCATTCAACATTTTCTACATGTATAATTCAGTGATGTTGGTTACATTCTTCACTGTCTTACCCATATTGTTTCACCATTAACTTAGATTCTGTCCCCTAGACTTCTCCTCTGTGTTTTACAGTTACTGTTGTCAATTCGATCTCATAGATAGTTCTTTAAAAGAGCACACTGCTCAAGGCGAACATTCTTTACTAGTTGAGCTAAACTGTTGTTTAAAGATGACTTCATGGGATGGTTTTGGCTCAAGGCTTAAAGATTATCTCAGGGCAGTGTTTTTAATTGTCAGGAGACAAGTTATCAGTTTTTTCTTTTATAGTTAATGCTTTTGCTGTCAAGTCTGAGAACTCTTTGCCTAGTTATAGATCCTAAAGATATTTTCCCTAAAAGTTTTAGAGTTTTTGTCTTATATTTAAGTCTGTGATTCACTTTTGAGTTATAGTTTGAATGAAATGTGAGGTTTTAGGTCAGAGTTCACTTTTTTTTTTGCTGTGGATGTTCAGTTTTTCTAGCACCATTTGTTGAAGAGCCTGTATTATCCCCATTGAATTACTTTTGCACCTTTGTCAAAAATTAATTGAGCATGTTTTGGGGAGTCTCTTTCTGGAGTCTCTGTTTGTTCCATTGACCTATGTGTGTCTGTCACTCTGCCAGTACTACACTGTCTTAATTACAGTAGATAAATAGTAAGTCTAATATCGGGTAGAGTGATTCCTACTATTTTATTCTTCTTTTTCAACATTTTTATTTTTATTTTTTATTTGATGCAAATAACCTGTAAAAGGGAGCCCTGGGTGGACTTCCAGTAAGATGGAGGAATAGGCAGACAAGCAACACAGACCCTCTTGAACGAAGAAAAGAAAAACCAATTGACAGAGATACGGAAGATAATCCTGGAGCCTTGAGCTTTGAAAGGAACTGTACAGAAGTGGATTCGGCACCAACTAGTGGGAAAACGTGAATAACAACAGTGAGTACAGAGATGGTCAGAGCAGTGGACTGTCAGCTACCCTGACGGGACCAACAGCCTGAATATTTCCAAGTGGTGTTGGGACTTGAGAATTGACCTAATGATCAGCCTTGGTCACCAAGGGCAGCAGGGACGACTGCACTGGTGGCTATGACTAGGAAGGGAAGCAGCAAGGAGGGAGACAACCTGAGCTATTGACTTTCCTTTGTTGGGAGGGTGCAGCCATTTTGATTGTTTACACATGGAAGCCATTTTGGATATTTAAAGTGACCAACAGTGCAGCTGTTTTGAATGTTTATAAGTGGCAACCACTTTGGACTTTAAAGTGATAGCATTCTCATTTGGATTCCAGGGATGTAGGAATAGGCTCTGTTTGCCCAGGTTGGCAGGGAAATACAAGAGGCTGACAACAGGAAAGGAGACAGGTGATGAGTGTATAAGTGCTGTCAATTAGTGAATACAGGAGCACACCACGGTACCCTGTTTGCATAGATAACATACAAAGAAAACAAAAATCATGGGCAACTCACTCCAACATACAATCACCAATTAAATATAAACCCAAAAACAGCACAATGCCTCGGAGACAACAGAGCATCACAGTCCCCACAAAGAAGAAAGATAAAGCAGGAGAAACAAGGGACCACGATACAGACCTAAAACATATCCCTGAGGAAGATGCAGCATTGGAACTCCCTGATAAGTAATTCAAAAGAATTATATTTAGGTATCTTCTATGAATTGAGATATACAGATCAAGGAAAACACAGAGAAAACCCTAGAACAATTTCAAAAGACAATACAAGAACAAAATGACAAAATAAATGAAAAATTAGAAATGATACAAAATCTACAGATAAAAATCCAGAAGACTAATACTAAATTTTCAGAAATAGATAAGACATTGAATGGGCAAAGGAGCAGAATTGAATCAATGAAAGACAGAATTGGTGAGATTGAAGGCAGATACCTAAACACTTCTTTGGAAAGGGATCAATCAGAAAAAAGATCAGGACAAAATGAAGAAAACCTAAGGTCCATGTGGGATACCATCAAAAGGTAACCTATGTGTCATCAGAATTCCAGAAAAGTAAAAGCCACAGAGAAAATTGTCGAAGATTTGTTGGAAGAGAATTTTCCTGATATGATGAAAGATGAGAATATATCCATTCAGGAAGTCCAACAAACCGCAAACAGGATAGACCCCAAAAGAAAATCACCAAGACGTATCTTCATCAAACTCACCAAAGACAAAGAAAGAATCATGAGAGCAGCACGGGAAAAACGAAAAGTTACCTACAAGGGGCAACCAATAAGACTAAGCTCAAATTTCTCAGCAGAAACGATGCAAGCGAGAAGACAGAGGGATAAAACCCTGAAAGAGAAACATTTCCAACTGAGAATTATGTACCCAGCAAAATTGTCCCTCAAATATGATGGTGAAATTAGGACGTTTCCAGATAAGCAGAAATTAAGGGAATGTGTTAAAAGCAGTCCTTTGGACAGAGAAGCACTAACAGCCACAACAACTGACCATTAACACACATAATGA
>NW_006921607.1:2099871-2107972 GCF_000298275.1 Orycteropus afer afer | reverse complement strand
CCCACCAGCCACTCCTCGGAAGGAAGGTTGGGCAATCCTACTTCCGTAGTGATACTGCCTCGGAAACCCAAGGAGGGGTCGCTATGAGTCGGGGTCCACTCGATGGCACATAACAACAACAACAACAGCTAATACATGAAGAGACGCCCACAATCATTAGCCATCAGAGAGATGCAAATCAAAACAACAATGAGATACTATCTCACCTCAGCCCTGATGGCAGTGTTCAAGGAGACAGAAAATAACAGATGCTGGTGGGGATGTGGAGGGATTGGGACACTCATAACACTGCTAGTGGGATTATGAAGTGATACAAACACTGTGGAAAGCAATATGGTGATTCCTTAGAAAGCTTAAATTGGAGATACCATTTGAGCCAGCAATCCCATTACTAGGTATGTATCCTAGAGAGGTGAGAGCCAGGACAGGAACAGATACATTGCAGCATTATTTACAATAGCTAAAAGATGGAAACAACCTACATGCCCACCAGCGGAAGAGTGGATGACCAAACTATGGTCCATACACACAATGGAATGCTATGAAGCACTAAAGAATAATGTAGAGTCTGCAGAACACCACATAATATGAATGAACTTGGAGGACATTATGCTGAGTGAAATAAGTCAGTCACAGAAGGACAAATATAGTATTAGTTCGTTGTTGTGTAGGGTCAAGGAAAGGTTTATTTATGGAGGGAAACTTTGTTGGTTGCCAGGGGTGGGAGGGGAGGGAACACTGCCAAAAAAATTTTTCAAAATGCATTGACCCATGTCCAAAAAAAAAAAAAGAAATGCATATATATACCAAAAAGAAAAGGGGGCAGCCCTGGTGGCGTAGTGCCTAAGATATCTGATTGCTAACCAGAAGGCTGGCAGTTCAAACCCCCAGCTACTCCTTGGAAGGAAGACTGGGCAATCTATTTCTGTAGAGATACTGCTTTGGAAACCCAAGGAGGGTTTGCTATGAGTCAGAATTGACTCTATGGCAGTGAGTTTGGTTTTGTTTTCATATATTCAATAGTATCTTCCAAAGTGTGCTATAAGCCAAACAAATACTTGTCCATAGTATTAGCGTAGTGCCTAAGGCACTTAACTGCTAACCATAAGGCTGGTGTTTCAAACCCACCACCAAACCTCGGAAGGAAGGTTGGGCAATCCTACTTCCATAGTGATACTGCCTCGGAAACCCAAGGAGGGGCTGCTATGAGTCAGGTTCGACTGGACAGCACATAACAACAACAACAATGTAAATGTATACCAAACCTTATTTTGTATGTTTGTTTGTTGCAATAATCTAACTGACTCCTTGCCTCTAGGCTCATTTCTCTCCAGGCTCCCAACCAAATCTTGCCATAGGTGTAACTTAAGGGCAATAGAAATTAAGAATCTATTTCACAGTCTTAGTGGTCTTGTTTCATTCTCTAATAGTCTCATCCATGGATGTAAGCTGCATTTTAGGCCCTTAGAGTTCCACTAATTTTGAGATCCCCTTTGCTTTGGACCTACCAATTGCCTTTCTCAAAAGAGGACCTATACTTAACTTCTAGTCTTCTAGGACTTCTTCAAGAAGCCCCAGTGGCACAGTGGTGAAGCACATGGCTGCTAACTGAAAGGTCAATGATTTGAACCTACCAGCTGCTCTGTGGCAGGAAAAGACCTGGAGATCTGCTCCTATAAAGATTTCCGCCCAAGAAACGCTATGGAGCAGTTCTGCTCTGTCCTATAGGGTCACTATGAGTTGGAATCAACTTGATGGCACACAACAACAGCAGGATTTCATCAAAGACCCCTTAGCCGTTTTCTCTCACTGGCAGTTATTCAGTGTGCTGTTCCTTCTCTACCCTCCCTTGGTGGAACATATCAGTTTTTGCTAATTGGCACCTGCTCGTGCCTCCTGTGCTTGTCGAATGTCTCCTACCTAGCTTGTTCATTGCTTTCGTCTCTTCTACTGCTGTCTTCTTCCCTTCATTGGCTTACTGTCTGACTCCCATGGCAGCTGCTCTATCATTGTCTAACATTCTATCCTCTTCTTCTCATACCCCACAACCACCCACCCATATGGGCATAACATTTACTGTAGCCTCACACCCTCCCATGTTCAGAACTATACTCATCAGCTTTTCCATCTTGTGCCCCAAAGCTAGTCATCTTCCTGATTATAGCATTATAATTCACCTCGGTCAGGTACCTGGTCTTCCTTTCCTTAGCATCTCATTGTCAAGTCATCAGTTCTACTGGTGTAAATTCTCTGTCATTCTCCAGATACTCCTGCCATGCTGAGGTCCTACTAGTTTATTGCTAAGATTACTTCTAAAGGCTTTAATCAGCAGTCCTCCTTAACACATATCCCACTAGTTCATCCTCCACTCTACTGTCAGTCATTGCTTCTAAAGTCCAAATTGATGTGGGCAACCACCCAGTGCAGTCAGCAGAAAGTCAGAACTCTGTAGTCTGCAGGCCCCTTCCTGATCTGATCACTGCCTCTTCCAGACTCTCCTGTATTTCCCCCATATACCCTCACAGACCCTGATGTTTCGTCTCTTCCATCTTCATGTTCATTTAACAAATATGGTCCTGCTTGGTGCCCTTGAGGGAGCTCTGGTGGCATAGTGGTTAAAGCATTCAGCTGCTAACCAAAAGATCAGAGATTGAACACCAGTTACTCTGCGGGAAAAAGACAAGGCAGTCTGCGTCTGTAAAGATTTACAGCCTTGGAAACCCTGTGGGGCAATTCTACTCTGTCCTATAGGGTTGCATTTAGTCAGAATCAACTCATGATTGACATCAGCTTATGATGGCAGTGAAACTTCGGTTTTGATACCCTTACCCAGCTTCTTGCCATTCCTGGAACCAGGTAGTTATTTCAAACGTCTAAGTCCTGGTGCATTCTGTCCTCACTGCTTGAAAGACTATGCCTGACCCTTATTTTGGCCAGTTCTTTATCCTTCCAAATTCAGCTGACCATCACCTCCCCTGAAAATTCCTTCTCTGGTCTATAGTTTCTCCACCTCACCTTGGTGTTAATTAACGTTTTTATGTCAAGTGATAATTCAGGATTTGAGTAAGTGTTTATTTGCACTTCACTGCTGGTTGGTGAACTTCATGACAATGTCCCTATCTAATCTTCTGTTTATCCCCAATATCTGGTGAAGCATAAAGGGAAGAACATGAATTTAGGAGTTCTAGACCCCTGAGTTTGAATCCCAGTGGTCTGTTAGCTATGTGGCCTTGAACAAATTCCTTAACTTCTGTGATCCTTAGTTTCTTCATCTGTAGAAGGGGAAAATAGTACCTAATTCATAAGGCGATTGTGAGGATTAAATGGGTTAAAGTATATAAAAAGCTTAGTATAAGTGCTGCACACATAGCAGGCAACTAAAGACTATAGTTCTAAAAATAGTTTCTACTCTTAATAATAACTAACGTAATGTGATGTTGGTTGAGTGAACAGTTAGCTGCCGGGACTCTACCCTCCTGCTGGAGATCTTTTCTTCAAATCAGGGAAAACTGAACAGCTCTAGAAGGACCAGGGCAGAGCTTAACACTCCCAGCTGCCACTTTGTTTCTCCGATGCCGGGGAGACATCCTCAGTGAAACTGAGAGGTGAATTAATCTCTTTCTTACAGAGCACATCATCTCTGCAAACGAAATGAGTTAACTTTAAGTCATGACTGGTACTTGAGAATCATAGGTATTGAATATCTTAAAATCTCTTATCTAGATTAGCCTGAGTACATTAAAATTTTAAAAACCACTGTCCCTTTGTTTAGAAATATATACAGTGGAAATAATCATTGATTGATTTAATTGGCACTAAGACCCTTTTGTTTCTGCAGTAGGCTTTAAGGTTCTGAAGGCCCAAATAGTGATAAGTTATTTGAAGAAAGGTCAGTTAGTGTTGGGTTTGAATCTTACCCCAACAATTTACCAGTTGTGTGTCCTCTCATTTTCTTTATCTGCAAAATGAGAGTAAGAAGAATGCCTAACACTTGGGGTTTCTATGAGATTTAACTGAGATAATATGTATAGAATATTGTGATAATACGTGCCTGACATTGGTTCATATTTTATCAGTAATAATGTGTTGGATATCGAATACTTTGAATAGAAAGACTCAGTGGAAGCTGTCAGAGCCAAAGTCTAAGTTCTGGGGAATGTGCAGATTAGTTGAGCTCTCCATTGCTGCTGGTGACTTCATGATGTTGAGACCTTGTAACATGTTTTCTTTAGCAGATGTATGTGGCACTGTACTTACTAGCAAAGCACTGAGAAAAATACATTCCAGCACACCCTCATCATTCCAGTTCCTAGATTATCATAACTCATAATGTGGTGGGTTAGTCCTCGGAAGGATGATGGGGCAGTCTACTTCCATAGTTATACTGCCTTGGAAACCCAAGGAGGGGTCGCTATGAGTCGGATCCGACTCAGCTGGCACATAACAACAACAACGACTGTATAGGATTGGGTGGTTGCATATGTCAGAAGATAAAATAGGTTTCTTTCTTATGTAATAGCAAAAGGAAATTAAGCAGGGCTGGTATAGCAGCTGAGCAGTGTCATCAGAGAGTCTGGTCTCTTTCCGGTGACCTGTTCTGTCATTTTCAAGGTCACCCTAGGATCCTGAATGGCTGCTGGAACTCTTGAAACAGTGACCATTGAGTCGATTTGGACTCATGGTGACCCCATGTGTTCCAGAGTAGAACTGCTCCGTAGGGTTTTCTATTCTTTTTTCTATTTATTTTAGTAGTTGTGAATATACACAGCAACATACACCAATTCAACAGTTTTTACATGAACAATTCAGTGACATTTGTTACATTCTTCGAGCTGTGCAACCATTCTCACCCTCCTTTTTTGAGCCATGAGATTTTCAAAAGCTGATTTTCCAGAAGTAGATTGCCAGACCTTTCTACTGAGGCACCTCTGGGCAACCTTGAACCTCCAACCTTTGGATGAGCATCAGAGCATGTTAACTGTTTGTACTAGACTCTGCTGAGACTCCAATCAGCTAAAATCCAGATTACAGGAAAGAAGACTCGCTTCCTTGTAAGCCACTTTCCTGGAGATCTTACCACACACTTTAGTGTATGTCTCCTTGGCCAGAATTTCATCACAGCCCTACACCTGGCTGGTTGGAATGCTGAAGAACGGCACTTTCTCCTCGGGACTGATATCCAGATTTCTTTTTTCTGCCTCTCCTTCCTCTCAGGTGAGGGTGGCATGGTTCTCAGGGCCTCAGGGTATGTTGACAGGGGACATGTGTCTGGGCAGAGAGTGTTTGTTGCTCTCTGGTCAGAACCAAAAGTGTCTTTCTCAAGCAGGTGCTCAGTATTTCTGTGAATGGTTTATTCATCTCAGGTGCAGAATATATGTTTCAAGTAATTTACCCTTGAAATGCATGGTTGTTTATGCACTCAGCATTCAAGGTTTCAGCAGTTCAAGAGAGACCTCCACAAAAGTACACAGCATATCAGCATTGTGGGGTTGGAAAGAATTGAGTAAGAGAAGGCATACAAAGTGCTCAGTGCATTCTAGGCTTTGAGACAAAAGGGTGAGTGTGCATGATTTAACAGCCATTAGGCATTATTGCCCACCATCCATGTACATCCCCACTGGAGAATTCAGAGCCTTCACTGTATCTCGAGAGTGTCTGTAATTCACTATGCTGAATTTGAATTTTAAGAGCATTTAGGATATGTTCTTGGACACACAAATATCAGGAAAACCACAGCTATAATCTTTTAAACTTTGTCTTTTATCCTGTAGCTTTTAAGTATTGCTAAGGGCATCTTCCTTTTTGTCAGTTATTTGAATGTTGAACCATATTCACTGTGAGCACCCTAATGTGTATGCAATAGAAGCACCTATTTTTCTGAGAAAAGTGAGAAATGGTTTTATAATGAAATAAGGACTATATATTGGCCCTTTGTCTGGGTGTGGTGGGGTAGGAGAGAGAGTACAATTGTTTCTGATAAATTAGGAACCGCCCAAGCTTCATGACTCATCTCCCAAGCCTCTCTGCTCAGTTGTTCACTCAGTTTAACCAAAGACTTAGGATTCACAAGTACTTTTTGAAAAATGAAAGTTGTATAAACTAGGGTTTCTTCCATTATTTTAGCTTTCCTAGATTATATAATTCTGTCTTTACTCAGGCCACTATTGCCTAATGGAGAATGATGTGTAGAATAAGGGAGGACTCATATAATCAACTCTTACTTAACAAGAGTAAACAGAACTGGTTAAAACACTTGTGATATATTCGCATGATGAAATACAATATAGCCATTAAAAAGTAACCTTTAAGAATTGAAAACCAATTTGCTCTGTAAACTTTCACTCAAATAATCAAAACCAAAAAAAAAAAAAAAAAAAAAAACTCACTTCCATCAAGTTGGATCCAACTCATAGCGACCCCTCTTTGGGTTTCCAAGGTGGTATCACTATGGAAGTAGATTGCCCAACTTTCCTTCCTTCCTTCCGAGGAGTGGCTGGTGGATTTGAACCACCAGCCTTCTGTTTAGCAGTAAGATGCCTTAGGCACTATGCTACCAAAGCTCCCTTCATAATGGTAACACAGTATAAAATACAGTAGGGATAAATGCAGCAAGAAATGTGTAGGGCAAAAATGAAGAATACATAATACTTGAATAAATGGAGAAAATACTGTGTCCTAGGATTATAAGATTCACTACCATAAAATTCCTAGTTCTTACTAAACTGATTATTTCACTATACTTTTACTATAAATATTTTTGAATATAGAGAAAGTTATAAGAATTTTATACCCACCTCCTATATTCTGCATATTTATTCTATTACCAAACCAAACCAAACTCACTGCCGTCGAGTCAGATCTGCCTCATAGCGACCCCTCCTTGGGTTTCTGAGGGATTATCACTACAGAAGTAGATTTCCTAACCTTCCTTCCGAGGAGTGGCTGGTGGGTTTGAACCGCCAGCCTTCTGCTTCGCAGTCACATGCCTTAAGCACTATGCCACATGTCTGTTCATCTCTCCATCCTTCTATTCACCCATCAATTCATGTTTTTTTAATATTGTTGTTGTTGTTAAGTGCCGTCGAGTCGTTTCCGACTCATAGCGACCCCATGCACAGCAGAACGAAACACTGCCCGATCCCGCGCCAGCCCCACAATCCCTGCTATACTTGATCCCATCATCGCAGCCACCGTATCAATCCATCTCGTTGAAGGCCTCCCCCTCTTTCGTCGGCCCTCCACCCTACCAAGCATGACATCCTTCTCCAGGGAATGGTCCCTTCTTACAACATGACCAAAATAGGTGAGACGAAGTCTGGCCATTCTTGCTTCCAAGGAGCATTCTGGCTGCACTTCCTCCAGGACAGATCTGTTAGTTCTTTTAGCAGTCCATGGTACTTTCAGCATTCTCCGCCAGCACCACAACTCAAAAGCATCAACTCTTCTTCGGTCTTCCTTATTCATTGTCCAGCTCTCACATGCATACCGTGCGATTGGAAATATCATGGCTTGTGTCAGGCGCACCTTAGTCCTCAATGAGATATCCTTGCTCCTCAGCACTTGAAACAGTTCCTTCGCAGTTGACTTTCCCAATGCTACATGTCATCTAATGTCCTGACTGCTGCTGCCATGAGCAGCATCACAATAAATGGAGAGAAGATTGAGGTTGTCAAAGAATTCACGTTGCTTGGTTCTACAATCGATTTTTTAATGTATTTCAGAGTAAATAGCATACATCAGTACATTTCTCCCCAAATACTTAAGTGTACATATGATTAACTAGAGTACAATATTTGTTTACAGGTAGGGATCTTTATTGGAGGTAAAATTTATATACAGTGAAATGTATAATTCTTAAGGTTTTCGTTCAATAAGTTCTAAAAAATATAAAACACCTGTACAACCCAAATCCTGTTACGATACAGAATCTTCATCATGCTTTTGAAGATATATATGTGTGTATATATACACACACTCACACACACACACACACAACATGGATGAACCTAAAAACATTGTGTTGAATGAAAAACCTTATACAAAAGAGTGTATTACGTATGAGTCCATATATATAAAAATAAATTCTTGAACAAGAAAAGCT
>NW_006921607.1:2074721-2099341 GCF_000298275.1 Orycteropus afer afer | reverse complement strand
GGGAAGGAACAACTTGGAAGAGGAAGGTGAAAATGATTATACAACTTGAAGAGTATAATCAGTGTCACTGAATTATATATGTAGAAATTGTTGAATTGGCGTATTTTTGCTGTGTATACTTTCACAACAACAACTAAAAGAAAAGAATAAACTTGAAGAAAAAAATTTTTTAAAAGATACAGAACATTACCATCACCTGGGAAATATCCTCATGTCCCTTTCCAGTAAACTCTTCCCCAGGCAGCAGTTGTTCTGATTTTTTCCACTGTACATGAGCTTTTCTTGTTCAAGAATTTATTTTTATATATATGGACTCATACGTAATACACTCTTTTGTATAAGGTTTTTCATTCAACACAATGTTTTTAGATTCATCCATGTTGTATTTGTGTCAGTAGTTCTTTCCTTTTACGAGTAGTCCCCAACTTCTGACATGGTTCCATTCTGGCAGTTTTGTTGTAAGTTAGCTCTGACTTAAGTTGAATACCTCTTTTTTTTTTTTTTAAGTTTTCATTATTATTGCCTTTTATTATCAGTATCTTTTATTAATGGTGCCTGGCTTTGCTATCAGAGTTGTGCTTGCTTCATAGAATGAGTTGTGTAGTATTCCATCATTTGCTATGCTCTGGCATAGTTTGAGTAGTGTTGGTCTCAGCTTTTCTCTGAATGTGTGGTGGAATTCATTGCCAGTGAAGCCATCTTGGCCCATACTTTTTTTTGTTGGGAATATTTTTATGACTTATTTTATTTCTTCTTTTGTGATGGGTCTGTTCAGATTTTCTGCTTCAGATTGTATTAGTTTGGGTAAGTAGTTAATATCTTTATAAATCTGATCTTTGAACATCTGAGTGAACATCTGAGAATGATAATATCAGCAAGTTATGCTCTATGGTATTCTGTGTAGTACATATTACTAATGATAAGTTGTAGAAACAAAAACAGATGGTTGTAAGTGCAGTTCATCCTAACGAATATGTGAAAGTTGGGAACTACCTGTATTTCTCTTCGGTAAATATTGTTGTTGTTGTTGTTGTTGTTATGTGCCGTCGAGTCAGCCCTGACTCATAGCGACCCCTCCTTGGGTTTCCGAGGCAGTATCACTACGGAAGTAGGATTGCCCAACCTTCCTTCCCAGGAGTGGCTAGTGGGTTTGAACCGCTAGCCTTCTGGTTAGCAGTCAAGTGCCTTAGCCACTACGCTACCAGAGCTATAGGAATGGAATTCCTGGATCATAAGGTTGTAGGTGTACATTTAGTTTTATAAGAAACTGCGGGACAAACAGATTTTTTAAATAAAAATGTCAGAAATAGTAGCTCATCCTAAAAATCGTACTGTGAGAAGACAGAATCATTTCCATTATTGCAGTGTGTATACAGGATTTCCAGCAGACTGCAGGCTACAGCTGGCAGAGCTAGTTTTCTCCTAAAATTTGATAGTGCATATTTCCCTCAGATTGAGACTATAATTGTTCTTCCATGTTGAGAATAGACCTTCATTGCAGAAAAAGCTTTTAAAACTCTCAATTCAGAGAGAGAGACTGGTGTGGGGAAGAGAGGTGAATTTGAATGAGTAGAGAATGTCAGTAAATGAGATGTGATAGAAGTCAAGGGATTTAACAACAAAGAGGTTGTGTGTGTATGTGAGAGAGAGAGAGAGAGATCAATCGATTCATCATCTGGCTTGTTTCTCCTCTGAATATTAATTTGTGTCTTGGAAAATTATTTTTAAGATGATTCAAATAGCAAAAGGTGAGACAAGGCACAAACCGGGAGAAAATATTTGTAAAATGCATATCTAATAAAGGAATAATCTAATAAAGGAATAAAAGACTTGTATCTAAAAATATGCAAAGAACTCTTAAAAATTCAGCAATAGCAAAACAATAAAAAAAATTAGTTAAAAGTAGACGAAAGATCTCAACAGACACTTCACAAAAGAACATATACAGATGGCAAATAAGCATCTTCAACATCCTATGTAATTCGACTCAACTCACTGCCTTCAAGTTGGTTCTGACTCATAGTGACCCCCATAGGATTTCCAAGGCTATAAATCTTAACAGAAGCAGACTGCTTCATCTTTCTGCCATGGACCAGCTGGTGGTTTTGAACCACTGACCTTTTGGTTAGCAGCCCAATGCCTCACCTGTAGCACTACCAGAGCCTCCTTCATATGTCATGGAATTACAGATTACAACAAACTTCACATCTGTTAGAATGGCTGAAATTCAAAACACTGACAATACTAAATGCTGATGAGGATGTGGAGCAACAGCATCTTTCATTCATTGCTGATGATACTGCAAAATGCAAAACAGCAGTTTCTTATAAAAGCTAAATACAGTCTATTGCATTCTTTCTGGAACCCAAATGAGTTGAAAATTTAATGTCCATACAGAAATCTGCACATGAATTGTTTATAACAGCTCTGTTCAGTAGGTGAATGGAAATGCATACCCAAACCCAAAATCAAAAACTGTCAAGTCTCATAGGGTTTCCAAGGCTATACACCTTTACAGAAGCAGCCACACAAAGTGGCTGGTGGGAACCGCCAGCCTTTCAGTTAGCACCCGAGTACATAACCACTGAGCCAACAGGACTCTTTTTGTAATGGTATGTACATGGCATTATTTACTTGTCAGAACATACAGCACTGTATAACACAAACAGTGAACCTGAATATAAACTATGGACTTTAGTTAATGATTGTGTATCAATATTGGTTCATCAGTTACAACAGTGTACCATACCAATACAAGATGTAAATAGAGAAAACTGGCCAAGAGGAGAAGGTAAGGAGCTCTCTACTTCCTCCTCAGTTTTATAAACCTAAGTTTTAGCTCTAAAAAGTGCAGTCTGTACAATGGGCCTATAAGTTCATGTGAATGATCAGAATTCCCAGGTGTATAGTAGAGCTGACAAGGGCCAAGGTTATGGTCATTACTTGGTCACAGCCAGCTACCCAGAGGGACCGAGTAGTTGATCCTGCGGGCTTGGGACCATAGTCGCAGGGGACATTAAGCTCAATTGGCATAACATACTATACAAAACATTGTTCCACCTCCTACTTTGGCGAGTAGCGACTGGGACCTTAAAAGCTAGGAAGCTGCCATCTAGATGCAACAACTGGTCTCTCCTCGTCAAGAAGAAAGAAGAAAACCAAAATTAATGGAAACAATCAGTCCTAGCAACTAGTACACCATCCGATCTGCAACCTATACAACTATGAGACCAGAAGAACTAGATGGTGCCCGGCTACCACTGTCATCCACTTGGAAGGGATGTATGAGATCCTGCATAGAGAGGGAGAACAATGTGGAAGAAAACTCAAAATCATTTGGAGGCAAAAAAAAAAAAAGAAGGTGGGGACGAGGTTTGCTGGTCCAATGGAGCCTGGTGTAACCACTGAGACTATGGCCCCTAGCTGCCCTTCAGGTCTGGAATTGAACCCACAACTGTGGTTTCCAGCCAAACAAAGTACAGGCATGTGAGTTAAACATTTACCTCAAGTAGACACACGCCCTGGAGAGAACAATCGTGGGAGAAGGAAGGGCTGCTTATGCACAGGGAGATAGCTCAGGGTGCAGAAGAGTATGAAGGGATGGACACTGGGAGGAGGTAACTATGGGGAGGAAGTGGGAGGGGAGCTGCTGCATTGTAAATTTTGGTCAATGACATGAGACAAAGTATATGTGAACTGCTGTATGAAAAGTGAATTTACTCTGTAAATCTTCACCCAAATCCTAATAATAAAAAAAAAAAAATTGCGTTTTTTAATTAAAATTTTAAAATTCAAAGATAGGAAACATATATGGTGCAGAGTCTCCATCTTCGGTTCCTTAGTCCCCCTCTCAGGACAAAACCAATGGTTAAGTCTCTTGTATTTTTTCCCTTTATGAATCAAATGTAAACACATTATACCTTTTTCCTGTTTAATGTATGTTGTATACTGAAATAAAATTTTCTTGGAAGAGCTCCTTCATTCTCTTTAACGGCTGCATAGTATTTCATTGGATGAATATGCCAAAATTTATTTTATCATAACATCCGCCCACAGACATTTAGTTTACTTCTGATCTTTTTTCTATTGCAAACAGTGCTACATTGAATAAACTTGTTCATGGGTCATTTTGAAAGTGAATATATCTGTAGAATAAGTTCCCAGAATGGGAATTGTATTGAAGGGTTTGATCTGATAAATTATTTAGAGATTGTATGAGAGTACCAGTTTACTCAAATCTTTGACAATATAATGTTGTTAAAGTTTTTTGTATTTTCCAATATGATAGGTGAAAAAATGGTATCTCAACATAGCTTTAATTTGGCTTTTTTCTGGTCATGAGTTGGGCTGAATGTCTTTTCATATTTAAGAGAATTGTTTGGTTTTCTGTGAATTGTCTTTCATATCTTTTTTTGTCCATTTTTCTATTGGACTTTGGTCCTTTTTTTAGGAGCCCTTTATGTATTAAGGAAATTGGACATTTGTGGATGAGTTGCAGATACTTTTAAAGAGGTCATTCTTTAATAGGGAGGCAGCTGTTTTAGTGGAAGTGTAGAAATGGAAGCCAGATTGCCATGGAGACAACACTTTCTAGAAATTTGTCTGAAAGGAAGTAAAGAGAATGCTAGCTGCAGGATTGATGTAGGAGTTTTTTCTTTTCTTTGAGAAATTCTTAATTGTGTTTAAATGCTGATATGAAAGGGAGAAGTTAAAGCTTAGAAAGAGCGGTAGAGGATAAACAGGTTCCTCAGAGGAATTGCAGAGGAGGAGGAAATTTGTAGATAATGGTGACTGGGAGTTGAAGGTGTCCGTTTGGATGGCTTCTATTTTCTCTGACAGGAAAGCAAGGTCGTCAGCCAAGAGTGTGGGAGGAGACTGTTGGAAGGAAGAAGAGGTTTGAAATTGCTGCTATGGAGAATTGGAGAGAGAGCTGATAGGGAAACACAGGAAGATTGCAGAGTGTATTTAGAGTTCCATTAAGAAAACAATTTGTAATGCTATCAACCTTCTAGATTGCTTGATTTTCTTAAGCAACAAGTGTAGATCTGGCAATTGCATTAGCTCAGGATTGGATTTTTCCAGTAAATGTAATAGAAGAATATAGAAGCAAAAGAGTTTAAAATATTAGCAAGAGAATGGTCTAATTGACACCAAATGTTCTTGATTGGCAAGAGAAGGAAATAAAGACTTGAAAGAGAATTAGAGAGGGGTTCAAGGGGCTGAAGACCTGGATGAAGTCTGAGAAAAGATGTAATAAACATAACAGGGAGAACTGTGAGGAGAGGAAGTGTAGTTGGAGAGTGGGAAGTAAGATTCAGTATGAAAGCTTTTCCGGATGATGACAGAATCTAGAGTGCAGCCATTGTTGTGGGTGGCCCAAGTAAAATAGAGGTATAAGGTCATTGGAGTTGAGGAAGTCTTGTTACTGAGAGAATGGCCCAGGTTGTGGTGGGTGTCATTTGTGAGGATGTTTACATCATTCAGGATGATGTCAGGACTTGGGGATGGGAAGAAAATTATGAGCCATATTACAAAGTCTTCACTGACAGGAGTGCTGGGAAGTTGTACAGCCGGGCAGGAAAAGCCTGTAGGAGCAGGGGCTGTTAGACAGACTCCAGTGGTTTGCATCCTTGAGTGAGGAGGACTTCAGCCCTACTTTCTGAAGTGGATGTCTGTGGTTAGAATAGAATACATGGAGACTCAAAACAGGGGAACTCAAGATAGGTGAGGTTGAACCTGAGTTGTATATATAGGGAGTCAGGAACTCACAGGTATCCATGCCTGAGGATCTTTATATCCTTTTAGAAGAATGAAGCCTAAACGGGTTTTCTTGGTCGTGGTCTATGGATGTACCTTGTAAGTGATACGGATCTTCTTAAATTCTGACTATTTCTCACTTGTGCTAGTTTACAAATTCGTATCCACTCCAACTTGCCATCTTCTTTACACTTCTTATTTTCGCTTACATTCTTTCATTTGGGGTATGCAGTTCTTCTGCAGTATCTTTCCATTTTACTTCTTATGTTTACGTACCCTGGTGAAATCATTTTTCATTTTAACTTTCATTGTTTTTTTTTTTTTTCTATTTGTAAAAATATGCTGTTTATTCTAAAACTCTAGAAAATAAAGAACAATATTAAGAAGAAAATAAAAATCATAAAGTGTATGCCAAAATGTATATATCTGGCTTTTTTATTTCTTTTAAGTAAAAAAGTGAGGCTTTGTTCTGTTTTCTTAAATTCTTTGAATACGTTTTCATGAATAGCAGTACAAAATCTCTTGAGTGCCAATATAATGTTCAACTTTTTTTATTTTCCCTATCTTTGGGTAGTTTCTATTTTCTACTATAATGAATATCTTTACATATCAATTTCAGTCTGAGTTTCAGATTATTTACATTTACTTAAGATTGCAACTTTGGAAGTAGGTCAGAAAACAATGTGAACACTTTCAAGATTCTTGTAAACTTTCTGGAAAAGAGTTTGTTGTTATAGGCTAATTGACATTCCTACCAACTTGAGAGAATCCTTTCCATGTGACTCTTGCATTGAATATTTAATGTGGTTGATCTTTTCTGATTAGGAAAGTAAAAATATTGTGTCATTGTGTTCCTCTGAGTACTGGGGATGATCAACACTTTTTAATGTATTTTTTAGCTGGTTTTCTTCTGTAAAGTATGTGTTTAAGTTCTTCAGCTCTTTCAAAATTGGGATCATCATGGTTTTCATTTTTATATTTAAGGTCTTTGTATGCTAATGGTCTTAATCCCTTGAGTTGTTTGTGATAGTTTTCCCAGTATATTTCCTTTTTAACATTGTTTATGATTGGTTTCTTTTACATGTAATAGCTTACATTGTTTTTATTGTCAGATACTCAATTTTGACCTTTGTGATTTCTTTCATTGCTTTTGTACTTAAAGAGCCCTTCATCATGGGCTCACATAAATACACATTTATACTTTTTAAGAATGTTGTAAAACATTTAATTCTTTGTCCATCTGGGATTTATTTTGGTATGTGGAATGAAGTGATGGTCTAACCCCTCCTATGAAATACATTGCTATTTTTCCAGTGGAAGCAGCAGTCAAGAAATCAAATCAAATGTGCATTAGGTAAACACTATTCACTATTAATTTATCAAAAATAGACATGTATACATACATACACAAAGAAAGATGATCCAGCAGAATGTGGAAATTATCAAATAATATCATTAATATCACATGCCAGTAAAATTTTGATGAAGATAATTAAAATATGGTTGCAGCAGTACATTGACAGGGAACTGCCAGAAATTCAAGCTAGATTCAGAAGAGGGCATGGAATAAATATCCTTGCTAATGTTAGCGGGATCATGGCTGAAAGCAGAGAATACTACAAAGATGTTTACCTGTGTTTTATTGACTACAAAGGCATTCAACGGCATGGATCATAACAAATTATGAATAACATTGTGAAGAATGGGAATTCCAGGGTGCTTGATTATGTACATGACAAACCTGTACATAGACCAAGAGGCAGTCATTCATAAAGAACAAGGGGATACTGCGTGGTTTAAAATCAGGAAAGGTGTGCATCAGGGTTGTATCCTTTCACCACACTTACTCAGTCTGTTTGCTAAGCAAATAATTCAAGAAGCTAGATTATACTAAAAAGAACTCAGCATCAGGATTGGGGGAAAACTCATTACCAACCTGCGATACACAGATTATACAACCTTACTTGCTGAAAGTGAAGAAGGCTTGAAACACTTACTGATAAAGATCAGAAACTACAGCCTTCAGTATGTATTACACCCCAACATAAAGAAAGCAGAAATCCTCACAACTAGAACAAGTAATATCACAATAAATGGAGAAAAGATTGAAGTTGTCAAGGATTTCATTTTCCTTGGATCCACACTCATTGCCCATGGAAGCAGCAGTCAAGAATCAAACAACATAGTGCATTAGGTAAACAAACAAAAAAACCCACTGCCATTGAGCCGATTCTGACTCATAGTGACCCCCATTGAGTTTCCAAGGTTGGAAATCTTTATGGAAGTAGATTGCCTCATCTTCCTCCCTCAGAACAGCTGGCAGGTTTGAGCTGCCAGCCTTCTGGCTAGCAGCCAAATGCTAAATCTGCTGCAATAGACCTCTTTAAAGTGTTTCAGAAGAAAGATGTCACTTGGAAGACTAAGGTGCACCTGACCCAAGCCATGTTATTTTCAGTAGTCCCATATGCATATGAAAGTAAGGAAGACTGAAGAAGAATTGTTGCATTTGAATTGTGGTGTTGGTAAAGAATATTGAATGTACCATGGACTGCTAGAAGTACAAGCAGATCTGTATTGGAGGAAGTGCAGCCAGAATGCTCCTTAGAAGCAAGAATTGTCAGACTTCATCTCCCTTACCTTGATCATGTTGTCAGAAGGGACCAGTTCCTGGAGAAGGATATCATGATAAGTAAAGTAGAGAGTCAGCAGAAGACTCTCAGTAAGATGGATTGACACAGTGGCTGAGTTGGTGGACTCGAGCATGGCAATAATCATGAGGGTGGCACAGGACCGGACAGGGTTTCATTCTTTTGTACATAGGGTTGCTGTGAATGGAAACCAACTCAGTGGCACCTAACAATAACAACATATACAATAATTAGCCTTCTAATCTGTCTCCGGACCCTTAAGGAAGGAGTTGTATGCTTTCCCAATTTTGGATTAAGGTTAAGTGGTAATTGAGCTGGGTTCTATCAGAGGTGATCAGTATTCAGATCTTTCACAGTGTTATCAAAATCCAGTATGTATCACTCTTTTCATGATCATACCCTAGGAAGAGTGGAGAAGTGGTCAAAAGTTTGTGTTGACTACTCCTGGGATGTATAAGAACCTACATTTCCCCTGTATCTAGAGGAAGCATGCATACCCTGCTTCTCTTGGAGAGTCACTACTATATGAAATTACCTCTAGGCTGTGAACCCCATGATGATGGGGCCTGTGAGTATATTGTTCCCAGATTGTGTCCCTAGTACCCTGTTTTTTGAGGGGCACAGAAGTCTGACTTGGTGGATGAATGAGCCATTGTTACCCATGGGAATATGTCACAGTCCTCTGATATGACTTGAGGTGGAATGAAGATTAAGAATAGCCACTATACTGCCTCCTTCACGGGATAGTACCTTAGTACCGTCAACCTGCCTTTTCCGTACTTCTCCATCTTTTAGAAGACTGAAGCATAGGAGTCACCTGGGGAGTTTACAAAGGACCATTACTTAGCTCTTACTTCCAGAGATTCTGATGCAGTCTGGCACAGGGATTTTTAAAAGCTGTTTGGGTGGTTCTAATGTGCAGCCAAGATTGAAAATCACTGCTCTAAAAAGCATGTTCTTATTAAAAGAAAAAAACAGTTGGCATGGAGTTGATTCTGATTTATGGCAACTGTATGTGTGTCAGAGTAGAACTGTGCTCCACAGGGTTTTCAGTGGCTGATTTTTCAGAAGTAGATCACCAGACCTTTTTTCCAAGGTGCCTCTAGATAGATTCGAACCTCCAACCTTTGAATTACCAGCCAAGCTCATTAACTGTTTATACCACCCAGGGTGCCATTTAATTTATGCAAAAACTGAATTAAATAGCTGGACTCTGGGGAAGTATGCATATTAGACTGCCAAAAGATCATCAGTCCTTTGCATTTTCTAAAAGCTGAGAAGATTCTGCCCAAAATATTCCTTTGGTGAATAGTTTGGAAATAATTACAGTAATATAGGGCATCATCTAATGTGGCTCTCTGTTTTCCAGGTCAACATGGATTTCTGGTTCATTCTTGTTCTGCTTGGCAGTGGTCTGATATATGTCAATGCCAATAATACTACCACAGGTAAATTGTCATCCGATAAATCTGTTGTTCAGAACAGAATTTTACTTCCACGTTTAAGGACCCACATTTGAAGACTTAGCTGGTATTTTAAAAAGAAAAAGAGTTTTAAAGTTTTACTTAAAAGTTGGTAAAATAAGTATCTTTGGAAATGTCTGGGTCATACTGAGTATTTATAATTGTACTACTTAATTGCTTCCTTTTTAATTTTTAAAATAATACTGTGTTTACAGTGAAAGTTTACACAGCAAATTAAGTTCCGTTTAACAGATTCTATACAAATTGTTCAGTGACGTTGGTTACATTTTTCACAATGTGTCAGTCAACATTCTAGTTGTTTCTGTCTGGTTGTTTGCATACCTTTTTAAGTAAGGTAAACAATTATGTGTTCATTCTGGAAAATAAAATAAATTGCTGATATTTAAGACTCCTATATATTAAATCTAAGGAATGATTGAAGAATCCAGTTTTTTCTTCCTTTTAGACATTAGTCCTTTGAAGGAGATGGGAAGGGACTAGCATTAGAAAATAACGTGTGGGGTGGAGGGAATCTCAGTTTGGTCTCTCAGTATTTGAGAGCTTATTGAGGCTTCCTGCTTTGTGCCTCCTAAGTGTACTTTTGAACCTCACATGTTCCATTTCCTGTGTTCTTTGGTGTTTATAGTTTCACCTTCAGTAGAAGTTACAAGATCAATTAAAGCATCAATGACAGAACCAGTTAAAGAAGAGACCAAAACTTCAAATCCAAATTCTTCAGTAACTTCTCTTCCCTTGGCACCAACATTCAGCCCCAATCAAACTCTGGGACCCACCTATGTAACCACTGTCAATTCTTCAGACTCTGACATTGGGACCACAAGAACAGTAGGCACTGATTCTAGAGTTACTACAGTTTCATCAAATGGAACGTGGCTTCCAGATAACCAGTTCACAGATGTCAAAACAGAGCCCTGGGAGGGGAATTCCAGCACTGCAGCAACCACACCAGAAACCTTCCCTCCTTCAGGTACTAAAGATGGTTTCTATTTGTTCTTTGATTTTATTCACTTTTATCTCTGTGTTTTCTAGCCATAAGAAGTCTTTAAATAAGTAAAATTGCCCAAGTGAAAAGATGAAGTCAGCATTAAGGAATTTTCAAGAATATCTGGTTAGATTGAGGAGGCTTATGTGTATTTAAAAACAGAAGAAAAGAAGGTTAAAATACAAGAGAAAGAGAGGACCTAATTGATGATGCAGGAGACAAAATGAAAAGAGTAATAAGGTTAACCTTGAAAAGGAAGGAATCCATGGAGACATGGGAAGGAGAATGGATATAGATGTTAATAACAATTAGCTATAGGGTGAGAGACCAGTGGCCAGGGTTGGCATTAGAAAGAGGTACCTGGAGAAACAGTTAAGTTGCACTGTTGGTTTGTTCAGGGCCTCAGATCAGCCCCCATCTCTCCCACGTCACTGGGATGAAGTGGAAGTGGCTCCAAGGATAGAATTAGAGATGTGGATGTGAGACCATGTCAGGGAGAACATGTTTCTGACTCTTTGAGCTTTGAGTTTCTGGTCCGTAAAGAGGATGAGGGCCCCTCACAGGTAGTAAAGGACATAATCGTTCCCCATCTACTATGTAACTGTGATGCCGTCTGTAGCAAAAGTCTTCTGTGTTCTATCTCCTTGGCTAATGTTTCTTCCCTGTTAGATGGTGAGCTCCCCTAGGTATAATCAGGTGAAAAACATTTGATCAATTGAATGTCATTTAGTTACTACAGATGACATATTTTAGCTAGACCTTACAACCTAGACCCTGCTCCTGCCTGCTTTAATCCCATACTCTACTGTAATGGCAACACATTTGCAATTAAGAGCATAGTCTACAGGGCTGCACTAACTGAGTTTGAATCCCACTCTGCCATTTACTGCTGTGTAGCCATACTCAAAACTCACTGCCATCAAGTTGGTCCCAACTCATAGTGACCCCTCCTTGGGTTTCCGAGGTGCTCTGGTGGCATAGTGCCTAAGGCATTTGACTGCTAACCAGAGGCTGGCAGTTCAAACCTACCAGCCACTCCTTGGAAGGAAGGTTAGGCAATCTACTTCTGTAGCGATACCGCCTTGGAAACCCAAGGAAGGGTCGCTATGAGTCAGATCCGACTTGACAGCAGTGTGTTGCGTTTGTTGTGTATCTGGGAAGTAGATTGGCCAGTCTTCCTTCTGAGGAGTGGCTCTTGGGTTTGAACTGCCAGCCTTAACAGTCAAATGCCTTAGGCACTATGCCACCAGAGCTCCCATTTTTAAATAAGCAAATGTATATATATTCCTTTTCTTTTACATTTATAACACAAATAATATACTGTACACACTTATGCACATGGCTTTCTTCACTTTCACTTAGCCTATTATACTTGTTCTATGTTATAATCAAGAACTGTGTTGCCCATTTTTAATGATTGTATGTCCATTATATGGTTATATCTTAATATATTTACCCAGTCTCCCCATCTACGGACATTAAGGTTTGTCTTCAGAGTATTCTTTCAAAAAGTAAAGTGTGGCCTTTCAAACTTGTATGAGATGTTGATAGGATAAATTACTTTAAGTGAACATTTATAAATTGATGAATATTGCCGAGCTTTCCTCTACTGTAATATGTATTCCTGTTAGCAGTGTTTTAAAATGCCTGTTTTCTGCACCATTTCCAGTGCAGTGAATTTTCAAACTTCTGAATCGTCAATTTGATAGGTAAGAAATAGCTTTAATTGGCGTTTCGCTGAGTAAGTTTGAGCATTTTCCATATTTCAAAGGATTGTTTACATTTCTTTTTCTGAAAACTTTCTGTTGATATCCTTTGCCCATTTTTCATATTAGGATGTTAGGATTTCCTGACTTATTTGTAGGAACTCTTTATATGTTAGAGAAATGAGTCTTTTGCTTATGATGTAAGTTGCAATATTTTTTCTAGTTGGACATCTTGCTTTTAACTTGTCTGCATTTTAGAAACTACCATTTGCATTTTTTAATTAAAAAAAAAAATAGCAGTTTTTTTAACAATATTTTTGGGGTACTGAGTATTTAGGAAGACTTTCCTTACTCCAAGATTATAAAATAATTTTCCTCATGTTTTCTTCTGGACTTTTATGGTTTCTTTAGCATGAGCATGTGATGTGTGCATACGTTTGTGTGTGTTTAAAATCTTTGTCTGGAATTTATTTTGATGTGAAGTGTTTGTCTTCAGAGTATTCTTTCAAAAAGAATACTGTGAATCTGTTCTTACGCCTATTTAATTGTCCCCATACCCTTTAATGAATAGTCTGTTTTCCTTAATGATTTTAAATGCTACCTTTATGTTATATTGAATTCTGATACATATTTAGGTTCCCATGTATATGTGAGTTCTGTTTAGGGCCATTTATTGTAGTTTCTACTGACCTTTTTGTCTATTCATCTAAATCCCACTATTTTAATGATTATAAATTTTTAAAGTATTTAATATCTAAGGAGGTTTGCTGGTGCAGTGCCTGAGGCAGTTGACTGCTAACCAGAAGGTTGGTGGTTCAAACCAACCAGCTGCTCCACAGAAGGGAGATGAGACAATCTACTTGCATAAAGATTTACTGCCTTGGAAACCCAATGGGGGGGTCACTATCAGAATCTGCTTGATGGCAGTGGGTTTGTTTTTTATTATTACTTAATATATGGTAAGGTGAATCATCCCTAGTTAATCTTATTTTTCAGAAGTTTGCTAGCATTTCTTGATTTTTTTCTGATGAACATTAGAATCAGCTTGTCTAGCTAGAAAAAAAATTTGTTATGTGAAATTTATACATTAACAGGGAGAATTGACATCTTTGGGATGTTGAGTCTTTCTGCTCAAGAATGTGCTATATTCCATTTGCTCAAATCTTATTTTGTATTTCTTGGAAGCTTTAAAAATTTTTCCCACTTGGACTATTTTGGAAAAGGACAGCAATAATGGTGGCACAACATGAAGAATGCCATCAGTGTCCCTGAGCTGTAAATAGGGAAGTTGTTACGTTGGTAAATGTCTTGTTGTATATATTTTTACCACAGTAAAAGTTTAAAAAAAAAGGGTGGCACTGATGTTACACATTTCTTGTTCAGTTTATTTCTAGATATTTGTAGAGACGCTCTGTGTTAGGAAAATGAGTCTTTTGCCCATGATATAGGTTGCAAAAAATCTTAATATAAATGAAATATTTTGTTGCATATATCTTTTAACTGGCTACTGTTGGTGATATGAAGGCAGTTGACTTCTGTAGATATATTTTGTACTGGCCATTTTAATACTCTTTGTGTTTAAAGTACTTTTCTTCAACAGTTATCTTAGGTCTTCAGATCATCTCATCTACAACTATCTTTTGCTTTTTTCTGTTTAATTGCATTGGTGAATACTTCGAAAACAAAGTTAGACCATAGTGATAAAAGCAGACAGCCTTGTCCTATATCTGACTCTAATAGGGATGCTGCCAGTGATTTTCCATTAAACATAGTGCAAACTCTTGGTTCAGGTAGACCCTTTTATGTTTTTTAAATCATATTCATGATATATCACTTTATCCCTATTTTAATAAGAGTTTCTATCAAGAATGAGTGCTTTAGTTTCCCAAATACTTGCTCAGCATCAGTGGCAACAGCCACATGATTTTTCTCTTTTGATCTATCTGTTACATTGAATTGCATTAATGGGCTTCCTAATTTTGGGCTGTCTACATTCCTGCAAAAACAACTGCTCAGTGGTCACATTTTGTTATTCTTAAAATGAATTGTTGCAATCTGTCTAATATTATTTTATTTAGGACATTTTTCATTTTCATACATGTAAATTACTCCTCCATGACATTGGTCTGTATTTTTCCTTTCTGAATGTGCTATTTTTGATAAGTTTAGTTGTCAGTGCTTTGTTTTGCTTCAGGGAAAGTATTTGGAAGTTTTCCTGGAAAACTGTATTTTGTTCGTATTTTCAAATTTATTTGACAGGATTTGAGGAAAAGTCATCTTTTATGATTGCTTAATTTCCTACATAGTTATGAATATATCTGATTTTATACACTTGTGTTCCCCCTCCCTTTTTTTTTATTTCTTGTTTTAAGTTAATTATTTATCTATTTCATGGTTGGTTGCTTTTTCTTATATCATTTTTCAGTTTTTCATTTCATTTAGTTTTTCATGTTCTTCTTTCTTAGATTTGTTTTGTGCCTTTTCTAGCTTCTTGAATTTGTTTCTTTTCATTATTTCCAGATAATTAAAATATTTAATACTTTGAATTTGTTTGTAAGCACTGCTTTATCCATGTCTTATAGATGCTCCAGTATTTGTATTAGTTAGGGTGCAGTCTAAGCTGCTCTGACACAGACATACTAAAATTCGGTAGGTTCAGTAAGACCCAAATCTGTTTCTCTCTTCTGTCATATTCCAGAAATAGGCAGAGAGGGCTTTGCCTTCTCAGAGACCAAGATTTTTTTCTGTCCTGTTCCTGTCATCCTGACAGTATTGCCCTCATCTGCTTGGTCAGAGGTGGCTCACAGAGGGAATAGGAACAAGCGATTTCCTTTCCAAAGGATGTGACTCAGAAGTTACCCACATCACTTTTGCTCACTTCCCATTGACTGGAATTCATCACATGACTATATCTAGCACAGAGGAGTCTCAGAAATACGGTCTCTAACTGGACAGCTTGTGGTTGGCTGAAAAAAACAGAGGTTCTGTACCAAAGGCAGGAAGAGGAAGAGACTGATATTGGGGGAAGAGTTGGTGGGTTTTGCCACAGAAGTATTTTAATTATTGTTATATTTTAAATATTTTTCAATTGTGGTTTTGATTTTAATTCTCCAGTGTTTTCTTACTTTGGTAATCTGATATATTGCATCATGATAAAAGAATATTGTTTCTACCCTGGGGAATTTATAAGGGTTTGTGGATATTTCACAGGCCTCTAAAAAGGAGGTGTTTTCTCTGTCGTTAGTTTATAAGATTTGATATATACTAATTAGGATTTAGGAGCTCTGGTAGCGTAGTGCCTAAGGCACTTGACTGCTAACCAGAAGGCTGGTGGTTGAAACCCACCAGCCACTCCTCAGAAGGAAGATGGGGCGATCTACTTCCATAGTGATACTGCCTCAGAAACCCAGGGGAGGGGTCACTATGAGTCGGGTCTGACTCGACAGCACATAACAACAACAACATCATTATCATTTAGGAGCCCTGGTGGCACAATGGTTAAACCCTTGGCTGCTAACCTAAAGGTCAGTGGTTCAGGCCTACCAGCATCTCCACAGGAAAAAAGGACAATCCATTCCTGTAAAGATTCAGCCTAGGAAACCCTATATACCCTATGGGTAGTTCTATCCTGTCCTGTAGGATTGCTGTGAGTCGGAATCAACTCAACAGCACGTAACAACAACATTTATCATTTATGCCTTGAATGTCCTTCCTTAATTTTGCCCTCTTTCGTTTAATGGACCAAAAGACATAAAGTCCTCCAATACTGTTGTGTTTATATTTCTCTTTGCATCGTGGTATCTTTTGGTTTATGGATATTGATGCTACATTGTTTGTGTATGTAGTCATGGAGAAGAACAAACAGTGCACTGACAGAAATGTAATGAATCTGGGCGATCTCATTTCCCAGTTGTTGGAAGTTGCTTCATTCTAGTCCCAACATAATACATGGAGGAAAATAGCTATATTCCTGGAGCCTGTTTTGTCTTACTTTAGAGTGAATAGTAATGTCTTTTTAATCTGAGTGAATGTTTCTATTTTTCACTTACCATACAGGTAATTCTGACTCAAAGGACAGAAGAGGTGAGCTGCTCACCTTGTTGTTTGTTGTCCCTTCTACACAGTGTACGGTATTTGTGTGCGTTTCCTCTGCTCACAGTCTGTGGTACCCATGCATCTGTAGCTGTGTTTTGTGTTTACTTTAAGGTGTTTCCATATTAACTTCATAGAGAAGAATAACAGAAACAAGTATTCAACATTAAATTTTTTTAAATGCAGATTAAGGATTCTAACAGTTACCATGTATTTTAACAAGTAATAAAATATCTTACTTTGTCATGTCACCTTATTAATACTACTTTTTGGCTAAGATTGGGCCATAATTTCATTGTCATAGTTAATTTGTAATTTCTAGACCATGGTTACTTTTAAGCATTCTGGTTTTGTGGTGATTGTTTTTTTTCTAGTCTATGAAATATTGACTCTTTGTGACTTTATATGAATTTTATGGATTTTCCGCCTTCTTGTGGAAATTAGAGGAGCTTTGGTGGTACGGTGCTTAAGGTATTTGGTTGCTAACTGTTCTGGTTACCTAGTGCCACTCTTAACAAGAATATACCACAAATGAGATGGCCTTAGCAAACAGGAGTTTATTCTCTTACAGTTTGGAGGCTTTAAGTCCAAGTTCAAAGTGCCAGGCTCTAGGGTCTGGGTGAAAGCCCCTCAGCCTTGGAGCTCTGCCTCCAGCTCCCAGCCCACTGAAGCTAAAGACACTCAAACAGCTGCTGGCTGCTGAGACTGCCAAACCCAAGGTTGACAAGTAAAAAGGCACAGTCTCGATATTACCAAATCACACAGCAGGCCATTAATTCAAGTCCATTGTAAGACCTAAGGTCGGCAGAGCATGGCAGGCTGCTGAACAATGACAAGGCTACATGCAGGGTTCAAGGTGCCATAAGCTAGAGACCATTCCCAAAGCTGCTGCTTATATATGGGAAGCAGACCACATACCCAAAGCAGCTACTCAGCTGCTTGTGGTAGAGCCCACCATAGAGTTGATGACCGGTCTCATGGGGAATAACTCCCAGCAGCTGCCCAGCCACTCAACCAGGCCTAGCCAAGTTGACACACAAACATAACCACCACACTAACCAAAAAGTTAGTGGTTTGAACCCCCTAGCCATTCTGTGGAAGAAAGATGAGACGGTCAGCTTCCTTAAAGATTTATAGCCTTGGAAACCCTAAGGAGCAGTTCTACTATGTCTTATAGGATCTCTATGAGTTAGAATCAACTTGATGGCAGTGGGTTTGGTTTTTGGTGTTTGGTGGCCTAAAATGCTGTGTCAGTGGTCTATTCAGGACTGCTGAATGCCTGGTCACCAGAGACTAGGAGCTCATAGGGGTAGTCATGTAGAAGTGGCATGTTTTGTCTAGGACAATAGTAAGACTGCCATCAGAGAATATGAGAAAGGAGAGATCATCCAACAAAATGTTCTTTATATTTGAATTTAGACAGTGTTAGTCTGTGAAGCAGTTTTTTTCATCATGATTTCTGAATGAGCTTCTGAGTGGCAAAGCCTCATCTTTCCCCCTCATATCAGGCACTTTGTGAATGTATTTTCTCCTTTAAATGTTCCATTAACTAAGGTGGTGAGTAATGTATTTCCATTTACTTAATCATCCTAAGAGATTATCACACTACAGGTTGTTGTTGTTGTTGTTGTTGTTGTTGTTGTTTGCCATCGAGTCGGCCCCGACTCATAGCGACCCCTCCTTGGGTTTCCGAGGCAGTATCACTACGGAAGTAGGAATGCCCAACCTTCCTTCCGAAGAGTGGCTGGTGGGTTTGAACCGCCAGCCTTCTGGTTAGCAGTCAAGTGCCTTAGCCACTATGCTACCAGAGCTCCATCACACTACAGGTAGTCCCCATTTTATAGCAGGGTTCCATTCCAGCAACTCTATCCTAAGTCCTGATGTTAGTTGGATACCTCTTTTTTTATTTTTCATTATTACCACCTTTTATTATCAGTAGCTTTATAAGTCTGATTTTTATTTGTCTTTGGGTGTTGGAAACATTGCATATAAACTTAGAGATACATTTTAACATTGTATGTTGTACTACTGCTAGTCACAAGATAAGTACCAAAAAAAAAAGGCCACAGTCTAAGTCAGGGACTACCTATACTAGTAAAAAGTATGGTAGGGATTTGAACCCCCAGGTCTGTCTGATTCTAAAGCCTCATGCTCTGAAAATTACTTTCTTTTGACCTCATTTTGAAATGAAAATTTGGCTAGATAAATAACTCCAGGTTCCCTATCCTCCCAAAGAATCTGTAGACAATGCACCATTGACTTCTGGGAGGTATCTTAGATGAGACTCAAGTGTAAATTTGATTCCTGTTTCTCTGTAGGTGTTCTGGTTACCTAGAACTGCTCTAACAGAAATACACCACAAAGGGATGACCTTAACAAACAGGAATTCATTCTTTAATAGTTTGGAGCCTTTGAGTCCGAGTTCAAAGTGCCAGGCTCTAGGGGCTGGGTGAAAGCCACTCAACCTTGGACTTCAGCTTTGCTTCCTACTCCCGGCCGACTGGAGCTAGAGGCTTTTCTTCACTCAGGCAGCTGCTAGCTACTGAGACTGAAAAACCCAAGGTTGACAAGTAAAAAGGCATAGTCCTGATGTTACCAAACCATATGGGGGCTATTAATTCAAATCCATTGAAAGTCCCAAGGTTGGCAGAGCATAGTAGGCTGCTGAACGATGACAGGCTACATGCAGGGTTCAAGCATGCCATAACCTAGAGACCATTCCTAAAGCTGTTTCTTATATACGGGAAGCAGACCACATCCAGTCAACTGCTTGTAGTAGGTCCCACCATGGAGCTGATTGCCAGTCTCATCATGGGGAGTAACTACCACCAGCTGCCCAGCCACTCAACCAGGCCTAGCCAAGTTGACACATAAACTTAACCACCACAGTAGGGAATCTTATTTCTTCCCTTGAAAGTTTTTAAGGATGGCTTGTTGGGATTGGTAGGTTGGTTTTAATACAGAATTTCAGAAATTTTGTCAGGATGCTTCTAGGTAAAGGTTTTTTCCTTTATTCCTGCTTAAACGTGACAGTATCATTTGGCCTGATGACTCAGGGAACTTTCTTGTATTACTTCTTTCCCTCCTCCTTGTTGTTTTCTTTGGAAACTCCTATTGAACAGATATTAGATCTCCTAGATTCATCCAGCTTGTCTCTGCTCACATTATTCCATCTCACTCTTACTTTTGCTTACTCAGTTTTCACTTATGCCAATTCTCCTTTTCAGACTTTTTGCTGAGTTCCTTCCTCTAATCGTGTTTTTGTAAGAACTCTTTTTTAAATACTTAGATTGTTCTTTTTTTTATGTTTTTATTATTATTATTATTATTATCATGGTAAAAATATATATAACAAAACATTTGCCAAGTCAGCAGTTTTCACATGTATAATTCAGTGACGTTGATTATGCTTATCATGTTGTGCAGTTATCACCACTGTCATTTTCCAAGTTATTCCTCAACCATTAACAAAACTCACTGTGCCCTAAACAGGACTCCCCTTTTCCCCTCCCTCCCAGCTCTGGTTACCACTAATACTTTGTTTTGTTTCCTCATTGATGCACTGTTCTCTTATACAGAGTTCAATATATTTTTAAAGATTTACTATTCTATGTTTTATATTAACTCTGTGTCCCAGGACTACCATTGTACTCTTTGGCATTTGTGTAGGTTACGTGTAGGGCTTTGGTTGAGCTTTGCTTAGGAGCATTGAGTAGGTAGGATTGTGCTCACAGTAGAAATTTCTTCAGGAGGACAGCAGGCATATATTCTAAACCAGGGGTTCAGTCATGGTTTAGGAAGCTGGGAAACAGTTACCTGATTTGGTTACCTAGTGGCCCTCTAACAGGAAATACCACAAATGGGATGGCCGTGCAAACAGGAGTTTATTCTCTTCCCATTTCGGAGGCTAAAATTGCAAGTTCAAAGTACCAGATTCCAGAGGCTGGGTAACAGCGCCTCCCTCGACCTTGGGCTTCAGCTCTGCCTCTTGCTCCCAGCCCACTGGAGCTGGGGGCTTTCTTCACTCAGGCAGCTGCTGGCTGCTGAGGCTAACAAACCCAGGTTGACAAGTAAAAAGGCACAGTCCCAATACTACCAAACCACACAGCAGGCTGTTGATTTAAGTCCATTAAGAGTCCTAAGGAGCTCTGGTAGCGTAGTGCCTAAGGCATTTGCTGCTAACCAGAAGGCTGGTGGTTCAAACCCACCAGCCACTCCTCGGAAGGAAGATGGGGCAATCTACTTCCATAGTGATACTGCCTCGGAAACCCAAGGAGGGGTCGCCATGAGTCGTCTCCGACTCGATGGCACACAGCAACAAACAACAAAGAGTCCCAAGTTAGGCAGATCACATGGCAGGCTGCCGAATAACAACTAGGCTACATGCAGGATTCAAGCATGCCAAAGGCTACAGACTGTTCTTGAAGCTTCTTCTTATACAGTGGGAGCAGACCACATCCCCAAGCTACTTCAGTAGATTCCATCATGGAGCTGATTACCAGTCTCACCATGGTGAGTAACTTAAATCCAGCTACCCTGCCCCTCAACTAGGCCCAGCCAAGTTGACACATTACCTTACCTACTACATGATCTGTTAAGCAGAGCTGCCTTTCTTACCCCTCTTTGTCTCTTCTGGCTGCCTGACATTATCTCAGGACCACCCATGTTCTTTGCCCTCAGGGCTCACCTAGGAAGCCCTCTGTGGACCTAGTATACACAGCAATCATAAACTGTGTGTGGGACCCTGGAAGCCAGTTCTAACCAAACCAGAAAAAAAGGAACATTAATAAGAAAATTGGGAAAACTTAAATAGTAGCTGGATATTAGATGATTTAAGGAATTAGTATTATTTTTAACGTATTTTTTACCCTAAGAATTAGTATTGTTTTTCAGATGTTATCATAGTGTTGTGATTAAGAGTCCTCACCTCTTATTTGTTGTTGTTAGCTGCCATTGTGTCGATTCTGACTCACAGTGACCTATGTGTGCAGAGTAGAACTCCATTTCACATGGCTTTCAGAAGCCTGTCACCAGACCTTACTTCCGAGGCACCTCTAGGTGGGTTTGACCTTGCCAGCCTTTCCAGTACTTAACCATTTGTACCACTTAGGAACTCCATTTCATCTCCTGATTATAAATACTAAAATAATTATGGTTGAAATTCTGTGTCTCAGATTTGCTTTCAGATAACCCAGTGGTGGATGGGATAGATATAGATAATAATTCTCAACTGGGAGTGATTTTTCTCACCCAAAAAAAGGACATTTGACAATAAATGGAGAGGTTTTGGTTGTTATAACTGGGACAGGGGGCATCTACTGGATAGAGGCCAAGGATATTAAACATCCTACAATATACTGAATAGTGCCCTGCAACAAAAAATTATCCAGCCCAAAATAGCATCAGTATGAGGTTGAGAAACCCTGGTGTAGATGAAAAAATTGGCATAATTTTGAACGTTTGATAATGTTGAAGCTAAGTGGTAAATACATGTGTTCTCTTTACACCTATGTAAGGTTGAAAGTTTTCTAAAATAAAAAGTTTGAAAATATATGTGCTAATTGTGGCACCACTCTCTCTAACAAACTTCCCACTCTCTTCCACGTGTTGTTTTTCTAGCTGAGCCTCTGGTTGAGACACCTCAGCTGTCACTCAGCCTGTGGTTGTATTGGCCCTAGTCAGCAGGTCTTTGGTTAAATACTTTACTAGTATCCTGACCCATTTTTATCCCCAGTCCCAGTTGACTCTGAGCTTGAAGTGCTTTCAGGTCTATTTTCACTAGTCCCTTGTTTACCTGGAGGTTCTTCAGTTCTGATTGATCTCTTCAACAGTCCAGTCTGTCTGTTTGTCTTCCAGAAATTCCTCAGAGTTTCTGGTCTACGAGTAGCATAGTACCTAAGGCATTTGACTGCTAACCAGAAGGCTTGGCAGCTCAAACCCACCAGCCACTTCTCGGAAGGAAGATGGGGCAGTCTACTTCCATAGTGATACTGCCTTGGAAACCCAAGGAAGGGTTGCTAGGAGTTGGGTCTGACTCCATGGCACATAACAACAACAACAAGTGCCATCCTTTACTCCCTTCCAGATATGCTTTTGATTCATTAAGTATTTTTATATTTCTTCTGCCATTTTAGTATCTTTTGGGAGAAGGGAGAAGTAAATTTATGGATTCGGCCACTATCTTGAGCCAAGTGTCTCTATTACCTTCTCATACTACCTGGTATAAAGCCCTCTGTGATTAACATTTAACAGATATATTTACTGATAAATTATTATCTTTTATTCATTTACTTAGCTTAGTCTAGTACTTGTTTAGTGTTTGCTATATCCCAGACCCTGTGTTAGGTTTTAGGTATATAATGAGAAGCAAAGCAAATAAGTAATCCTTGTCTTGTGCGATTTATAGTATAAACACTCAATAATCAACTATCCTCAAATACGTATATGATTACAAAGTATGATAGATAGTATCAAGGGAAATAACAGAGTGCTCTATGGGAATAATAAAATAATAGCTAACATTGACTGAGGACTTAATGTGTGCTAGTTAACTGCGCCAAGAATTTTATGTGGATTGTTGTTGTTAGATGCCATCAATCAGTTCCAACTCATGGCAACCCCATGTACAGTAGAATGAAATACTGGCCCTGCAACATCTTCACAATCATTGCTGTGTTTGAGCCCGTTGTTACAGCCACTGTGTCAATCCATAGATTACCTCATTTAATCATCACAATAATTCTTACTTGAGAGATGAGAAAATTGAGACTTAGAAATGTTAGGATCCTAATATAGTATTGGGAAGTCAGAGTAGACTTCTCTGGGAAAAGTGACACTTAAAAGTGAGAACTGGCTATGCTCACCAGAATGAATAACATGTTCAACGACCTAAGGAAGGAATGAACTCGGCATGGAATGACATTAGAGGCTGAAATTTAGTGAACAAGGAAAGAGTGGCAGGAGATAGGGTTAAAATCAGAACCCATTGCCATCTAGTTGATCCTGACTCATGGTGACCCATATGTTACAGAATAGAACTGCTCTATAGAGTTTTCTTGGCTTGTGATATTTACAGAAGCAGACTGCCAGACCTTTGTTCTATGTCACTGCTAGGTGAGTTGACAACATCAACTTTTAGGTTAGCAGTCAAGTGCAAATTGCTTGACCTGGAGAGACCTGGAGATAGGGTTAGGTAGGGACTAATTCGAAGAGGTGGTTGTACGTTTGGATGATTTCATTCCAATAGCTTGGGAAGCCATTGAGAAATTTTAGGTAAAGGAGGTACATGATCTGATTTATTTGCTTAGCGATCACTTTGCCTGCTTTATGGAGAGTGGATTGTCGCGACAGAGGCTTTTTGTGATCCAGATGAGGGAGGATGTGGATTGGGACTGCAGTGGCGAGAACAGAAAAAAGGCAAATGTGAGATCTTGGTTCTATCCCTAAAATACGTAATTTGCAGCTGGGTTGGATATAGAAGGTGAGAATGAGGGAGAAATCAAGGAGATTCCCATGTTTCTTGCGAGCAGTAGGGTTGATGGCATCCCTATTATTGAATGGTAAGAGATAGTTTTTAAAAAACAAAGTTTGTGTTGCCTGCAGCATGTAAAGTGGAGATGGTTAATAGGCAGTTGAGAGTCTAGAGAAGAGTATAGTACCAGGGACAGAGCCCTAAAAAACTCTCAACATTTAAAGACCTGGTAGTAGAAGAGGAACAGCTAGCAAGTGAAACTAAGAGGGGCAGGAGAGAGGTAGAAAGAAAATCAGAAGAGTGCTTTATTATAGAAACCTAGAGAGGAAAATGGTTCAAAGAGGAGGGAGTGGTCAGCTGGTTTGAATGCTTATTTTAAGATGAGAGCTATTAAAGTATGTTTGAAAAATTGCCAACAAAGAAGCATAGTTAACATCTCCTCTTTGTGTGTGTGTGTGTGTGTGTGTGTGTGTGTGTGTT
>NW_006921607.1:2055763-2070003 GCF_000298275.1 Orycteropus afer afer | reverse complement strand
CCAAGATTATCTTCTGTGTCTGTGTCAATTGGTTTCCCTTTTCTTTGTTGAAGAGGGTCTGTGCAGTCCTTCTGCCTAGTCTGCCATCTTGCCGGAACCAACATCTCTTATCTCTTAAAAAACAAAACAAAAAAAGTTTTTGACCCCGCATCTTCCTCCAGCTGCCGATCCTCTTCTCTGGATTCCTTTAGGGTAGAAGTCTTCAAATAAGGAGTTGGTGTCTCACTGTCTTCTCTTTCTGTTCCCTCTTTCATTCACTTAGGCTTTCTCACCCGCTGCCCAAGTGAAACCACTCTTGAAAGGGTCATCAAGAGCTGCCGTCTTACTAAATCCACTATCACTTCTCTGTCCTTATCCTCCTTAATCTGTTGGTGATACTTGACTGAGTTGATCACTTCTTCCTTGAAAAACTCTTGTTTTTGGCTTCTGTGACTCCACATTCTGCTGGATTATCTTCTACCTTTTGACTGCTTATGAGTCAGTCTAGCTGATCTTGTAAGATAATATAAAACCAGTTATCTCTCCTGCTCAGAGCTCTCCAGTCACAGTGTTTCTTACCATATTCAAAATTAAATCCATAATCATTACCAAGGCCTACAAGGCCCTAAGTGTTCCAGCTCCTGGCCACCTCCCAGCCAAATCTTGTACACTCGCCCTTGTGCTATTTGTTGAATCCACCAAGTTCCTAAGGGCTAGTATACTTGCTACTCCCTGTGGCTGTCAAGCTTTCCTCTCAAGTGTTTGCATAGTTCGTTTCACATTACTCTGCTCAGGTACCATCTCCTCAGAGAGACCTTCCCAAACCTGTCTAGCTGTCAATTTATCTGTCCCAACCACTGCCCCCAATTCATCACTCTCTATCCCCTTACCCTGCTTATTTCCTTCATAAAACTTGTCACCGTCTGAAATTACTTGTTTATGAACAGGGCCCCCTTCCTCTCACAGAATGTAAGCTCTCAACCACTTGTCTGCTTGGCCATTTCTCTATCCCCAGTATCTCCATCAGTATTTGGCATGCAATAGCTGGCCCATAAATACTTTTTGAATGAATGCTGCTAAGAGGTTGAATAAGATGAGGATGGGAATGTTTCCTTTGGATTTGGCAATGTGGAATTTGTTGGTGTCATTGATGAACAATTTAAATGGAGCACCGAGGGTGAAAATCAGAGCCAAAAAAAAAAAAAAAAAACAGGTAAGCAGAGAAAACGAGATGAGGAAATTGAAGATTTTTACCAACTTCTTGGAAGGAAGGTTGGGCAATCTACTTTCATAGCCACCTTGGAAACCCAAGGAGGGGTCGCTAGGAGTTGGGTCTGACTCGACGGCACGTAACAACAACAACTTCTGCGGTCTGAAATTGACTGAACATGCAATCAAGATGTGTTGTTGCTGGTGATTGGAATGCAAAATTCGGAAACAAAGAACAGTCGCTGGTAGTTGAAAATTACGGCCTTGGTGATAGAAATAATGCTGGAGGTCACATGATAGGATTTTGCAAGACCAATGATTTACTCATTGCAAATACCTTTTTTCAATAACACAAACAGTGGCTATACACATAGACCTCGCCAGATGGAATACACAGGAATCAGATCTACTACATCTGTGGTAAGAGGCAGTGGAGAAGCTGTGTATCTTCAGGCAAAACAAGGCCAGGAGCTGATTGTGGAACAGCCCACCAACACTTCATATGCAAGTTCAAGTTGAAGTGGAAGACAATTAAGACAATTAAAACAGAGAAATTGTGGGATGACATCAAGAACATCATCCATGAAGAAAGCAAGAGGTTATTAAAAAGTCAGGAAGAAAAGACCAAAATGGATGTCACAAGAGACTCTGAAACTTATCCTTGAGCAAAGAGTAGCTAAAGCAAAAGGAAGAAATGACAAAGATAAAAGAGCTGAACAGAAGATTTCAAAAAGCAGCTCGAGAAGACAGAGCCAATTATTATAATGAAATGTACAAAGTCCTGGAGTTAGAAAACCAGAAGGGAAGAACAAGCTTGGCATTTCTCAAGCTGAAAGAACTGAAGGAAAAAAAATAACCTTCGATTTGTAATATTGAAAGATTCTATGGGCAAAATATTGAATGATGAAGGAAACATCAAAAGAAGAGGGAAGGAATACAGAGTCACTATACCAAAAATAATTGGTCGATGTTCATCCACTTCAGGAGGTGGCAAGTGATCAAGAACCAGTGGTATTGAAGGAATTGGCAAAAAACAAGGCTCCAGGAATTGACTACCCAGAGACATTTCAACAAACAGATGCCACACTGGAGTCACTCACTTGGTTATGCCAAGAGATTTGGAAGACAGCTACCTGGCCTACTGACTGGAATACATCCGTATTTGTATCCATTCCAAAGAAAGGTGATCACACAGAATGTGCAAATTATCAAACAATGTCATTAATATTGCATGCAAGTAAAATCTTACTGAAGATAATTCAGAAAAAGCTGCAACAGTATATTGACAGAGAACTTCCACAAATGCAACCTGGATTCAGAAGAGGACGTGGAATGAGGGATATCATTGCTGGTGTCAGATGAATCTTGACTGAAAGCAAAGAGTACCAAAAAGATGTTTACTTATGTTTTATTGACTATGGAAAAGCATTTCATTGTGTGAATCATAACAAATTATGGATAACATTGAGAAGAATGGGAATTCCAGAACACTTGCTTGGCTCATGAGTAACCCATGCATAGACCAGGAGGCTGTTGTTGGAACAGAACAAGGGGATACTGCCTGTCAGAATCAAGAAGGGAGCGTGTCAGTGCTGTAGCCTTTCACCATGCTTACTCAGTATGCTGAGCAAATAATCTGAGAAACTGGATTATATGCAGAAGAACATGGCATCAGGATTGGAGGAAGACTCATTAACAACCTGCGGTATGCAGATGACACAACTTTGCTTGCTGAGAGTGAGGATGACTTGAAGCATTTACTGATGAATATTAAAGACTACAGTATGCACTAGAGATTACACCTTAATATAAAGAAAACAAAGATCTCCACAACTAGGACCAATTAAGAGCGTCATGATAAACGGAGAAAAGATTGAAGTTCTCAAAGACTTCATATTACTTGGTTCTACAGTCAACACCAATGGAAGCAGCAGTCAGGATATCAGATGACATATTATATTGGGCAAATTAGCTGCAAAAGACCTCTTTCAAGTGCTGAAGAGCGAAGATTTTTCCTTGAAGCCTAAGGTGCGCCTAACCCAAGCCATGGTATTTTCAGCCACCTATTATGCATGTGAGAGCTTTACGATGAATAAGGAAGACTGAAGGAGAGTTGATGCTTTTGAGTTGTGATGTTGGTGAAGAATACTGAGAATACCACAGACTGCTAAAAGAATTAACAGAACTGTCCTGGAAGAAGTGCAGCCAGAATACTTCTTGGAAGCGAGAATGGCCAGAGTTCATCTGACCTGCTTGGGTCATGTTGTCAGAAGGAACCATTCCCTGGAGAAAGGTATCATGCTTGGTAAAGTGAAGGGTCCATGAAAAAAAGGAAGGCCCTCAACAAGATGGATTGACATGGTGGCTGCAACTATGGGCACAGGTATGGCAAGGATCGTGATGATGGCACAGGACAGGCACTATTTCATTCTGTTGTATCTAAGGTCACTGAGTTGGAGGTGACTCGACAGCATCTAACAACATAGAAAACACTTACAGACAGCTGTTAGGAGAAGTTAGCTGTGAAGAGAGAAATGGAGTTGGTGGTGGCTACAGGTAAATTAATTAAAGAAGCCAAGTCTTTGAGATGGCAGCAATGGGTGTAATACAGAGCACATGTGACAGGATTAACATGAGAAGGATACATCCTCCTTTTCAGCAGAAAGGAAAATGGTGGTGATAGTTACAAATCAGACTGGTTGTGTAGTTTGTGGTGGGAGGATGTGAGTGGGCAGGGCAGCTGCTATTTATTTCCTGAGTGAGGTCTTTGGTGAGAGGAGGAGAGGCCAAGTCAGCATCTGGTCAGCTGCCATGAGAAAAAAAAAAAAATCCTAACCCACTGGTACTGAGTTTGGTTCCAACTCATGGCGACCCTACAGGACTCAGTAGAACTGCCCCATTGGATTTACAAGGCTGTAAATCTTTAAACAAGCAGATTGCCTCATCTTTCTCCTGCAGAGCAGCTGATGGATTTGAACTGCAGACCTTGTGGTTAGCAGCTGAATGCTTTAAACCACTATGCCACCAGAGCTTCCTGCCATGAGATAGGAGGCTAGATATTGGTGCGGAAAGAGTGCCTTACCCTATGGAAAGGAGAGAAGGGTTACCATCTCCAAGCCAGATATTGCTGTATTCATGTTCTGGCAAAAGATGGCAAAAGGGTTAAGACAGTAGGATATAGGAAAAGGTAGAAAGGAGCATCAGCATTTTTGGATACATGATGCCTAAGGAGCTAACAGTGTCTCCTTGTTTAAACCAGGAACAATATTTTCTGTGCCAGGAAACCATTTTGAATTTATGGTAGAAAACCTGTCCTTTTCTGTTCCCCCATTTTCCAATACATGGCACTCATTGAGGCTGTGAGAGTACAGCTTGGCTTTGCACATCCAGCTTCTTACTGGGATTGGACATCTTCATGCCTTCAAATACTTGAGTATTTTCTGAGTACTAAGCACTGCTTTAGGCTTAGGGTATAGCAATAAATGAAACAAAGTCTCTGCCTTCAAGGAGTTTTTAATCTAATACAGGGAGACAGAGTAAGCAAATGTGTGGTATGTCAGGGATGGGGCAGGTAGGTCACCCTGCTCTGTCTTCCCCATCTGTCTTTCTCTGTGCCTGTGCCCTGACAGCTCCAGAAGTATTGAATGAGCCCCTTTTCCTCATCAGGGTATTTCTCTGAGCAAGCAACTTGACCCCTCCATTGTAGGCAGCAATAATGACATGTTCTATTTTCTTGATTTCAGATGAGACACCAATTATCGCAGTGATGGTGGCCCTGTCCTCTCTGCTAGTGATCGTGTTTATTATCATAGTTCTATACATGTTAAGGTGAGCACAGTAACATTTCTGCATTCCTCTGGATTTGATTTCAATACCCCAGTGACCCAGTAGGCCCACATAGCCCAGAAGACAGCGGGATAAAGTCAACAAATAGAATAGAGAGGGAATGACTCCGTAATAGCTCTAAGATCAAGTCTACTTAGAAATTATTTTAAAACTCTACATAGTCTTCCTTAAGAGCCAACCCGTTCCCTTTGCTACCGTCTGTCCAAGCCAGTCCCCCAACTCTAGTTCAGCCTGCAGCCCCGACTGGTGGTTTAGAGGCTGCGGGGGGAAGCCACAGTCTGTGTAATTAGTGATGGGTGTTTCAAGATCTTCAGATTTAGCCCTATTGAAGCATTGCCAACAAGGGCCTCAGTGAGGGTTACATGCTCAACAAAAGCCTACTCTGTTTCTAGTTGGAGTTTTGTCCTCAGACCCCTTTGAGACCCCAGACTCAGGTATGCTTAGCTGAATGATGTGAGTTACAGAATTCCTCTTTCTGGCCTTTTTTCAAGGTCCTTTAGGTACTACCATTTACTACCATTCAGTGAACAAAAGCAAAAACTACTAGGGTTTAACTCTGCCCCTAGCTTTGACCTAACCTGCTCTGTGGCTCCCTCTGTTCTTCTGGAGGGATAATGAAAGGAGAACCTTATGCATCCTCTGCAGTTTGGCATATGTCCACATTATTCTGTGGGAGACTTATGACTATACCTGTACCTACCTAGTCTGAAGCTCTGTGCTTCTCCCTGTGGGCTCCTAGGCTGTGTTAGGGAAATCGCAGGGTTTTACTTTGATGTGGATTCTCCCATTTCCCCTGCTGTATCCTGCTCACTCCTTTCTCTGGTGTGGCTGAGATCACCAGTGGGTTCCGGAACTGGAGCTGCACAGAAGAGCCATACGAGCCAGAGTACGTTGTTGGTGTTACAGAGTTGGATACCAGTGTGCTGAGAATGAGCAGGAGCATGCTGAAGGTACTCAGCATGGCATGGAGCTGCCTCAGGATGTGTGTGACCTGTTAAAAGAGGCTATTTGGTAGAAGAGACTTAGAAAGGCTGAATTGAAATCTACAAAAGTGGGAATACAAAGCCAATGATTGGCCTTTCCCACCTCTGTGTTTAGTTTTTCACTCTGAACATTTTCTCACTAGGTTCAAGAAATATAAGCAAGCTGGGAGCCATTCCAATTCTTTCCGCTTATCTAATGGCCGCACTGAGGATGTGGGTAAGGCAGCCCTTAATGCTGTGGGGAACCTCACAGGAAGAAAACCAAGAAATTAGGGGTTTCCCCATCCTGATGAAAGAATAAGACTATAAAAAGGGGAGGAAGGGAGGGGAACACTCTTAAAGAGAACAGCCCCTCAGATAGTCCCCAGAAAAGGAGCTGTGTCCCCAGGGCACTTGACCAACCTTCCTTTTGTGCACTGCAGAGCCCCAGAGCGTGCCACTTCTGGCCAGATCCCCAAGTACCAACAGGAAGTACCCACCCCTGCCCGTGGACAAACTGGAGGAGGAGATTAACCGGAGAATGGCCGATGACAACAAGCTCTTCAGAGAGGAGTTCAACGTGAGTTCTTTGTTGAGCCTGGTGTGTCAGCAAGGAGGAAGGCAGACCTAAGGTCAGGCCTTTTGAGTCATTGGGTAGAAAACAGGGTTCTAATGAGTTGAGAAGTGAAAAATATTTTACCAAGTTCATCTTGCTCCCTTGTGTATGATCATGAACAGGAAGTGAAAAAAATTTCGCTTTACCTCTCTCTTTCAGCCCTCTACTCACCCATCCATCCATCCTTGCGTCTGCCACTTTAATAAGTACTTATTGAGCATCTAATACGTGCTGGGTAGTCTAGCTGCCAGGGATATGATGGAAAACAAAAGAAGATCCAATCCCTGCTCTCAGGGAACTGACTTCCAATAGGAAAGATCCATAAACAAGAACCAAAAATAACTATGTAAGTTCAAACAGTAGTACAAGACATGAAGACTGATGCACAGTTATATTAAGTCCATATTAAGAGGTCTTCATTTAGAGTCAGAACAAGGCTTCCAGAGTATCTTAAGAGGGCGGTAAGCATAGATCAGTGCAGAAGGTGATGACCATGGCAGACTGCAGAGCATAACCCTTACCTTGGATATTTAGATTCGCAGTTTTTTATAAGTCCTTTTATGGAGGCAACAGCACACAGTAATGATGACAAAGGAAACAGAACAGTTCTAATCCCAGATCAGAGTCGCTTTCCTTGAGAAAATGATGTTTGAATTGAGACCTGATAAGTTAGCAAGACATGTGGGGGAACATTCCAGGTACCAGGAATAGCAGGACCAAAATATCAGTAGTAAGAGGGGGTGAGGAAGAGGCATATTCAGAAAATTATAGAAGGCCTGTGTGTGGCTGAATGGCAGAGACTCAAGAAAAAGTAAAAAGATGAGACAGGAAGATGGCTGATACAGACCATAGATCTTGTAAATTGTCATGAGAAAAGTGGAAAACCATAGACCAACCAGATTTATATTTTGAAAAATCACACTTGTTGCTTTATGGAAAAACCAGTGGGGAGACCAGTTAGAGGCTGCAAAAGTTGTTAAGGCTGCCCTAGTACATTGACCGGAGGTGGTAACAATGAGGGAGAGAGAGGTATGAATTTAAGGATATAGAGGGGCAGTTTCAGAGTTGGCTAATTCATCAACTTGCATATGGTTAAACTCTTGATTTCCTTTGTAACATTCCACTCAGCCATGAGTGATGTGTTGACTTTCTCTCTTAGGCTGGCTCCCCTAATGATGCCAAAATGGCTGCCCTGGTACCAGGGAGCTATCACAAAGTCTAGTAGGAAAAGGGTGGTTGTCTCTTCCTGTGCATCTCAGTGAAGACGACTTTCCCAGAAGCTCTGGAAGCATTTTCTCTCAAATGCTGCTGCTTAAGCATGTCATGAGCAGGGGAGAAATAGGTTACTGTGACTGACTGAAACCAGGCTGGTTTATACCTGGGTCATGTGGGGGACAGGCAAACAAATCCTTTGGTAGCAAAAGGAAAGGAGGAATATGTTTTGGGTGGCTGGAATATGTTTTGAGCAGTCAAAGCTGATCCACATTAAAAGGTTTAAGAGAATTGAGAGCAATGTGGTCCTATTTTCACTTTGAGAAAATCGTTAGCTACAATGTGGAGAATAGATGGAGGGAGGCAAGATTTAACACAGGAGACTGTTTACCAGGTAAGAGTTAATGAAGTAGCTTGGCCCCTTTCCTTCCGGTTATTAGAAAAATAACTCCAGTTAATACTTAGTGATTGAGTACATTTACCATATCTCACAAGACAGCATCCCAGTCTCAGCACGAGAGCTGGATCTTTGTTAGGCCTTTCTACTGTTTTATTATCTGTAATAGCAGCTGCTTTTGGGTGATGGGGTATGTGATCCCATTCTCATACTTCTTTTTGTGCAAAATGAGCTCTTTATTTCTTTGTTTAAAAGTAATGTTCTTTAAGATCCCATGATAAGGCATTCCAGTAAATCCTTTGATGGTGATATTCCTAGAGGCATGATAGACAACTTCAGATAGATGTGCTGAACACATTACTGTGTTTCCTCAGCAGAAGGAATCCAGTTTGTAGCTGGCTGATACTCTGGTTGCCATATTAAGGTCTTAGAGTTTATCCCTCTTATTGGCATTTGGAGCTCTCTGCAGTGATAAGTCCAGGTAGTCTTTGTGAGCAGAAATCTGTATTGTTGAGACCTTTCTCTCTACCTCTGCTATGATAGCCATTGTGGTCATGAGTTCATTGGGCCGGCATTGGGATGGTGAGGGAAAGGGCTGGCCAACATCTCCTGAGTTTTAGCATTGAATGCCATTAGGTGAGCATTCACATGGAGCATAAACATTTCCCATCTTACTTGTTCCAGTTATCTATTACCCAGGGATCAGTTTAGATCCTGACCTCCAGTGAGGTAGACAGCATGACATCTGTTCACTGAGAGGATTTCTGTTTTATACTGTCATTCAGAGCCATCACTTAAGTAGGTTACCCCACAGCAGTCTATTTCTGGTGTGGGCCAGCCTATCTCCCAGAGCCATTTGTATATCAGGCTGGACATTTTTCTTCAGTCAACTATTAATTAAGATTAGACCATCAGAAATGTCTAAAAGAATAGGGTTGTATGGCAGGCATTCTATACACATCACTTCCAGCTGATGGTAGAATCCTTTTGGGCATGTCCGAGTTTATGTTAATCACATAGTTTATGGTGAGAAGTTGAAGTCATTAGGATACCTGCTGTTCCATGGTCAATCAGGCTTACTTACAGTCTCCACCAGAACCCAATACTAAGCTAGGACATGGTCTTGCTGACAAAATCATGGCCTTGGCACCAAATCCTACGATGTTTCATTATGATTCTCCTACTCAGCCTTACCACAGACACTGGGAACCCCATAGAATATACCAGAGTCAATTTCTTCATGGCCTGGGTCAGATCATGCCACCAGCATGTGGTCCATGTTGTCTCCAAAATCCAAATTGGTCCAGCAATCAATGTTCTCCTTCTTAATGGAGAAGGAGCAGTTGCTTGTTCTTTACGTTGGAGGAGAGATCCTAATATGCCCCAGGCCTTTGGACCTTCAGAAATTTGGCTCAAGCTGCAGGGCACTGCATTTTTATGTCTGCCACATACATCAAGGATACATAACTTCATGCTCGTCAAGTTACTTTCAGCTCTATGTCATCAGCATAGTTGTCAGGACAATATCCTAGAAAACAGTAAGACAAAATCCCTATGAACCAAATCAGAGCACAGACAGATCAGGACAGTGTATCTCTGAGGCTGTCCCTACCATGAGAAAGGGAAACTGTTTCAGGTAGTCTTTGTGCATCTTAAAGGAAAAAACATGCATGCACCTCATTAATATACTTGTCCAGGGACCAGGGGCTGAGCTAATATTTAGGAAGGATAGTACAGTGCAGAAATAATTGCCAGTCTGGTGTCACTTCATTCCGTTTACCATAATCCACTGACATCCTAAAAGACCTGTCAGTCTTCAGTGTTGGTCTGTTTGGTGGTGTGCATCAAATGGGGATGGGGGTTGATAGAAAATATCACAATAGCTAGTACTGGTAGTTATTGAGCACTTGCTCCATACCATCACTAAACTCAGACATGTAATGAATTATCTTATCATTACTCTGCAACATTTTAAGTCTTCTGTAGCACTTAGAATCTCTAGTTTCAGCTAGGGGTTTAGCCTTTTGACAGAGAGAGGGTACTATTCAAGGGGCTTGCATTTGCCCTTTCTACCATGGTGCTTTATCCAATGGGTGAGGAGGCCAGTGTGGATATTCTGCCACTTGGTGTTGTCAAAAGACATTGAATCTCAGTAATAAAATCACCTATTTAAGAACCAAACTCATTGCCATCAAGTCGATTCTGACTCACAGCAACCCCGACTGGGTTTCCGAGGCTGTAAATCTTTATAGAAGTAGGTCGCCCCATCTTCTTTCTGCGGAACAGCTGGTGGGTTTGAACCACCAACCTTCTGGTTAGCAGCCAAATGCCTTATCCACTACTCCACAAGAGCTCCTTAAAAGATGAGGTTTATTGGGGCAGAAGATTCACAGATCAGTAGCACCAAACAAAAAGTGGAAAGGTACAACAATGAAAGTATCAACAGTGATTTTGAGGTGCTGTCAGGATCTCATTGGTCAATAAGGGTGGCTTAAGTTTGATAAAGACAAATGTTAGTTCAGTTGACTTACGGGCATTGTCCACTCAGCCATCAATGCCGTTTTGCCAATCTCATAACTCTGTTTTTTATTTCATTTGATATGCTGTAAATATCTGTTCTAACTATTCAGTGGGTAATGTGAAGCCAGTTCAGACTAAAATTGTCCCATCATCTGGCCTACAAAGGTTCAATTCTAATTAGCCTATTACAGTGGAACTCTGGGTATCCAAGAATTAGCTAAGGGCCAGAGTCCAAAAGATGTATTTCCCTTTACCCAGTGCTCGGTTCCATGATAAATGGCTGAAGATGCTAGGGAAAGATGAGAAGAAAGGAACATGGTACATATATATGGATGTGCTGTGGTATGGTTATCCTTACACGTGCCTGGCCTCCCCATCGTTGAAGGGTTCTGGGTCTATGAACTGACCCAGGCCTGGAGGCTGGATGAGAGAGACACTTCTCTAGTATGGTGGTTCTAATCAAGCCCCTTCAACTCACCAAGGCTGGCTACCTCCCACTGCCACTATTGGGAGCTACACAATGAATTAACTACACCCAGAGATGTCTGAACCCTGATGACCATGGCCTCCAAGGCTACTTACATCCCAGTAAGGTCATGAATCCCATTTTGATACCAATCTCTTCCACCAGCATCTCACTATGGTGTGGACAGCCAAGAAAGCACTTCAAAAGGATTCCAGTGCTTTCCTCACCACTGTCCACCCTCCAGCAAGTCACATGTTGTGGATCCCATCAGGGGGCATGCTGAATGAGAGTGTCAGTAGGAAGATTGTGCCTATTTATATCCCTTCTACCATTCTCATCTCCCCTACTTTGTGCCAGTGGCTTTCTGGCTTTTCATTGTTGCTTAGCTGACTCCAGCATTCAGCCCATTTCCACTGGCCAACCTAGCTCAGCATTAGAACCTTGGTCAGTTACCTGAGCTGTTGGCACTACTGCAGAAGTTCACTTAACTGTAACCATAACTAGAAATTTGGCCTTAGCTAAAAATTATGCTCTCCCCTCCTTGTCTAACATTCCCAAATCTTTATCAACAGCTGTTCCTATGATTTTTAATGATCCAACTCTATGAATTCCTGCAGTTTCTTCCTGGTATTAGTTACTGCTTTTTCTACTTTGTTCATGTCAATTGTCCCCTACATTGTGTGATTTTCCATGAGCAATGAGAGCTGAGCTGGAGGGCAGTTTTCATTGTCAAAGCAAGATGCAGTAGAGAGTGTAATTAAGAGATTTGGAAGGTGACTTTCTCCAAGTCTTTTTTTCCTTTCAGCATCATTTCATTTGTCTCACTTAAAGCCCTGTGAGCCCTGTGTTTCACATAAACAGCCACAAAAGATACAAATGCATTTGAAAGTAAAATGCAGCAAACAGTCGAATTCTGAAACCTTAAATTTGGTTTGGAAAATATATAGCACAATCTTAAAAAAGATCTGAGTTTCATTCTGTGATTGGAGGTGAGCATTTGATGTTGGAGCTGGGCTTTTTCTTATTACTTGATATTGTCAAAAATAAACCTTTTACTCATTGCTATCAACATTTCTAGTCTCCTTTTAATTGGGACTTCCCACTGCTTTACCACCAGCTAGAACACATAGCAAGTAATCACAAGCAATGACCTGAGTAGCTATTGTACTACTGTGAACCATGTTCTTTCCTATTCTGCAAATTGGTTGACAATTCCTTTCCCTCCATCTGAGCCCAGTGATCAGGTTCACATCACCCACGTTTCCCTCCAAGAGTCTCTCAATTACAGCTTACTTTCTGATACTAACTGGTAGGTCAGTTAAGATTCTTTAGTTAAAAACAAGAGAAGTCATCTCAACTAAATTAAGCTAAACACAAGCAAAGCTGTCAATTTAGGAAAACTGGCAGAATTGATGGATGAGTATTTAAGTGTTAAACATCTGTGACAAATAAAACCATTTAAAAAGTGGCTAACTGGGAAAAAAAAATCACCCATTATAAATTAAGAACTTTAATAAATATATGAGAAAAATATATAAACAATCCAGTAGAAAAATTGGCGGTTCACAGAAAAAATACACACAGTCCATAAACATGTGAAAAGACACTTAACTATATCTGTTAATCAGGGAAATACAGATTAAACTTTTACTTTGGGTCTATCAGATTTGAAAACTGAAAAATTGATACCAAGTGTGGGCAAAGGTATGGAGATACAGATACTCTTGTACACAGGTGGTGGGAGTTTAAATTGGTGTAGTTGGGAGGATTATTTGGCAGTTCTTATCAAGATTTGAAAGGAGCCTGATAGTGTAACAGTTCAACACTGAGCTGCTAACCAAAAGGTTGGCAGTTTAAACTCACCCAGCAGCTCTGCAGGAGAGAGACCTGGCAATCTAGTGCCATAAACATTAAAACCAAAAACCTGTTGCCATCTAGGTCTGACTCATAGTGACCCTATAGGCCAGAATAGAACTGGCCCCTAGGGTTTCCAAAGCTATAAATCTTTATGGAAGCAGACTGCCATATCTTTCTCCTACAGAGCAGCTGATGGGTTCAAACTTCCAAACTTTGTTTAACAGCTGAGCACTTAACCACTGCACCACCAGAGAATCTGACTGATCCAGGGAATCTTCCTGTAAAGATTCCAAAACCAAGAAACAAACCCATTGGCATCAAGTTGATTCCAACTTAGTGTCCATAGGGTTTCTAAGGCTGTAAATCTTTACGGAAGCAGACTGCCTCATCTTTGTTCTGCAGAGCAGCTGGTGGGTTCAGACCGCCAACCTTTTGGTCAGATGTTAAATGCTTTAACCATTACACCACCAGAGCTGCTTTTCCTATAAAGATTATAGCCTAATTATGGTAAACTGTGGTCAATGTCATGAGACAAAGTGTGGTGTACACTGCTCTATAGAAAGTGAATTTGCACTGTAAATCTTCACCCAAATCACAATTTAAAAAAATAAAAAATAAAAAACCAAACCAAAAAAAAAAAGATTATAGCCTAGAAAACCTATGGGGTAGTTTTGCTTTGTCACACTGGGTTGCTGTGAGTCAAGATTAACTCTGCAGCATCTAACAACAACATGAAGATTTAAACGCTGTGCACTCTGATCTAACTTTTGGGACTCTTGGTCTAACAGAAAGCCCGTATGTGCACAAATATATATTTGTATTAGGATATTCATCACAACATTGTTTATAATAATAAGGAAAATAAAAAGCAAATATTTATCAGATGGCAGAATGGATAGATCATCTCTTGCATCCATTATGAAATTCTGTACTGGCATTGAAAGAACATACTGACATAAAAAGATCTTCAAGTTATTGTTATGTTGGAAGACACATTGCAGAGGAGTATGTATGGTATAGGAGCTCTGGTAGCGTAGTGCCTAAGGCACTTGACTGCTAACCAGAAGGCTGACGGTTCCAACCCACCAGCCACTCCTCGGAAGGAAGGTTGGGCAATCTACTTCCGTAGTGATACTGCCTCGGAAACCCAAGGAGGGGTCGCTATGAGTCGGGGCC
>NW_006921607.1:2028998-2055383 GCF_000298275.1 Orycteropus afer afer | reverse complement strand
TTTTTTTAAGTCTTGAAGGCTCTGAACTGTTAACAGTGGTTACCTACGAGGGGAGTAGAGGATAGGTTAGGAGAAATGTGATAGGGAGTTACTGCTTACTACTGAATTATTTTAATTTCTTTTATAAGAGGCATAATCCTTCTGTAATACTTTAAAAAGCAGCTTTTTTATATAAATAAAGCAAATGGATCTTAGTATGTATGCTTTAATAGATGTGTTAGAATAAAGGAGCTCATGCCTCCAGGTTGGACTGTGCCAGGAATCTTGTAGTCAGGTCTCTGTGAAAAGGACCATCACCAAATTGGAGGTTGTTCCAAAGAGAAACTGGACCATGGGGTTGAACAGCTGAAGGAACAATCAGCATAGGACACGACAGCTGCTTTCAGATATTCAGTAGGCTGAAAGGAGAGTGTGTATCCTTGCTGTGAATCTCAACCATAGTTGAAAGTCCCACCCAGTGACTTTTATCTCAGAGTAACAAACTAGAACTTTTTAATTCACCAGCATTTGTCTTAGGGGAAGCATTGAATTTATTTTAAAGGAACACTTTAGAAAGCCACTTACTGAGATCCCTAAGACACGGCTCAAGATAAATACATATATATGAAACAATAAAATAAAACTTGGCTAGGTCCTGAGAGGAAGGAGATTGGAGAGAGGGAAGGGTGAAGCCAGAGAGATGGTGAAAATAGTTGCATTGTGAGATGTGGCCCCTTCCCCAGGACTCCACCTCTTTAGTCAAGATTGCTACATTTTTTAATTTCCAGGTGAGGAAAGTATGTATGTGTAAACTGGTGATAGGACTGAGTCCAGATCTGAGTTGGAGCAGGAACAAAATAGCTTCTACATTGAAGAACTGTCTCCAAATAAGTTAGAGCCAAAGACCCTGGTTAACAGAGACTGTGGCAAGGGCTTTGAAATTCAGCAGACCAAGGAATTTGGAGTTCATGTCTTCTCAGGGGCAGGGAAGGCTCCATTTGATGCCTGGGTTACATGAGTCAGTACAGGGAGAAGGCTCCCAGTCAGTACAAAGGAAATGCAAAAGAAATTCTGTATCTGGGTGTTGAATCTTTCTAAATAGAACTGTTCCAAGCTGAGATGAATTGCCTGGGAAAGTAGTAAATTCTCCATCACTGCAGAATGTTCAGGCATGGGTGACTGTTAGGTGAGAGTATTTAAAGGAGGATTCAAACTTAAAAAAAAGTGAATTACATTCAGTATTGTACTGGAGATCCTAGGCAAGAAAAGAAAGGTATAAAGATTGTAAACGATGAGACAAAATTTAGATTATTCACAAAGGAAGATATTGTCCTCAGAGAAATCCAAAGACTCATCAGATAAATTAGAAGTAACAAGGTTTTTTTTTTGTTTTTTTTTTTTTTTTAGCACTTTTTTTTCCCTTTTCCCCCTATTTTTTTTTCTTTTCCTCATGACTAACCCCATTCCTTTTTTTTTTTTTTTTTTTTTTTTTTAGCAAGGTTGCTAGATACAAAAACAGTATAGAAAATTAATGCATTTCTATGCATAGGCCACAAACAGTATTCGATGATAATTTTTTAAAGATGCTATTTACTATAGCATCAAAAATATAAAATATGTAGGAATCAACTTAAACTATTTATAAAATCTTTGGAGAAAATTATTTTAAAAATACTGAAGACATGAAAGAAAAACAGCCTAAATTAATGAAGAGATAGGATCATTGGATTAGAAGGCTCAATATTGTAAAGATGTCAGTTCTCCCAAATTGATATATAGATTCAATGCAATTCCAATAAAAATCCCAACAGGTTTTTTGTGGAACTTGACAAGCTGATTCTAAAATATATATGGAGGAGAAAAGATCCAACAATAGCCAAGACATTCCTGAAGAAGAAAAACAAGGTGAGGAGACTGCCTTACCAGATATAAAGAGTTATTATAAAATTTTAGTAATTAAGACAGTTTTGTATTGGCACTGGGGTAGACAGATTGACCAATGGAATTAAATAGCCCAGAAACAGACCGTGTGTATGACAGAAGTATCATTGCGGTTTTGGTGGGGAAAGAATGGTCTTTACAATAAGCGGTGCTGGGGCAATTGGATAAGCCTACGGGAATAAATGAAACTGAACTCCTATCTCATACTAAACACAAAAACCAATCACAGATGATGTAAAGACTGAAATTCAAAGGAGGAAACACAGAGACGATGTAGGAAAATGTATTAATGATCTCACAGTAGGAAAGGATTTCTTAAAACTTTAGATATTGATAAAGGGAAGATAGATCAGTTTGCCTTCATTAAAATAAAAGACTTCTGTTCATAAATAGGCAACAAAAAAAAAGTGAAAGGGTAAGCCACAATTCAGTAGATATTTCTAACACATATAACTGATAAAGGGTGAGTATCTAGAATATAAGAAGAACTCCTGCACATTAATTTAAAAATAAGCAATCCAGTAGAAAAAGAGGGAAAACATTTCACTAGGTACTTCAGCAAAGGTAAAGTCCCATTGACGTAAACTATGGAAAGATGGTGAACCTTTTTAATAATTACAGAAATGTCAATTAAAACATTGACTGCACTTAAAGACTGACAATAGCAAATGTTGACGAAGATATATAACAACTAGAACACTTTACTTTGCTGGTGGGAATATAAATTGGTACAACTACTTTGAAAAACAATTTGGCCTTACCCAGCACTTTTGCCTATGTGCACAAGGGAACACATGCAACTTAGTGTTCAAAGCAAGGCTGTTAACTGAGCCCTGGTGATAGAACACTTAAGCACTTGGCTGCTAACCAGAAGGTTGGCTGGCAGTTTGAACCCATCCAGCAGCTTGGGGGAGAATGACCTGGCATGTGCTCCCGTAAAGATCACAGCCTAGAAAACCCGATGGGGCAGTTCTGCTCTGTCACAGGAGTCACTCTGAGTCAAAAGTGACTCAATGGCAAGAAACAGTAGAATGAATGAAATAAATCGTGATCTGGTCTCAAAATGGAGCACTGTAAAGTCAAGTCAGTGAGCTTCAGCTACATACAACCTGGATGAATCTCAAGAACATAATGTTGAGCGAAAAGAAAAATAAACTGAGCACTAACAATGTAGTATTTAAGGATATAGAATATATGGGTTACAGACAAAGCAATGGAAAGAGAAACACAAACTTCAGGTTTAAACTATGACAGAAGAGGGACAAGGCTACAGTGAGGCAGGGCCCAAAGAGAACTTCTATTTAAGTTGGGTGGTGAATACATAAGTAATTTTTTAATGTTTGTTTTTTATAAATACAAAAAATTTTGAAAAATCTGTTAAAAAAAAAAAAAAAACTAGTCGTGCTCCAGCATGGGATGAAATGGTCTTTGATGCCACCTAGTGTTTCTAGAGAACTGAGCATCTTACAGCCTTCTGGTTCCGTTGCTCCTCCCTAATTCTAAGGGCTAGCTAGGTTTTTCAGAGTGAAAACGAAAGGGATAGGCTTTCTTCTGTATCCACATCCCTGCTGATCTAGTCTGAACCTTCTCTTTTAGCATGGTTTTCTAGGCCACACTCTTTGTTTTCTTTGGCTCCTGTTTTTTCCTAACTTTCCCCTTAGGAGCCTCAGCCCACCTGGAAACCCAGTTTTGCTCCGTCTTGACAAGGGGCGCTAGGGATGGTGGTAGGACGTTGAGGTGGTCAGTGTCATTCCTGACCCTTCTTTGTTGAGGACTGTGTTCAAGAGTTTTTCTGCCACTGCCTCTGTTCTGCATTGTTCTAGACAGGAGCTGTACAGGAAAAGTAGCACCACTGGATTAATCACGAAGACTTCAGAAGCTTGCAGCTCATCCTGTTCCATACAAGGGAGGAAACCTGTGGAAAACTAGCTTATGTGGGGAAAGAGAAGGCAAACTAGATGAATTAGGCAGCTCTAGTCTAAGTATGGTCTCTACTCCATATGCAAGAGTCAAGCCCAGGAAGCTCTTTTCTCCCCCTTATGTCTTGACAGCTTAGGCTGAGGGAATTGCTCTCTTAGTAACATAACATGCAGAACCTCCAGGGTTTTACTCTGAAAGGAAAATCCCTTCAATAGGTGAGGACAGATAAACCATGAGATCTTGCCTGCTTTTATCTTAGAGTCTTTCACTTTAATATCTCTTACCACCATCATGCTGGTTCCCAGGAAATGCATTTGCTCCCTTCTTAAAGTTCTTGCTTCCATTTGGACAAAATTGGTTCCCTTTGGAATGACATTTCCTTTATTTAATCATATATAGATGTATGTGTGTGTGTGTGTGTGTGTGTAATTGGCAAAGCCAAGAACCTGAGTTGTTGTTGTTGTTGTTTGCCGTCGAGTCGGCCCCGACTCATAGCGACCCCTCCTTGGGTTTCCGAGGCAGTATCACTACGGAAGTAGGATTGCCCAACCTTCCTTCCGAGGAGTGGCTGGTGGGTTTGAACCGCCAGCCTTCTGGTGAGCAGTCAAGTGCCTTAGGCACTATGCTACCAGAACCTGAGAGTCATCCTTTATTCCTATCTTTTTATTTCTCCGGTCTACCTACCCTTCATTCCATCTCCGTATCTAGCAGTTTTAACTCCAGAATATGTCTCAAATACATCCATTCCCTCAGACCTTCACTGCCACCATCATCTTTCATACTTCCACTCCATGCTTCTGTTCTTGCCTCCCTCCAGTCCATTTGCCACCTAGCAGCCAGAGCAATTCTTTAACATGTAAATTGGATCCCACTTAAAAACTTAATGATGATTTCATCATGTACTTAAAATAAAATTCAAACTCCCTGTTCAGGAACTTACATGGAAATGTATGATCTGACCTTGTCGATCTTATCTCCTCTCACTTCCTCCTACCATCTGTACTTTCTACACCACAACCTCTTTTTTTCTTCTTACAGTTCCCCATACAAGCCAAGTCTTCCAGCCTCTGGGTCATCACTGATGCTGTTCCCTCTGCCTGGAATATTATTCCACACTTGTCCTTCCTCATAGAGACCTATCCTTAATCTGAATTGCCTCCTTCAGATCCATTTTCTAATAGCATTCTGTACTTTCATTGTATTTACTATGGTATGTCATTATATATGTATTTGTTTTATTAGTATCTGAATTTCAACCACAAGCTTTTATTGTCATTGAGGGCAAAAACTATATGTTTGATTCACCTCCATTTGCACTGTGCCTCGCCGAGTGCCTAAGTACTAAATTATATTTGTTAAAAAAAAAAAATGAATGAAAAGTAATACATGAGCCATAATTTACTTAACTGTTCCCGTACTGCTGGATACTAAGGTGGTTTTCAGATTTGGGTTATTCTAAATGATGATGTAGTGAATAATTTGAGCATAGAGATTTTTATTTCCTTAGGGTGGATTCTCAGAAGTGCAATTACTAGGTCAAAGTGTAGGAATCGTTTTAAGGATCATAACACATATTTCTAAATCACTCCTCAGAAAGATTGTCTAGGTTGGAATTTAAAACTATTTCTCTTTTTGCTTTCTTAGTTTTGAATATACAGAACATGTAAGAGGAAAACCGTTCAAATAATAAAGTTCAGATTTCCACTCCCATAAAAAATAATTTATGGAATTCTGTATCAGACATGAGATAATCTCATTAACTCCTTATGTGGCAGGTATTATTATCCTAGTTTTACAGATGAGGAAACTTGGTCCTGGAGAGTTAAAGGATTTGCTTAAGTTCATAACCCAGACTATTTCACCCTTTCTGCGTACCCACGTACCTCTGGGCTAATTTAGATCTGCTCCCAAACCGTTGCAGACTCAACATCACTTCACTCGAGTCCTGTGCTTCCTCACTGCTACGTCTGTGGATCCTCCCTCCACCAGCAGCTCTTGCTTCCTTGCCACATGATGCTAGAGGCTAGGGTGCCTTCCCTTCTTGTCAACCCTGCAGAGCGGGCCTTACTCAGCTGGCCATCCAGAACTCTCCTGTGTGCATTCATGAAATACTCCTCATCTTTACGTGGTGGTTAGCATGAAAATAAATGACCCATTCCTTCCATTATGTCCCCACCCCTACCTACAAGGGTGGTGCTTTGTGACCCAACATCATAACAGGACTCTAACCACATAGTAATCATTTAAAGAGCATACTGTGCTTCGTGTAACAGGAAGGGCATCTTCCCTCTTGGGATTTTTGGTGTTAAACTCTAGAGCTTGTCAGACTGTTCAGGAAACAGATGTCCTCCCTGTGTTAGACTATAAATATTCACCTGGGCCCATATTCTTCCCCCTAAGAAAAGATAAAACTTGCTCTCTGGTGAGGGTTAGTGTAGAAATCTGCATATTTGATATTTATCCCTGTTAGTAACTCCTGATTTCTCTTAACCTTTCAGGCTCTTCCTGCTTGTCCTATCCAGGCCACCTGTGAGGCCGCCTCCAAGGAAGAAAACAAGGAAAAAAATCGATATGTAAACATCTTGCCTTGTGAGTGTTTGTAGGGTTTCTTGGGATGTAACCTGAAGCTACATACCAAAGCAGATTTTCTGAGGGCAGAAAAGTATTGCCATTGGTCCCAGGAGCATGAGTCAAGCCTTGGGCTGAAAGAGTTTATTCCTTCCAGGGAGAACCCAGGCCATTTGGAGTGATTGACCAGGTTTTTTGTGGCAGGTCTAAAGTTTCTAGAAGGCTGGGGAGAGCAGAGGAGTTTCACTAAGACCAGACAGAGAGGGGTTTACTGTTGTTGTGTGTTTGGTAAATAAAGCTCATTGCAAAGAAATCCAACACAGTCCTCTTCACCGTATCCCCTCCCCCAGAGTTAGCCACCACTAGTCAGTTATAAATGAGTTGGAATCAGCTCAGTGATGGGGGCGGAGGGGTGTTGGCAGTGCTAATCTGTTACCTGTAATCTCCTAGGCGTTTTTCTAGGCCAGTGGTCTCCAGAGTGAGAAGTGCATAGTTCAGTGGAATGTGAGAAGAAAGTGGTTGAACTTCTCTTTATATTAGTTTTTTTTATTCAACTTTTAAATTTTGCTAGGGTATTTTTGGGTATATAATATATTAGTACATGTGCATAATTTATCAAGTATACACACACACACACACACACATATCCATGTCAGAAGTACTGCTCACATTTTTTCATTGATGGGGTATAGGACAAAAAAAGATTATTGTTGTTGTTATGTGCCATCGAGTCAGACCCGATTCATAGCGACCCCTCCTTGGGTTTCCGAGGTGGTATCTCTACGGAAGTAGATTGCCCAGCTTTCCTTCTGAGGAGTGGCTGGTGGGTTTGAACCTTAGGCACTATGCTACCAGAGCTCTTACTATACTAGACGTTTACAGATACTTTTGTCTTCTTATGTGTATATGTATGTTGATATAAACTTTTTATTACTTTTTAAAATATAATTAGTATACTATACACAAGGCTCTATGACTGTTTTGTCACTTTCTAATATATGTTGGAAATTTGTCTGTCATAAACAGAAGTACTCACTTTCCTTTTTAAAACTGCGTAGTATTTTCCATGTTTTGGATAGATCTTAATTTACTGAACTAGCCACCTAATTATAGTGGAGGTGTTTCCAAATTTTTGCTGTTACAAATAGTGTTAGTGTCTCTGTTCATAGATACAAATGTCTCAGTTGGCCTAGTTGAATCAGGAACAGTAAGAAATAAAATTGGATTTTTATTGAAATATTAATTATTGGTTTTTTTTTCTAGATGACCACTCTAGAGTGCACCTGACACCAGTTGAAGGGGTTCCAGATTCTGATTATATCAATGCTTCATTCATCAATGTAAGGAACTGGAGCTTTGCTCATTATTTCTTGAATGACTACTGACTACCAGCTGTTGGCTTCTTCAAAGCTGCAGATCAGGAGACGTGTTTTGTTTTGTTTTTTTTTTTCAATTTTCCCTGGGAAGTCTCATTTTTTTTAAGTGACTGAATTTTTTTTTTTAAATAATCAAATAGTTTAAAATACATTCTTTAGTTTGCCATACCAGGCATTCCCAAAGGTTTCCCATCAGAATTCTGAATTTGTATTTTTCTGTAATGAATTCTTTATTGAGTTTATTCAAATAACCAAGGACAAAAGCAGGACTTGAGAGTAGTGAAGGTTTAGAATAACTTCTGAAATGAGTGAAAAAGGACACTACTGAAAAGGGTAAACAAAAGACATGATTAGCTGCACTAAAGGCTTAGCTAAAGTGGAAATTATCAAAGTTCAGGAGCCTCAGTTATGTAATTTTCTCCAGCTGAACCCTGGGATTGGTGATGTGCAGAGAATGTGATAACCAGACAAAGAGGACTAAGGAGTGTCAGTTGTTGTATCACATAATCAGCCAAGGTTCAGAAGAGAAAGGAAGTGGTATTAGGAATTGCCAAAGAGGCAAGGAGGCTGCATCTTCTGACCTCCTCTAACCCCACAAGAGAAAGACAGAATCACCATCAGTAGCCCAAGGCCTATCCTTGTGAGGCCAGACATGCCGCCTCCCTCCAGCCCTTCCACCAACCCTGACACCAACCATTCCTCCCGTGGCACCCACCACCTCTCTGCTGGGTTCGATAATTCACTGCAGTGGCCACACAGAACTCAAAGATTATGAGGTTTATTAGGGAAGAAACAGGCTACAACTCAAGTTCAGGAACACGCTCAATTTCTCTCAGCCCACTGTCTTAGCCGACAGTTTCTCTCAGTCTCTCTCAGCAGTGTGTGTCTCTCAAGGTCTCTCAGCAGTGTGTGTCTCTTGCATCTCTTTCTCAGCCTGTGTCTCTCTTGTCTCTCAGGAGCATGTTTATCTCAGCAGCATGTCTTTCTCAGCCAGCAGTCAGAGAGACTTCTTTTGCCTCTAGAAGGGCTACTTGTGAGCCTGGCAGAGTGACCACTAACCAATCCCAACATCAGAATTCTATACACCTGAGAGAGAGCGCGAACATCCCAGAAGATTACGTCATGCTGATGCAACAGAAATACCCCAGGTGGATAACGTTAGCAATCAGGAGCTACTCAGTTGCTCACAGCAAATTCTACCACAGTTTACAAAGACTTATGACTAGAAAAGCTACATTATGTAATTTACTACACCACAAGAATGAGCTAATATACTAGGAAAAGGTGATGGATGAAGGGAGGGTATAAGAGAAAGTAAGCACAGTTGGGATATAAAAAGAAAAAGATGGAAGAACAGGAGGTATGGTCAAAAAACAGGCTTATCAGATGGACTTCAGAAATGGAGCAGTCAGATATCCTCACTGGAGTGGATTTTCTGAAGTTCCTGTATATGTGTTTAGTAGTGATGGTCACATGTTGGTAGGTGGGAGGAAAGGAACCCTGATTAGAGAAATGATTGATGTGGTAGATAAGGAGAATGGAGAAAGGCTACGAATCAGCTAAGATTTCTGGACTTACATGAAGGTTTATGATAAAAAGGTTGGAAGGAACAGGTTGACGTTAATATTATGCAGAAGAGTATAGCAATATCAGTGCGCTTCCAGCTGCAAGTAAGAGAATACTCAACTAAAGTCATCTAGACGGGAACATTTATTCATCTCCTATGATACAAAGGCAGATTTAGGCCAGTACTAGGGTTGGCTAATTCCATGGCTCAGTGACATTAAGAACCCAGGTGTTGAAGAAGGAGAATTAGGAATAGGAAGAGGATATGGAATGTGTAGCTAATTGCTTCCATGAACAACTGCCTCCTTTGCCATGAGACCAGAAGAACTGGATGGTACCCAACTACCATTACTGAACATTTTGATCAAAGATTCCATAGAAGAATCCTGATCAAAAGAGGGAAGATGCAGAACAGAATTTCAAATTCTCATGGACTCTAGACTTTCTACAGAAATGGAGGGTAGGTAGACCCCCTGAAACTGTGCCCTGAGATAATCTTTAAATCTTAAACCAAAAATATTCCCTGAAGTCATCTTACAACCAAACAGTAGTTTAGCTTAACTAGTAAAAAAAGATCTGCCTTGAACAATGCTCTTTTAAGAACTATCTACATGACACCAGGTTGACAACAGCAACTTGGAAGATTAGACAGGATCCTTGGGGGGCAGTAAGTTTATGTTAATAAGGGAAGAGTAAATCAAAAAAGAAGAGTGAGAATTGTTGCACAATTCGAAGAATGTAATCAATATCACTAAACCGTACATGTAGACTGTTGAATTGTTGTATATTTCGCTGTGTATATTCTCAAAATCACCCAGAGCTTCTTAAGTTAATACCACATTTGAATACTATGTTTGAAAAGATACACCACTAAAACCATGAAAACTGAAAAAGAAAGTTACTTTCAGTTGACAGTTTTTCAGAGGCTGCTTATCTGATCCATGGCATTCCAGGCTTCTTTGCTGCTTCTCTTTCATGGCATGTAAGGGACAACCCTGCTGTCAAATACTGGGAGCAACTCCATCTTACCCACATGCTACTCCCAAAATTTAGTGCGCTGGGCAAAGCATCCTCAAGAAAACAACCTTTTTCCCCTCCTATGTAGGCCCAGCTTCATCCCTAGAACTGCTGTGTATGCTTTTGCCTTGGAAAGTTCTTATCCATTAAGTACTAAAACCTACATTGTCAGCTGCTGAAAAAGCATCAGAAACATGGTCTGGTCTAGGAGTTGGTATATAGCAGTATTCATGAATAATTCACTTTGAGAAGACCACGTAGTCCATTTGAGTTTTGAAATCTTTTGTTTCCTGCTATTCACAGTTCATCCCTTAGGAGAAACTCTTTGTTAATTGCCTGGACATTTTCACAAGGGAGGCTTTGTTAATTGATGGGGAATCAGACTCCAGAATTCCATTCCTATCCATTTTTGGTTGTCACTTTCTTTTTCTATTCCCCTCCTTTCCTCCCCAGGGCTACCAAGAAAAGAACAAATTCATTGCTGCACAAGGTAAAGTAATGACTACTTTTTACTTGTGGGCTTAACCAAGAACCCTTTGAGTTTGAGTTTTTTTCTTCCAAATGCTAAATAGATTAATCAGGATGCAGTAGCTTTTCTGTAATTATTACTGCCTGAAAGAAATATAATCTGCCTTCCAGTTTCACAGTGCAGAGCTTCATCTTGATGACTTAGTATCCAGGGATGCTATAAAAGAAGACCTTGTGTGTGCGTGTGTGTGTGTGTGTGTATTAAAAAAAAAAGAAGAAAATGAGAGAGTGGAGAAGGCTATACACACCAACGTACAATAACTACAGTCTAATGAGGACTTCTGTCCTTGAAGCTAATTGGGAAACTTAGGTTCTAACCAGGCTGCTCAAGAGTTCAGATTTGGTGTCAGTCTCCAGAAACTAAGCTGTCTCACAGAGTCATGGCTGGTTCTTCTTCTCCCTCAGTTCGTGGCCCTGAGCACCCCTAATATTTGCAGATAGGTGGTCTGGGAACTCTCAGAACAGAGACTCAGTGCCATGGTCCTAGACAGGCTCTACACACATTTCCCCTGTGTCCTAACTAATATATCTACCCTTGGGATCCTTGTAGAAATAGCTTTTGAGTTTATTTATTGAGCAACTAATATGTGCCAGGCACTGGCCTAGGCAATAAAAATTCATAGAAGAATAAAACAGGATATGATTCCTGCCTTTTTAGACCCTTTAGTTGGTAGGGGACCAGACCAAAAAAACAAACCCACTCCCATTGAGTCAGTTCTGACTTAGTGACTCTGTAGGAACTGTGCCATTGGATTTCCAAGACTGTAAATCTTTACAGAAGCAGACAGCCTCTTCTTTCTCGTGTGGAATGGCTGATAGATTTGAACTGTTGACCTTTTGGTCAACAACCAAATGTGTTAACTACTATGCCACCAGAACTCCTTTGGTGGGGATGGTTTATAGCAAATATAGCCATCTGTCAATTCAGGTCCACCTTCCAAGGCCCAGCTCAGATGCTGCCTACTCACAACACCCATTCTTGTTTCCATGGATGCAATAGATTAATGTATGACTGAATTTTCTATGTTGCCATTGTTATGTACATCGAGTTGATTCTACCTATAGTGACCCTGTATGATAGAATGGAACCAACACGTAAGACTTCTAGGCTGTAATCTTTACTGAGCAGAACACCAGGCCTTTGGCATTTCTTATGATGCAAGTCTACTGGCAACAAATCTCTTTTATTTAAGATGTCATTATTTTGCTTTTATTCTTGAATATTTTCATTGAATACTGAATTATAGCATGACAGTTCTTGTTTTGTTCAGTACTTCAAAGATGTTCCACTCTTTCTGGTCTCCAATTTTTTCTAATGAGAAGTCAGCAGTGATTAGAATCATTGTTTTTCTGTATGTAATATACTGATTTTCTCTGGCTGCTTTAAGATTCTATATTTTTTTTGTTTCAGCAGTTGGATATCTGGATAGGGTTTTCTTTGTATGTGTATTGCTTAGGATTCAGTGAGCTGCTTAATACTGTAAATTTAGTTCATTTACCAAATTGGGGGATTTTGGCCACTGTTTCTTCAGATATTTTTTCTGCTCAATCACTCGTCTTATTCTGGACCTCCAATTCATGTGTTGTGTTAAGCTTTTTGGTAGGATCCCACAGGTCTTTTTTTTTCTTTCTGTTCCAGGATACAGCTGTTTGGAAACAGTTTGATCCTTTTGAGGGTTTGCTTGTTTAAGCTTTGTTAAGTGAAATGAGAGTAGCCTTTAATCTAGAGCTAATTTTTTTCCACTGCTGAGAAAATACCTTTCTTGAGTATTCTACCTGATACCCAATGAATTACAAGGTTTTTCAACTCTGGCTGGTGGGAAAACAAGCTATTCCAGCCTTCTGTGAAGTCTAGGGGTTGTTCCCCCTGCTTTATTTGGGTGGAGTTTTTCCTCCCTCTGGCCTCAGGCTGTTTCATTGCAGGCAAGCAGTAATTAGTATTCTGTTGAAGATTCCAAGAGAACTCTCTGCAGATCTCCAAAGCACTCTCTTTATATAGCTCTTTCTTCTCCATTATTCTGCCCTGTCAACTTAACCACCTTGGTCTTCCCTGATTCTCAGCTTTGTTTCCTCAACTTAGGGAGACTATCAGGATCTACCTGGGTTCCCCCTCCTTGTACTACAGCCTGAAAACTAGACAGTGAGCTGGAATAATCATAGGACTCACCTGATTTGGTTCGCCTCTCTCAGGGATCACTCTCCTGGTATCTCATGTCTTGAAAACTATTGTCTCATATATTTGGTCTAGTTTTATAGTTGTTTCAGGCACCATGGTAAATTTGGTCCCTGTTACTCCACCATACCTGGAGACAGAAGTCTTAACCCTGGTTTCTCATTTAGGTTCTCATCTTATAATACATCTTATTTCTGGGCACCATTACCTTGTGTCCCACCTGCCCCTCAAGTTCACCATGTCTAACTCTGAACTTGTTGTCTTCCTGGTTCCTCCTCTCTCCTGTGTTTTTGAGAACAGTGTTTCCATTTTCCCTAGCACTTGGGTGAAACATACTGGTCATCTTGAACGTCTTTCTATTTTCTCATCTGTAATAGATGCCAAGTCTTGGTAGTTCCACTTCAGCAGTACCCTCTCTGCTCTCTCTGCTCTCCCCTTGTTTACACCCTCACATCCCTCGTGTTCTTTGCCTGTCTTACTATTTTATCTCATCCAACTCTAGTCCATCCTTGTACATTGCTGCTAGGTTCATCTTTTCCATGGAAAAATTCCATTTCCATATAAAGTCCAGACCCCTTAATGTGATCTCAGCTTACATTTTCAAATATCCCCCCCAAACTTCCTCATCATGCCTGTGTGATCCAGACATCTGAATGCTCAAAGCCTTCCTAATTTCAAGGTCATGTTTACGTGCCCTTTCTTCTTTTGAACTTTCCTCACTCCACTTCCTCTCAAGTTCAACTAAACAACCACTTTGTTTACTAGCTCAGGAGCAAAAGTTTTATACTCTTCTTATGGTACAAATCACTCTTTAGCTTCTGTAGCAGTTTTGATTACCATGTCTTATTTTCTGGTTTATTAGACAAGCCAGGGTTTGAATTTTAGCCTGAGCAAGTCACCCAACCTGTCTGGAACTGAAGAATTTGCCTTAGAGCAGCATGGTGGGAAGGGTTGAATGGGCCATAGAGCACTTGGCTTGCTGTCTAGCCCCTAGTACAGGAACGCGATGAGCTGTCATGATTTCTCATCCTCAACTATAATTTCCTTGGGAAGCATTCTTGTTCTGTTTATATTTTGACAACCTCCTACTCTGAATACTAGTGAAGTGCCTGACACATACGTGGTAGATACACAGGAAATGTTATGTTAGAAAGTTGATGGGCAGGAGGGTGGATGGATAGGTGGATTGAATATTTAGCTGGAAACATGAGCACAGGCTTCCAAAAGCCAGCAGTGAGTGTTCCCAGTTTTCCAGCATCTTTCTTCCCCTTTGTGTGTGTTCCTTATCTTGTCTATCATGTTTGCTGTTGGCTACTTTAGGACCAAAAGAAGAAACAGTGAATGATTTCTGGAGGATGATCTGGGAGCAAAACACAGCCACCATTGTCATGGTGACCAATCTGAAGGAGAGAAAAGAGGTGAGTGGAGAGATTAAACAGGAGGCCCTGATGCAGGCATGACCCATAGAGGAACCACTGTACTGGAGCTCTGAGTTGGAGTCTGAGTTATTCACCCTTTGTGACTACAGAGCCAGTAGTTCAGTCAGACAGAACCCAGATTGATGTGCCTACCAGATGTTCCAGTGGCCTGAAAGCCTGGGACAAGCCTCAGGAGTGTGCCAAGGGCACGTTCCCTGCTCTGGTAGTCAAACAATTCACCTTGTTCCAAAACAGCCCAGAGGAAAAGAATTGGGCCACTAGCCAAGGAAAAGCCACAGAAAGACTTTTCTCCTCTGACTTCTATAGTCTGTCGTTCCCCTGGTTTCCTACCCCACCTCCTGAGGCCTATTGTGTATCTTAGAGTCACAGAGAGAGCTGTATGAACTGAGATCCTTCAGGGTACAAGAGAATCTGAGGCCCTGACCTGATGCTGCAGACACCCTGTGACTGGTTTCATTTTGTGGCTAGCTCCATCACTGGGCCATAGCCAGCACAAGTCTTAAGCTCTGGATCAAACCCTAGAGAGGAATTCCCATTCAAGACAGTCATTTGCATCACCTTGCTCCCCACCTTGGGGTGCCCGGGTTGTTGGTCAGCAGCCCCACAGTGCCTGAGACAGGTTGTACTAGGCCTGAGCTTTAAGTTAGTTTCCTCCAGCCAGGCTGTGGCTGTTAGAAGCTGTTCAGGCCAGAGCCCAGGCAACAGAGAAGGTCTCAGGCCTCTCGTGGCAGCTTTTCAGTCTACACCCTGTTTACAGTCTTACTCTGGGGATCCTCTCCTAGCAGTCTACTGGATCCAGGGGTCTAGATAGAGTTGCCCATAGAGCATGACCTGGGACATTGTGGCAGTACAGATTTTGTAGGTAAAATAGCTTTAGACTTGCCCTATACTGAAGGGGTGGGAATGGGAAAAAACAAGAAGTCTGGGCCTGTGACTGTATGTCAGTCAGTGAAGAGACTGTACTAAACACGATAAAAACCTGAAAAGGACAGTTAGAATAAACAGGTGTGCTGCTGACTAAGGGAGAAAAGAGGCCATGGGGCTTTCTAGGGACTTGAGTCTGGGATTTTGTGGTCTTTCCTTTCAGGCTCTTTGCCTCTGCTGGGGCAGGAGGTCTGAGGTCAGGGGGTGCTTGTTTCTTTCCAGTGTAAGTGCGCCCAGTACTGGCCAGACCAAGGCTGCTGGACCTATGGAAATATCCGTGTGTCAGTAGAGGATGTGACCGTCCTGGTAGACTACACAGTCCGAAAATTCTGCATTCAGCAGGTACTGTCTTCTACCTCCTTTCTCAGTTCTTATTTAGGGAACTGGATGGGTCCTCCCCTCTCACTTAGGATGCTCAAGAATCGCTGGTGTGGACTCTGAAACCAGATATCTGGGCTCCTAGGACACTTCTTCAAAGCTAGGAGAGCAGTGTTTTCATGACTAGGAGGAAAAGTACCTGTTTATTTGGAATCTGATCATCTTAGATGTGAACCAAGAGATATGGAAAAGGGAGCATTAGGTGGTATACTCTTCTGGGTACTTGACTCACTTCCTTTCTTACTCCAAAGGCTCCTGACCTCAAGCCGTGGTGGGCCCTGCTTCTGGCCCTCCAGGGTGACCCTGAAGGCATAAGCAAATGTCCCCTTCAGCTGAGGGGCAGTGTGGTGCTCTGAAGAAGGGCTTGCCAAGAGTCAGAAGACCTACGTTTTAGTTCTGACCCCGCTACTTACTAGTTCTGGGATCTCACCCAGGTCATTTAACTCCTCGGAGTCTTACTTTCTGTAAACTGAGAATAATAGTAGCAGACCTGCCAGACCCAAAGGTCACTGAGAAGAGTCTTTGTCCATGGTTCGATGTCTTTGGATGCAGCAGTTTCTCATCACTCTCCCTTCTTCATTGTCACTGATGTCTACAGCTGACCCTGACCCGTGAGCTTGTCATCTTTCCCCCTGATGCTGCCCACTCCAGGATAGCAGGACCAACACACAGAATTCTCTTCCCTTCACAGGTGGGCGACATGACCAACAGAAAGCCACAGCGCCTCATCACTCAGTTCCACTTTACCAGCTGGCCAGACTTTGGGGTACCTTTCACCCCAATTGGCATGCTCAAGTTTCTCAAGAAGGTGAAGACCTGTAACCCTCAGTATGCAGGGGCCATCGTCGTCCACTGCAGGTCAGTGTGGCCTCACCCTCTGTTCTTCACTCATACCACATTCTGTCCCATGGCCACAGCATGGGGAATAGCACAGGGGCCCTGGCTGAGGAGGCTGGTGCAGAGCAGATAACTATTGGGGCCCCAGGGAAGCAGCCAGAGACTGTTCCAGCTCTGGTGCTGGGTGGAGTGTATAACATGAGGAAGTGAGGGCGGCCAGTCCTCCAAGATCATGCTGGCTTTGTATGCCTGCAACCTTCAGACCCTTCTAAGTGTGACAGTTCTGGGTCCAGACAGTTAGAGGTAAGGAATTAGGACACAAGTAGGCTTGTCAGCCCCAGGAGAGTCCCAGTTCTGTGCCATTTAGAATGAAAATCAGAGGCTTAAGGAAAGAGCCCCAGTCTTGCTACCCCCTCCCTGTATGCCCCTGCAAGGCATACTGGTCATCTCAGTAACACCTCTGCTCTCTGGCTACAGCGCGGGTGTCGGGCGTACAGGTACCTTTGTTGTCATTGATGCCATGCTGGACATGATGCATACAGAGCGAAAGGTGGATGTGTATGGCTTTGTGAGCCGGATCCGGGCTCAGCGGTGCCAGATGGTGCAGACAGATGTGAGTGATATATGGGTGAGGAGAGGGTGGGAGCATCCAGGCCCCAAACATCAGCCCACCTCATGGATTTACTCCACCTACAGATTATTGTAAATGATCATCTTGTACCATGATGAGGGCCCTTAAATTACATACTAAAAGAAACACGGGGGTACAGAGGAGGTTGTTAACTTCATACCTGGGGAGTCAGGGAAAACAGGTTTCATTTTCACTAGACTTCAAGGATAAAGAACAATTCCTGAGGGAAGCAGACCTGCCAGGCATCCAAGAGAGCCAATGCCATAGAGTTGTGACTGATACAGCTCGGCCATGTCTAGGAGCAGCAGTGAGATTGACTCTGTGGTGAGGGCATGGCGGTTCAAAGGGCACAGCACTGGGAGGCAAGGCTGGCAGTAGGATAGGGCCACTGTCATGGACTTTGTGTTTCTCCAGTTTCTGACAGCCTTTCAGACTACTGACTCTGTGCCCTTGACATAACCAGAAATTAGGTTTGTCCTGCTCTCCAGGCTTCCAGCACGCCCAAGCCAGACTAAGTATCCTCCCTCCCAAGCTAAACATCTCCAGAGGAACTCATGTACTTCAAGCCCTGCTTCACTAAATGGGAACAAAATTGAGTTATTTTGTCCCTTCTGGAATTGATGGGGAAGTGGACTGGAGTGAAGTCGGGGTGGGAGGAGGCGATCTGGTGTCATAAGGCCATGATGGGTGTAACTGGGAGCTTGCACATCATCCCCATTCCAGATGCAGTACGTCTTCATATACCAAGCCCTTCTGGAGCATTATCTCTATGGGGATACAGAACTGGAAGTGACCTCTCTAGAAACCCACCTGCAGAAAATTTACAACAAAATCCCAGGGACCAGCAACAATGGATTAGAGGAAGAATTTAAGGTGAGTTGGAGCTAGTCCAAGAAGCCATGGTAGCATAGTGGTTAAAACACTCTGCGGCTAACTGAAAGGTGAGCGGTTCAAATCCATCAGCTGTTCCATTCAAGAAAGATGTGACAGTTTACTTCTATAAAGATTACAGCCTTGAAAACCCTATGGGGTAGTTCTGTTCTATATGATTGCTATGACTTGGAGTTGGCTCAAAGGCAACAGGTTTGTATTTTGATTTGGAGCTGAACCACAGTTTTCAGATTGAAGGAGCCGTGTGATCTGGGGACTGTGGGATGTTTGACTCCTTGTACATTTACCCACAAATGGTGAATCCCCTGAGAGGGAAGGTGGCTAAGGAGGGAGTCTCTGGCTCTTTACTCATATGCTAGTCATTCTCAACCTTCCTTGAGTTGTGTTATTTTAAAAGCAAAACAAAACAGAAAAAATAGGCAATGACATTAAGAAAAAAAATGATTATAATTTGCAGCAAGAGTTAAGAATCACTGTCCTGGGATCATAGGAGCCCTGGTAGTACAGTGGTTAAAGCAGAAAGATAAGGTTGTACTCTGTCCTTTTGGGTTGCTATGAGTTGGAACTGACTCGACAACAGTGGGTTTCGTTTAGTTTTTTGGTCCTGGGATCTTGTTGAATGGTCATGCTTATGTGTTTACTTCCCTTTGTGCCAGGCATCTGGCAAGTTTTTCCTATAAAGGGCTGAATGGTAAATATTTTAGATTTTGCAGGTCAGAAGGTCTCTGTCACAAGTACTCGGTGTTGCCATTGTAGCACAAAAGTAGCCACAGACAACATGTAAACACGTGGGCATGAATGTGTTCCCATAAAACTTTGTTTATAGGCAGCAGTCTAAATCTGGCCAGCAGGTTGCTGATCGCTGCTCTTTGATAGTATACAGTGGGTCTCAGCATACCTAAGGAATACCTTACAGTCTTAGCAATAAGAGTGCTCCCAGATCAAGATGTTTTGGGTTGTGGTGGGGAGGACCACTTTCCTTAGCAGTCCTTCTGATACTGTAATGTGCACTGGAATTACCTTGAGATCCTGTTAAAATGCAGATTCTGATTTAGCAGGCCTGGAGTAGGACCTGAGATTCTGCATTTCTATTAAGATGAAGCCAATGCTGCTTGTTTGTAAGCTAAACTTTGAGTAGCAAGGATCAAGAAGGAACCTCATATCGGAGGGAGGGAGAGAGCAGGGTGCTCACACACTCTGCTGCTATGCTAGGATCCTTGTCTCTTGATCATGAAGTTCCAGGCCAGGAGAATACCAAAAGGAGCCAGAGAAGCCAGAAAGGTTGTGTTTCCCACACGTTCTCTTAGCTTATTCAATGAGCTTAGAGACAGGAGAAACAGTGTTCTGATGAACATGTGGAAATGGAGATCAGGGCCATCGTGAAAAGAGTACTGTGTGGCCAAAGTAGCCAGGAGATCAGATACAGTGGCATGCATAATCTTGTCAAGTTCAGTTACTGAGATCAGTAATGTTTCTCTTCCCCTTCCCAACTCAGAAGTTAACATCAATCAAAATCCAGAATGACAAGATGCGGACTGGAAACCTTCCAGCCAACATGAAGAAGAACCGAGTTTTACAGATCATTCCATGTAAGAGCCCTCTCTCCATCCCAAAGCCAGTCTCCCAGTTCCCTCCATCTCTCCCTCTTCTCAGGTACTAGGTCATGATCATCGTGCTTGGAGATAAGAATTAAGGCATTGCTTGTTATTGCTCCCGCTTCTTTAGTGTTTCTGGAAATAAAAGCGCATAAAGGCCGAAGGTTCCTTCCCCTTCTAGGCTAAGAACAAGCATGCCCTTATACAGCTGGGATATTATCTACTCAGGACCCAAGGTGGAACAGGAAAGATAGAAGGAAAGAGAAAGGATAAGGAATGTTGGGGAGCCACAAGCTACTGTCCTTCTTGCAGATGAATTCAACAGAGTGATCATTCCAGTAAAGAGGGGTGAGGAGAACACAGACTACGTGAATGCATCCTTCATTGATGTAAGTAAGTGGTAGGTGAGTCCCCTGAGCTCCCAGCACCCCAGGGAAATTCAACTGGCTTGCAGCCCCACCCCCATATACCTGTTTGGAGGGATTGTCCTTGAGTCTAAGACAACATATATAGAGCTGATACCCACCCACCTACCCTGCACAAAAGAGCAAAAGGTTGGGGAAAAACAGGGCACATGCCAGAGTGATTCCTGGAGGGGAAAGTTTATGTCACAAACCATATTCAGAGGGCTGAGAAGCTGACCTCTCTTTCCCATTCCTATTCTCTGCATCTGAGCTCTACCACCCTTCTCTAGCAGTTGAGTTATGCCCCTGATAGAAAGGGACCAGATTGTCAACAGTGATGTGGTCCTGGGCCAGAAAGGAACTCTGTCCAGAATGGATTTGCCTCTAAGCAGTCCTTACCCCTTCCCAGTGCCCTATCTCCCTGACTCCCAGACAGGCCTGTGTTCTCCACTGACCCCTCCCTGATTAAATCACCTTGCCCCTGTAATTGGCCTAACCTGTATAGGGCTACCGGCAAAAGGACTCTTACATCGCCAGCCAGGGCCCTCTTCTCCACACGATTGAGGACTTCTGGCGAATGATCTGGGAGTGGAAATCCTGCTCCATTGTGATGCTCACAGAACTGGAGGAAAGAGGTCAGGTCAGTCTGAAAAGGCCCTGGGGCTGTGGGAGATGGGCTGTGAGGGGTACCATTGCCTATCAGGCAGCTCAGCTCTGTTTTTGAGTCCAGCCTGCTTCCTCCATCTGCCATCTGGAGGGCTAATTCAAAGAAATCCTGTAGCTTTCATCTGACTAAGTGGGATAATTTTCTGCCATCAGTCCAGCATCTGCAATAGCCTTGTGTGGCTTCTCTTAACTTGATAACACATTGCTGTTGAGTGGATTCCAATTCATAGCAACCCAGAGAACTGCCTCAGAGGGTTTCCAAGCCTGCCCATCTTATGGATGCAGACTGCCTCATCTTTCTTCCACAGAGCAGCTGGCAGATTCAAACCCCTTTCAGTTACCAAGCACTTAACTACTGCACCACCAGGGCTCCTTTATTTCACACCATCCCTTAAATCTTAACCTCATACACTTATTGGACTTGTTTTCTCTTAATGCACCTTACTTGTTTTCCCATCTTTAACAGCTGTGTCACCATGAAGCTCATTGAACGGTGCTAATCTTCCCGACTTGACGGCACATAACAACAGCAACAATCTTCTAGATCACATGTAACCACTGAGAGCAGTTGTTCCCATTAATCGGCCACAGCAGCTCTTGTTTGCTTTTACTGTCGACAAATCCCTGTCCACAGCTTTAGGAGGGGACTCTATCAGTGTTCCCCCTACTCTGTCCCCAGAAGCATCCCTCCAGTCTATCCCCTTTCCCTCTTTGCCTACAGTAATAACATCTGAAACATCTAGAGGCTGTTAAGTGTGGGACAACATGATTTCATTTTCTCAACAGAGTATAGCCATTAAGATCTCAACCCTTCCTCTGAGGAAATTGCTCTCTTAATCTAGCTCACTCACTCTGGTGCTCTCATGCCCATTGGAACCTAACAGTTCTAATGGTTTTAAAGTCCCAGTCTTCAATTCTGGCTAATAAACTGTAAAGCCAGTGCTGGGAAGGAATGGTGGTAGCAAAAATCAAAAATAATTATACTCACTAATGTTCTGTATGTATAGATAGATAGATAGATATAAAGCTCTCTGGTAGAGGAGAGGGCCCAGAGCCCCAGCCCCAAGCCATCCCCAGGGTACTCACTTCAGCAGTACAGATATTAAAATTGGAACAATTCACAGAAGATTAGCATGGCCCCTGTGCAAGGGTGACTTGCAAATTTGTAAAGCATTCCAAGACATCCCCAGGGCATAGATGGAAAAATACTGGTTTGTGGCATTTCCTCGATCCACCACTTTAATAAGTCCTGTTTTTTAAAATGACCTCATTTATAAAGGAGTTACTGAATGATACACATATGAAATATAAGAAGAGTCACTAAAATAGGCTTTTTTTTTTTTTTTTTTTTTTTTTTTTAAGATTTACAGAGTAAATTCACTTTTCATACAGCAGTTCACATATACTTTTTTTTTTTGCCTTTTTATGTAAGTGAGATCATACAACATTTGTCCTTTTGTGATTAACTTACTTCACTCAGCATAATGTCTTCAAGCTCTATCCACATTGTAGCGTGTATCAGGACTTCACTTCTTTTAGTTTTACATTTTAGGGCATTTAAGTTGTTTCCACCTTTTGGCTATTGTGAATAGTGCTGCAGTGAACATGAATATACGTGTCTCTGTTTGAGTCTCTGCTTTCAAATCTTCTGAGTATATACCTGGGAGTGGAATTACTGGGTCACATGGTAGCTCTCTTTGTGTTTTTGAGGAAATACCACACTGTCTTCCACAATGGCTGTACCATTTTGCATTCCCACCAGCAGTGTGTAAGGGTTCCAGTTTCCCCACATCCTTGCCAGTATTTGTTATTTTCTGTTTTTTGTTAATTTTTTTATCTTATCAACCTTAGTGGGAGTAAAATGGTATCTCATTGTGCTTTTGATTTGCATCTACTTGGTGGCTAATGACATTGAGCATCTTTTCACGTGTTTGGTGGTAAAATGGGCTTTTAATACTGAGGCATTTGACTGCTAACCAGAAGGCTGGAGGTTCAAATCTACCAGCCACTCCTCAGAGCCTCTCCTCCTCATTTTTTTCAATGAAACGATAGCAGTGTTTCTGTTTCTATTTTTTATTAGTTTTTCTGGATCTTTTCTAATGGTCATATAGTAGTTTTCTATGGTCATATAGTAGTTTTTTGAGGATTTTTTTATGACCAATAGTGAGATACCTAAGGTCTTACCCAAAAATGCTCTAAAAAAATGAGTAGTTTAACTGTGCTTTATTTATGTATTTTTACCCTTTTTCCATAGACATTGAACAAATTCATTTACCAGATGCTTGCCTTCTATGTGCCAGTCATTGTGCAAGGTGCTGGAAATATAGAGTTGAAAAGAGACAAGCCCTGCCCACAAAGAGCTCACACTGTAGAGGGAGCCCCTCACCTCTCCCATTTGCCCCTCCAGGAGAAATGTGCCCAGTACTGGCCATTGGATGGACTGGTGTCCTATGGAGACATCACAGTAGAGCTGAAGAAGGAGGAAGAATGTGAGAGCTACACTGTCCGAGACCTCCTGGTCACTAACACCAGGGTAAGATGGGTGGTGGGTGGGGCTCCTCCCACAGGGACAGCAAGGTGCCCCTGCCTCCCTAACCCACCTTTTTCTAAAGGAGAACAAGAGCCGGCAGATCCGGCAGTTCCACTTCCATGGCTGGCCTGAAGTGGGCATCCCCAGCGATGGGAAGGGCATGATCAGCATCATTGCAGCTGTACAGAAGCAGCAGCAGCAGTCAGGAAACCACCCCATCACCGTGCACTGCAGGTACCTCTTGCCCTGGCCCTCAGGAGGGAAGAGTAATGAGAGGCGGGCAGTAGTGAGAATAAGGGTGAGTGTGTGCCAGTGAGGAAAGCTCACTGGGTAAGATTAGGACATTGGTGAGCAAATGGCGATCAGGTATGATGACCAGAAGAGAGCTGGATGATAAGCAAAGACCTTGGAGTTTGAACTCAGAACGTTAATTGTGAGGGAACCAAGAACGTTAAGGTATTGGAGCATTTGGGATGTGATGCTATACAGGGGAGCAACCAGGGAAGACTGGCAATGGGGAGACTAGTTGGATGATGGGGGTAAGGGCCTGGCTCCTTAAAAGGTATAGGAAAAGAGAAAGATAGGAGATATTTTGAGAAACAGCTTGAGGAAAAATGAACAGGACTATAGGGTGCATGAGAAGAGAAGTCAAAGATGCCTCCCAAGTTTGAGCCTAGGTTATTGATAAGGGTTGGTGTCACCAGCAGAAGAGAGAAAGACAGTGAGAGAACTTGTTTTGGACAGAAAAGTAAATTTTATTTGGGACATGTTCTTTGAGATTGCATTTTACAATTTTTTTTTTTTAACCCATGAGCTTGTCCTTTATACTTTATAGTCAGGAAAAAAAGCTATATTCTTAAAAAGGGAAGAAAAAATATTTAAAATTTCTACAAATTGATTTTGAAGATAGAAAAATGAGAAGAAGCACTTTTAGAAATGTATTCACAAAACGTTCTTGCATATGGCCAAAATGAAATAGTTACAAGGATTGAAACATTGCTTTATAATAGTGAAAGATTAGAAATAATCTAGTATATACTCATACTACAGAGCTCCAAAAAAATTAATGGAGAATCTGTTCATGTACTGATAGCGTTTCTGGAAGGACTCAAGGATACAATGATACTGGGTGTGTCCCAGGAGGAGAGCAGAACGGCTGAGAAATGATGTAGGAAGGAGACAGTTCACTATTTAGGTTTTAGACCTTTCTGAAATTTGAACCATGCTATGTTACTAACTATATAAGAATAAATCTCTTTTTAAATCAACTAATAGATAATAAAATGAGAAGATGCTAAATCTTACTAGTAATATGACAGATGGGAATGAAAACCCTGAAAGATGGCTTTTTGCCCATTGAACTGGGAAAATTGAAAGGATGCCTTGGCCTGTGAGAAAACTACTTCCTTGCACATACTTTTTTTTTAATACATTTTATTGAAATATAATTTATGTACAGTGAAATATACAAAACTAAAGTGACACAGGTCAATGCATTTTTTTTTCAGTGTTTCCTCCCTTCCCCTTCCACCCCTAGTAACCAGCAAAGTTTCCTTCCATATATACACCTTTCCTTGACTTTTTAAAATAATGGACTAATATAATATTTGTTCTGATTGACTTATTTCACTCAGCATAATGTCCTTCAAGTTCATCCACATTATGCAGTGTTTTGCAGATTCTACATTATTCTTTAGTGGTGCATAGTATTCCATTGTGTGTATATAATGTAGTTTAGTTACCCATTCTTCAGTTGATGGACACCTAGGTTGTTTCCATCTTTTGGCTGTTGTAAATAGTGCTGCGATGAACATGGATATGCATATGTCTGTTCTTGTCCTAGCTCTCACTTCTTTAGGATATATACCTAATAATGGAATGGCTGGGTCAAATGGTATTTCTAATTCCAGCTTTTTAAGGAATTACCATACTGCTTTCCACAGTGGTTATACTATTTTACAGTCCCACCAGCAGTGTATGAGAGTCTCAATCTCTCCGCATCCTCACCAACATTTGTTATTTTCTGTTTTGTTGAACTTTTCCATTAGTGCTGGGGTGAGATGGTATCTCATTATCGTTTTGATTTGCATCTCTGATGGCTAATGATCATGAGCATTTCTCCATGTATTTTCTGGCCACCTGAATATCCTCTTTAGTGAAGTGTCTATTCATGTCTTCTGCCCATTTTTCAATTGGATTGTTAATCTTTTTGTTGTTGAGGTGTGGAGTTTTCTATAAATTTTAGATGTAAGTCTCTTGTCAGATGTGTGATCACCAAGTATCTTTTCCCAATCTATAGGTTCTCTTTTGACTCTTTTGGAGAAGTCTTTGGAACCACATAAAAATTTAATTTTTAGAAGGTCCCATTCATCTACTTTCTCTCCAGCTGTTTGTGCATTTTGGGTTATGCTTGACAGTCTGTAGCATAGTGCCTAAGGCACTTGACTGCTAACCAGAAGGCTGGCGGTTCAAACCCACCAGCCACCCCTCAGAAGGAAGGTTGGGCAATCTACTTCCATAGTGATACTGCCTCGGAAACCCAAGGAGGGGTCACTATGAGTCAGGTCCGACTTGATGGCACATGACAACAACAATATAGGAGCTCTGGTGGTGTAGTGCCTAAGGCGTGTGACTGCTAACCAGAAGCCTGGCGGTTCAAACCTACCAGCCACTGCTCAGAAGAAAGATTGGGCAATCTATTACTGTATTGATACTGCCTTGGAATTGGGTTCACTATGAGTTGGATCTGACTCGACAGCAGTGAGTTTGGTTTTTGGTTTTTAAATTTGCCCCTGTTTTTTCCTTGAGGAACTTCATAGTTTTAGGTTTCACAGGTAAGTCTTTCATCCATCTGGAGTTAGTTTTTGTGTATGGTGTGATATACAGATCTTGTTTCCCTTTTCTGTAAATGGATATCCAGTTTTGCCAGCACCATTTGTTCAACAGACAGTCTCTTCTCCATGTAATGGATTTCAGCCCTCTGTCAAAAATCAGCTGACCATAGGTCGATGGATCCATTTCT
>NW_006921607.1:2023340-2028108 GCF_000298275.1 Orycteropus afer afer | reverse complement strand
GTGATAGAGGGCATCCTTTCTGGTTCCTGTCCACAAGGGGAATGGTTTCGATCTCTCTCCATTGAGAATAATGTTGGCTGTTGGTTTTGTATATAACTTCCTTGGTGATACTGCCTCGGAAACCCAAGAAAGGGTCGCTATGAGTCGGACCAACTCGAGGGCACATAACAACAACTATAATGAGGAATCTCCCTTCTAATTTTGCTGAGAGTTTGGTCAAGAATGGGTGTTGGATTTTATCAAACGCCTTTTCTTCATCGATTTATAGGATCATGTGGTTCTTTTCCTTTGTTTTATTTATGTGATGGATGACATTGATTGTTTTTCTAATGTTGAACCATCCTTGGTACCTGGTATGAATCCCACTTGGTCATACTGTATTATTTTTTTGATATGTCATTGGAGTCTGTTGGCTAGGATTTTATTGAGGATTTTTACATCTGTATTCATGATGGATCTTGGTATGTAGTTTTCCTTTTTAGTGATATCTTTGCCTGATTTTGGTATCAAGGTTATGCTTGCTTCATAAATGAATTTGGAAGGATTCCATCCTTTTCTATGTCCTGGAATAGATTGAGTAGGATTTGTGTCAGTTCTTCTGTGAACATTTCGTAGAATTCACCAGTGAAACCATCTGAGCCAGGGCTTTTGTTGTTGTTGTTGTTGGTAATTTTTTTATGACCTGTTCAACTTCTTCTTTTGTTATGGGTCTGTTTAAATTTTCCACCTCAGCCTCTGTCAGTTTAGGTAAGTAGTGTGTTTCTAGAAATCTGTCCATTTCTTTAGATTCTCAAATTTATTTTGGAGTATAGTTCTTCATAGTATCCTGATATTACCCTTTTAATTTCTGTTGGTTCTGTTGTGGTGTTGCCCAGTTTGTTTCTTATTTGTGTTATTTGTATTCTCTCCCTCATTTCTTTTGTTAAATTTGCCAGTGGTTGTCAATTTTATTAATCTTTTCAAGGAACCAACTTCTAGTCTTGTTGATTTTTTTCTATTGTCTTTCTATTTTCTGTTTCATTGATTTCTGCTCGAATCTTTATTATTTCTTTTCTTCTGGTGACTGTAGGCTTTTTATACTGCTCTTTTTCTAATTGTTGGAGATGTTGGGTTAAGTTATTGATTTTGGCTCTTTCTTCTTTTTTGATATGTATATTTATTGCTATAAATTGACCTCTGATCACTGTTTTTGCTATGTCCCGAAGATTTGGGTATGTTGTGTTTTCATTCTTGTTTGATTCAAGGAATTTTTTTATTTCAATTCTTATTTCTTCTATTACCCAGTTATTTTCAAAGAGGGTGTTATTCAGTTTCCATGTGTTTGCTTTGTTTCTCTTCATCTTCATATTATTGATTTCTAATTTGATAGCATTGTGACCTGAGAAGATACTTTGCAGTATTTCAGTGTTTTTAAATTTATTAAGGCTTGCTTTGTGGCCTAACATATGGTCTATCCTGGAGAATGTTCCATGTGCACTGGAAAAGAATGTATGTTGTGCTGTTGTTGGGTGAAATGCTCTGCACATGTCTATAAGGTCAAGTTGATGGATTGTATTATTTAGTTCTTCTGTGTCTTAATTGAGTTTCTTTCCAGTTGTACTATCTTTGATTGAAAGTGGTATATTAGAGTCTCCTCCTATGACTATAAAGTCATCTATTTGTCTTTTCAGTTCTATTGTTGTTGTTGTTATGTGCCACTGAGTCGGCCCCGACTCAATAGTGACCCCTCCTTGGGTTTCCAAGGCAGTATCACTACAGAAGTAGGATTGCCCAAGCTTCCTTCCGAGAAGTGGCTGGTGGGTTTGAACCGCCAGCCTTCTGGTTAGCAGTCAAGTGCCATAGGCATTATACTACCAGAGCTCCTTCCAGTTCTATTAGTGTCTGGTTTATGTGTTATGGGGCTCTTTTATTGATTGCATAGATATTTATTAGTGTTATGTCCTGTTGTTCAATCTGTCCTTTAATCATTATATAATGTCCTTCCTTGTCTCTTATGGTGGTTTTTGTCTTAATGTCAATTTTATCAGAAATTAATATTGCCCCTCCTGCTCTTTTATGGGTGTCATTTGTTTGGTGTATCTTTTTCCAACCTTTGATTTTTAGTCTGTTTTGTTCTTTGTCTCTAAAGTGTGTCTTTTGTTGACAGCATATTGATGGGTTATGTTTTCTAATCCAGTCTGCAACTCTCCATCTCTTGGGTGGTGCATTTAATCCATTGACATTCAGTGTAATTATCAACAAGTATGAATTTGTTGCTGTCATTTTGTTATGTGCTTTTTCATGGTGTTGCTGATTTCTTTGTTCCATGTAATTTTCTGTGGTGAGCTCATTTTGTTTATGAATCATATTATCACTTCCTTTGTTGTTATTGTTTTAGTATTTGCTAAATAGTTGTGCTTGTCCTCTTTTTATCTTGCACACTTTTTTTTTTTAAATCTCCCAAGCTTTCTCCCTTGGCCACTCTTTCTTGGTAAACCCCAAGTTCTCTGGCTACCTTGTACCTGCAGCCATGCAGCTGAATGTGGCTGAAGAATAGCAAGCAATCCTGCTCACAGAACTCATTTTAAATGTGTGACAATTGACCTCACGGCTGGCCCTTCCTGCTGCCCTACAGTCCTTCTACTACATCTCCCACTCTTCTACGCTGGGGGCCAGCAGACCACACTCCATGGTGAAATCTGGCTTGCCACCTGTTTTTATATAGGGCCTGCAAGCTAAGAACTTTTTTTTTTCTTACATTTTGTAATTTTTTTTTTTTTTTTTTTTTTTACATTTTGTGGGGTTTTTGGGTTTTTTTTACAAAATAAGATGAAGACTATCTCACGACACGAATTTTGTAAAATTCAAAGTTCAGTGTCCATAAATAAGGTCTCACTGGAGCACCGCCATGCTCCCTTAGTTACATGTTGGTTGTGACTGCTGTCACACTATATAGTGGCAGAGTTGAATAGTTAGGACAGAGATCATGTGTGGCCTCTCATCCCTTCACACTGCTGCTTGGCACATTATAAATCACAATTAGGCAGTTATAACTCAATTTTACCTCTTGGCCGACAAAACCTAAAATATTTTCTATCTGGCCCTTTACAGAAAAGTTTGCCAACCTCTGTCCTAGATTATGGTTTCACACCTCCTCTTTCCTCAACCTCCAACACTTCCTCTCCCATCCTCATATTTACCTATTTCACTAAGAAAGCAGAAGCAATCAGAAAGGACTTCCACATACTCCCAGCACCACACTCCCAGCCCCCTGCCCTGGTGCTGTTCTCTGCATTCCTCCTATTGAGTGGGTGGGTTGTCTGTACTCCTCTGTGAAACCAGCTCTATTAGTTATCAATTGCTGGGATATGACCACAAATTTCTATCTCAAAGCAACACACATTTATTGTCTCTCAGTTTCTCTGGTCAGGGTCTGAGCATGATTTAGCTTGGTCTTCCACTTCAGGGTCTCACTTGGCCACATTCAAGGTGTGTTGGCCAGGGCTCTGGTTTCATCTGATGTTTGACTAGGGGAAGATCTGCTTCCACGCTTACCATGTGGCTGTTGGCAGTGCTCAGTTCCTCACAGACTGCTGCACTGAGGGCCTCTATTTGTCCACTTAGACTTTCCCAACATAGTTGCTTACTTCTTTGAAACCAGCAAGAGAGAAAGTCTCCTCACAAGATAAGCATTAAAATCTTAACAACTGCAATCACATACGTGTAATCATGTACATACTATCAGCCTTGCCATTTTTCTGTTAGTTAGAAGCAGGTCACAGGTCCCACCCACGCTCAATGGGAGTAGCTCACACAAGGGTATGAATACTAAGAGGTGGGAACCTTGGGGATCACGAAGAGTCTGTCTAGACACCCACCCTCCACTTAGAGGTCTTCTTATCTCCTCAAGGACATGACTTATCCTGCATCACCATGCGGTTATTTCTCCCATCTTAATATAAAAACAACAAAAGTAGAAATTATGGTAGTTGGGGTTGTATGTCAACTCAGCTGGACCATGATTCTGAGTGGTTTAAGCAGTTATGATATGGTTATTCCCATAATGAGATCGAATGTATATGTTTTGAGCAGCCAGTCCATTGGAAGGGAGTTTCCTTAGGGGTGTGGCCTGCTTCCAATATATATATGGACATCCTGGGAAAAAGACTCTTCGGAGAATCTGGATCGTGTTGTGCTGCCTACAGCTGTCCATGAGTGAACAATCCTATCCTCTATTGGGCCTGGTGATCTTGGATTCGTCACCCATAAGAGTCAATAGCCTGTCTGCTAACCTTGAGCTCGTCAGCCTCAGCAGCCAGCAGCTGTCTGAGTGAAGAAAAGCATCCAGCTTCAGTGGGCTGGGAGCAGGAGGCAGAGCTAAAGCCCAAGATTGAGGGGCTTTCACCCAGCCCCTAGAGCTGGCACTTTGAACTTGTACTTAAAGCCTTCAAATTTTAAGAATGAACTGCTGTTTGTTAAAGCCATCCCATTCATGGTACATTCTTGTCAGAGCAGCACTAGGTAACCAGAACAGAATATAGTACCAAGAGAGTGAGGTGCTACTCTGACAGATACCTAAAATGTGGAAACAGGAGTGGAGTGCGTCCTTGACCCAAGACCCCAGCAGAGAGACCCCTGTATGTGGCATGAGAGACAGCAGGAGCACAGCCAAGAGACCGGCATGAGAGAGGGCAGGAGCAGAGCCGAGAGACCGGCGGGAGAGGCGGCGGGCGCAGAGCCGAGAGACCGGCGGGAGAGACGGCGGGCGCAGAGCCGAGAGACCGGCGGG
>NW_006921607.1:2004478-2023119 GCF_000298275.1 Orycteropus afer afer | reverse complement strand
AGAGACCAGCACAAGACAGCGACAGCCTTACCAGCCCATGGAGGAGAAAGCTGGATGCCATTGGGTAGGCGGCTTCCTGGCAGAGTAGGTTGCCTTCAGAAATTAATTGGTAGAGAGACGGGCATAAGATGAGTAGCAGGTTGGCCAGCCCACGGAGCAAGAGAGCTAAGTGTCCTCTGGGCAGAAAGATTCCTGGCAGAGTGGGTTGCCCTCGGGCATTAATCAGCAGAAGCTGAGAGACCAAGGAATCTAGAAGCAGAGCTGCCTCTCAGCCTTAAGGGTAGGACCATGGCCTTTGGGGGTGGAACCACCCCAGCCCCCTGGGTTTCAAAGAGCCAGACCTTCACCAACTCAGTTTTGGAATTGGTGCTCAGTTCTCAAGGGCTGCTTGTTCATATGGGCCAGTGGGATGGAGTCATAGCTGCTGCTCAAGAGTGAGGGGTGAGGGGACAAGGCTGCCATGCCCAGTAGGTAAAGGAACAGGGCCCACCAAGCTAAGGGGGTGAGGTCATCACTCAGGAACTAGGGATCTAGAACCCCCCCAGTGAAGGAGATCTCTATACATACCACCCATTAAAGATCTGTACAGATGCCAAGTTGACAAGGGGTAGAATTGTGGTAGTTAAGGTTGTTTGTCAACTTGGCTGGGCCTGGTTGAGTGGCTGGGCAGCTGGTGGTAGTTACTCCCCATGATGAGACTGGCACTCATCTCCCTGGTGGGATCTACCAGAAGCAGCTACTTAGCTGCTTTGGGCATGTGAATCTGCTTCCTGTATATAAGAAACATCTTTGGGAATGGTCCTAGTTTATGGCATGCTTGAACCCTATATGTAGCCAAGTTACTGTTCAGCAGCCTGCCATGCTCTGCCGATCTTGGGACTTCCAGTGGACTTGAATTAGTGGCCTGCCGTGTTGTTTGGTAACATTGGGACTGTGCCTTTTTACAAACTTTGGGTTTGTCAGCCTCAGCAGCCAGTAGCTGAGTGAAGAAAAGCTTCCAGCTTCAGTGGGCCAGAAGCAAGAGGCAAAGCTGAAGCCCAGGGTTGAGGGGCTTTCACCCAGCCCCTAGAGCCTGGCACTTTGAACTCAGACTTAAAGCCTCCACACTGTAGGAGAATAAACTCCTGTTTGTTAATGCCATCCCCTTTGTGGTATTTTCTGTTAGAGCAGCACAGAGGTAACCAAAACAAACCTTTATCCCTACATTTTCCTCCAACTATCCTCCTGTTTCTCTGATTAGTAGTAAACCTCTTCAAAAGGGGCTGTCCACCGTTCCTCTTACAGCAGACTTTCTTGAGCCCATTCCAGTTACCCATCCCCATCATGCACCTGTGCGCACACACATACTTACTGCCCCTGTCAGGAATCCCCGAGTCCTCTATATTGTAAGCATTAGACACAGTTTCTCATTTCTCTGTGGAATGCTGTCAGCTGTACCTGCAGTATATTTCCAGATACCAAATGTTTCTCCCTCCCTCCACCATTGTCCCTTTGTCCACCGTCACCTTTCCCCAATAATTGTGCTGGCCTCCTCACACCTCCCGTCCACGCTGCCTAGAACTCTTTTTGCTCATTTCCCTTCCCATTCTGCGTACGTTCTTGTCTGGGGATACTGCTAAACCCCAAGTCCCTGCCACAGAGCAGGTGCTCATATCTGTCTGTGAGTGAATCAGCTGATGACATTTGCATAGTGTGCACAGGGTCAAGGTTGGAATCTGGATTTCTGTGATTTAGAAGGAAAATGAGAGGTCTGGGAAGACAGCAGCAGAAACACCGCCATGCTGAGGGGCAGGGTTAGTCAGGGAAAGGAAGGCAAAGCGTAGAACTCCACCTGAGCGACCAGCAGGTTAGGGCAACCCAGCACGTGTATGTGCAAGGCTGAGGCTCAGTGCTAGTAGAATGTGAGTGTGCATAAGAGCGTCATCACCACTGTCCCCGCAGACAGTCCCTCAGCAAGCAAATTGGGCCATGCAAGAGTGCAGTGGCCTCCCCAGGGCTGTGCTGTTACAGGGCCCCTCCAGGCTGAGTGGTCAGTAGGGCAAGCACGGGGCTTCTGTGAAGAGCAGGGGCACTGCGGACAGCCCCATTGGATCACAGACCTCCCCAGGAGCCACCGAGCTCAAACTTGATCTGCTCCTCGCTGCTTTCACTCACCTCCTTGACATAGCTGTTGTAAATGTGTCTGCTCTGTTACAGTGCGGGAGCAGGAAGGACGGGGACCTTCTGCGCCCTCAGCACAGTCCTGGAGCGGGTGAAAGCAGAGGGCATTTTGGATGTCTTCCAGACAGTCAAGAGCCTGCGACTGCAGAGGCCACACATGGTCCAGACACTGGTATGCCACCCTATGTATTTGTCCATGTCATCCCTGCAGTCCTTGTCTGTCAGGGCCAGCTCTGGAAGGAAGTACTTCTAGGGGGGCTCACCTGCGAGTCAGATGGTGGGCCCTTTCCCCAAGGTGCTTCAGACACACAAGGAGTGCCATGAAGAAGCAACATAGTAGTGGGAGCACAGCCCCTCCCACCAGCAAGAGATGTGCCCCTCTGTGAAGGTTTGCAGAGGGTTCCTGGTACCCCACGGGACTCTTCACTAGTCCGTGGGCCCTGGGGTGGGAAGACCCAGGAGTCCAAGTTCTCTCCAGTTACATCTTTCCTGCCTCCCTCTGTTCTGCTCAGGCTCTGACTAAACATCTGGATCTCTGGTAACCCCCAAGCATGGCAAATAGACATCAAAAAATGTTTTCCTGAACCCCATGTCACTAGAAATGTTTGAGGGGAAAGGCAAAGTGAATTGTAAGGGGTTTAGGAGATGAGGTATTGGCAACAGCATGTGTCCCAGCTGCAGCCGTGATGCAGTGTTAGCCACACTGAGTCACCTCCCTGGCCTGTCTGCCAGCCCAGCACATACATGTCTGACCTCGCAGGCCCCAGGGTCATCGTCTCTGGTTGTAGAAGATTGGTTCCACCCAGCCCCAAAGGGATGCTGTCAGAGCTCTGGCAGAAGGATCAGGGCACAGGTGGACATCAGAAACTGTCATTTCCTCTCAAGTTTGTATTTAAAAACAATGGGCCTGTTAGGAACTGCAGATAGAGTGTTCTCTTCAATAACCTGGTTTTTTTTCTCACCCATCTCTCTAGGAACAGTATGAGTTCTGCTACAAGGTGGTACAGGAATATATTGACGCATTCTCAGATTATGCCAACTTTAAGTAAGAGGCGACAAGGCCCGTGGACAGAAGAATTGCCTTCTTTAATATTTTGTAATATTCTGTTTTGTTAATATACCCAAAATTGTGTATATATCTTATAACTGTTTTAGAAATTGGTACATAGGCTTCTATTACCTATTAGGTGGAGATTTTATATGTAAATGTGTTAGCACTGATGGTCCTTTTTCCAATGTTTTATTGGGGAATTAAATAGTGTGATGTTTGGATTGATATCGTGAAATCCCCTGCCTGGAAATTGAGCTGAATTGTGGTTTGGTTTATTCATCTTTTTCCTGAAGAAGATGAACACAAAATTGATTCCAGGTAGCTCAGTACCAACTAAGAAAAAAGCACAAAGTCCTCAGAGCTCTTGAGGAAAGCGGCTGTCCCAGTGCCCTTGTGCAGGCCCCTGTCCCTCCCTCCCACTGTAAATAGTCCCCCCACCTATGACCTCCCCACATTCCACCTTGGGGAATAGAGGGACCAGAGCAGTATCTCTGGCACACACTAGGGATGATCAGCTAATAAAAGCTTTGACTCCCTGAGGAAATGTCTCTCCCTTTGTCTGGGGTGGGGCAGCCAGACCAGGCTGGGCTTTCCAAGGCTGTGCCTGGCCCTGCTGGCCACGGATACAGCATAGTCCTGGCTCCTTTCCACCAAGCACAACCCATCCAGCTCTTTGCTAATTGCCAGGATCTTCCTTCCACTCCCTGTACATCTTTGATACAGTGAGTGGCCCCAGCAGCCTTGCTCCCTGAGGCGGCATCCTCACTGAGTTTCCTGTAGTGCAGGGCCACAGGAGAGGAGGTCACTCAGCTCAAGTGCTGAGGCCAGTGTGACTTTTCAGTCCCTGGAGCTTTGCTGCAGAGCAGTCTAGATTGTCTCTCTGCCCAGAATAGGTCTTTAAATCCACCTTGATTGTGTTAAATAGCTTCCATTTCCTTTTGTATCTGTCATCATTTCCAGGACTTGATGTGCAAGTGCCTCAGATCCAGAGGCCAGGTCGGTGGGAGTTTTAGATCCCAATTTGAATAGAGTCCAACACATGAGAAGGACAGTGGCTTCATAAGGTCGACGTTCATTTCTTACCCCCATGACTGTCTGCCCAGTCAAGACCCAGGATCTTTCCATCTTGCGGCTCCACCATCCCTCTGATGTTCTCATCGTGGTTTAAGCTGGGTCACTGCCATGTCTGTACTCCAACCTGCGATGGTGAAAGGGCATGAAGGGCAAGCAGCTTCTTTTTTTAGGACATTGTACATTTTAGGCAAAAGTTGCACTTCTCATTTCCACTCATGTCCCATTGGCCAAAACCTAGTCGTATGGCTACACCTAGCTGCAACAGGTGCTGGGAAATGAGGTCTTTAGTTGGGGACACAGCTGGAAGCGTGGGTCTATTCACTGCCCTCCTAGCCTCACATAGCAGCTCATCACAGGAGCAGGGGAGTAAACTGGTTCCCGTGACGGTCAGTGAAGTGTTGAGAGGGCCCTGCAGCCAGAGGAGGTAAGCAACAGAGCTGGCCCAAGAGCCATCCAGCCATGATGCTACCCCCTAGGACTTCATCCCCTCACCCTGGGCTCCCCAGAGGGTGTCAGGAATGAGAGCTGGGACCCACTCTGAGGGTATCTGTGGAGGCACCCTCAGAGGTCAGGGCCACTGTGCTTCCTGGAGGAGGCAGTGCTTGAACTGGACCTGAGAAATGCTGGACATTGAGATGAGTAAAGAGGAGGACAGGTCAAGTGGAGCCACACTGCAGAGGATCTCAGAGTCCCCACAAAGCTGTACAGACTCAGCAGTTCCAAGAGGGGAGCTACGATCTGTACCGCACAGTCAGGATGTTTGAGTGGAGGAGGGTGGTGTGTGGATGGAACCTCGGGAGGCCTTCAGGAGGCAGGGTGCTACAACAGGCCACCTCTGGGAGTTTCTGAGAGGTGAGCATTGAGTCACATTAGAGGCATCTGGTCTTTCTGTAGGAACTCAGGAACTCCAGGAGCTGGTACCTCAAAACTCAGTAGTTTCAAATCAGGGGTGGATAAATAAATTAAACAAAGTCAGAGTCAGGAATTTCTGAAGAAAGGTGCCATGTTTGGGGAGGACACCTTGCAAGCTATCCTCTGATGCCTCTGGGAGACCAAATCCAGGCAAATGGAAGAGGGTGGGCCATTCAGCAACTCATTCAGCAGACACAGGAGTCCATTCTGAGTCCCGTGCTGCCTCCCTCCCCCCTCCCATCACTGCCTCTCCTCCTGCTGGTGTTGGCCTGGCCATCTGTCTGCTGGAGTCCATGGTGATTGGGTCAGTGGTTGGGCCAGTATTTTAAATCACTCTGGTAGAAGCTCTAGTAGCATAGTGCCTAAGGCATTTGACTGCTAACCAGAAGGCTGGCGGTTCAAACCCACCAGCCACTCCTTGGAAGGAAGGTTGGACAATGTACTTCTGTAATGATACTGCCTCGGAAACCCAAGGAGGGGTCACTATGAGTTGGATCCGACTCGACGGCACATAACAACAACAACTGGTAGCTAAACAGATGCCTTCAAGCAGGAATTACCTCAGCTCTCCACTCCCCTTCTCATTCTCACCTTACAGTGTATGCTCCATCCCTCCTTCACATCCTTCTTACTTTCTTTGTATTACTCAGGGCTCACGTGATTGCAAGAGATCTAACCCAACAGGAATTCGAAAAACCAAACCCACTGCCATTGAGTCAATTCTGACTCATAGGGACCTTTTAGGGCTGAGTAGAACTGCCCCATAGAATTTCCAAGGCTGTAAATCTATAGAAACAGACTGCCTCATCTTTTCCCACAGAGTGCCTGGTGGGGGTTCAAACCACCGACCTTTTGGTTAGCAGCAGAATGCTTTAACCACTATACTATCAGAGCTCATTCAACAGGAACTAGTCTAGGCTAAAAGGAACAGGTATGGGGGCTCTCAGGGTACAATTGTGTGGGAAAGGCAAGTGGTAGCCAGTCAGCTGTGACCAAAGGGTAGAGTATTTCTTGGAAGAAGGAGGGTGAGTGCTGTCTGCAGCCCCACCCCTCACCCAAAGCTCCGGGTCCTGCCACCCTCTGACCTCTGCTTCATCCTGAGTTTTCTGTTTCCTTCATAACTCCCCTCTCCCAAACACACTAGTCTCTTTCATTTAAAAAATAAAAATAGCACTGCCCTCTGGCCAGAGTTGTTCTCCCTTTGTGATAGATTTCTTGGAAAAGTCAGTACTCACTCTCCCTCATCCTCCCTTCATTCCCACATAGTCTGGGGCTAAACCCCAGGAGCCCATTTCTCTGTTCACTGGCTGCTCCTTCAAGGTCTCCTTCCTCAGAGGTCAGGATTCCTAGGGTCTGCATGCCCTCCTTCCTGCCCCTCTGCTGTGCTCTTGGCGTCCAGGGGGTCCCACGTCCACATACTTTGCTCCAGCATATATTCTCTGTTCCCAGTCCTCAATCTCTAGCCGGGGGCATCTCGTCTCCATTTTGTTGCTTTGGATTACCCCACTGTGCCATCCCCATTCCCAGGCCACTAGCTAACCCCTCATCCTTCACCAGGGCCAACTGGTCAAGGAGTCGTGTCCCTCCTCGGTTCCCATGCACCTATGAGTATCTGCTGACAGGAACGATGTCATGTCCTAGGGCCCAAGCATTAGGAGGAGCTAGAGTCACCACATGGGTCTGGGCATTGCCCAGAGGGATACAAGAATGAACTCCAGAGCTTAGGGTCTGGAAGGAGACATCACACGTTTATGAAAAGCCATTCCAGTTCCCAGAAAGGAAGGGACCAGAGGCCCTGGCAGCAGCCTCCAACTGAGCAGCTTAGTTACTGGAAAAAAAAGGAGTTTTGCAGGAAAAAAAAGGTAATCAAACTACAGAAAAAATACAGGTGCCCTATTCCTCTCTCAAGGTGCCCTGGTGGCATTGTGGGTAAGGTATTTGGCTGCTAACCAGAAGGTTGGCAGGTCAAACCTACCAGCTGCTCTGAGGGAGGAAGATGAGGCAGTCTACTTACGTAGATTTACAGCCTTGGAAACCCACTGGGGGTTGCTCTTAGTCGGAATTGATTCTGTGGCAGTGAGTTTTGTGGTTTGGTATTTCTCTTAAATGCCAGGGACTTTGAATAAAACATTGTGTAGATTCAAACCAGAACTAGTTTAAGCCAGTTTATTGAACTCAGGATCATTTTACTAAACAAAGCAAACGTTTTCCCAGAAATCACCTAGTTAACCAATAACTTACATCTTTATTTCCCAAATCAGTTTCACTGAACATAGAATCCACTATGAACATAGAAGTACTCCATTCATTTGCGTCTGTGCTAAGTCAGTCAGTTTAGAAATTCCCATGTGCCTAGCCAGGTGCCTGTGACGGATTGCAGCCCAGTGTGCTGCCACCCTCTGCCCCAACTGCCCACACACACACACATTTTGTCACAAGGTGTGATTCACAGAGTCTTCAGCCACCACAATGCCAAGCCTGACCCTGGGCCTCACATTTACTGTTCAGCCCAAGTGTGGAGATTGGCTATTAACCCTGTAAACAGGCCTCTGACTCCAGGAAGCTGGGCCTGACGGTGCAGAGCCCAGCCTGTGACGCAGACTGGGAGGTGGGGGCAGGGGCCTTTTCAAGCAGCCCAAGGTAGCTGTCTGCATCCACATGGGGTCCTGGGGTGAGTACAGGATGGACGGGGCTGGAGCCTGGAGAAACAAGTAATCTTACCCCAGGGGCTACGCTGCCTTCTCTCTCTCTCACACACACACACACACACAGTCTGTCTCTCCCTCTGTCTCTCCTGGACACAGGACCCTCGTGGGCAGGTACTACCCTACCTAAGCCTGCCCCCACCTGGAGGGACCCAGCCGTGGTGTCCAGATGTGTGTCCACCCAGCCCATTTTACAGGTGGATATTACAGGTGGATAAACCCAGCCAGGTTGGGGGGGGGGTGTCACAGCCTCCTCCACTAGACCTCATATCAGGCTGCTAAGCACCCATTCTCTGGCCTTCATTCTTCTACGAGGGGTGCCCAGAGTTGGATGGGAGTCAGAATCCCCAAGCATTGCCCTCTCCAGGCCTCTTGGGCAGGAGTTTGAGAGTGCAGCCCAGAAAGTGGGACTGTGAAGCTCGGCGCAGGCCAGGCCGGAGTAGCAGTTCCAGGGACTTAAGGCTTCTGGGATGATGGGCAGGGTTGCATCTGCCTGATGACCCCAAGGCAGCGCTGTGTGTGCTCATGTTGGGGGAAGGGTGCTGGCTAGCGAGCTAACCCCCCCCCCCATCTTTCAAGACGTCATTGGAGTCTGAGCTGGAGGGGACGGGGTGGAGCTGCCTGACCAATAAATCCCAGAGCCTTCTGCCTGGGGTCTCACTGCTGCCAGAGGAGCCGCTTTGTCCACAGCTCCGCTCTCCCTTGGTGAGTCAAGGGGCTGCCCCTCTCCCTGCCCCAGTCCCTCCAGCTGCAGTCATCCCAGAAGAGCCGCCTTTATCTCTTCTCCCCAAGTCCACCGTCCATTCCTTTGCCTGCTGGCCTGGCATGGGAGGGCCAAGGGGTAGAAGCACTTGCACACCACCACCACCATGTGTGCTGCACGCCCAGCTGCCATGGGAGATAGAGCAGGTTGCAGAGACACAGGGCACAGGGTCTTCCAGCACCAGTGCCCCAGCTCTCATGTGCCCCCACGTTGCTGCCTGTCCCCATGGAGAACTTCCCTGACCAGCCAGCCATCAGCCTGAAGTCTCTGTTACCTCCCCAAACTTCCTCCCAAATCTGGAACTCACTGAAGGAAGGATGGGCTGGACCGACATAGGGGGCCCTCAGAGCTGGCAAAGCACGTGGGGCAGAGCTCTCTGGGAGAAGCCTGGGTCCCTGAAGCATCCTCCTCCCTGACCTAGTCATGGAGTCCTCAGGGCCCAGAACCCTGTAAGATTGGGACCAGGAGCAGCAGCAGAAGAGGGAAAGGAGACCCTAAAGCCACCCCGAGATTCCAGATGTCCAAGGGGAACCTAGGAGAGGAAGGAGGAGATATGTGTGAGAGTGTCAGACTCCTAAGTGCTGTCCACCTTCCATGGGGGCAGCCCCACCATGGCCAGCTGCAGGCAAGGCCGCCGCCTCCTGCTGCTGCTGCTGCTGCTGCTGACTGCCCACCCTGGACCCTTGAAGGCTCAGCATTGGTCCCATGGCTGGTACCCTGGAGGGAAGCGAGCCTCCATTTCACCCTGGGGCCTCCAGCGGGCCCCTGGACTCCCAGGTAGGTGATGGGCCAGCCCAGCCTGAAAGGGAGGAAAGAACTAGAGAGGAAGTGCTGGCTGAGCCCCTACACCTACCCTGAGCTGGGGGGTGGGGGGGAGCAGGCGGCAGCTCAGGCTTCCTTCTGAGGAAGGGTCCTGGGCACTGCAACAGACAGCCCAAGCCAGACTGCCCGCAGCCTGCACCACGATGCCCTGGCTTCCGCCGAGGACAGCGTGCCCTGGGAGAGCAGACCTGTGGCCCAGCAGCCACTCCATGGGAAGCAGCACCTGGTGCAGAACCTGTTGGTGAGTGGGATGAGAGGCCCCCAGTATTCAGGCTCAGCCACTGGCCACCACGGCCACCCATGTGGGGGTGAATGAGACACCACCGGGATACCCCTGCATCAGCCCGTTTCTCTCTACCCCTGCTGCACACAGACCTCCCAGGACTCTAAGCATAGTTTGCTAAGATACTTAAAGATCAGAAGTCACTAGTGGATGGGGAAGACCACTGAATCTCTGTAAATAAGACAGTTCTGGCAGAGGTGAGCAGCCCCTAAGCAGGAAGAGATACACAGACATACAACAGGGCCCCAGGACCAGGTGGTCGCTGACATGCACTAATGACTTGGTGACTGTAAAGCTTCCCCAAGGCCATGCAGAAGACAGGCACTGCCCACAAAGGAGTGTACACATGCCTTACTGTTTTTGCAAATTAAAGTACACTAAACCAAACTCGCTGCGGTTTTGTCATTTCCGACTCAGTGACCCCTCCTTGGGTTTCTGAGGCGGTAACGCTACCGAAGTAGATTCCCCCATCTTCCTTCTCAGGTGTAGCTGGTGGGTTTGAACCACCAGCCTTCTGGTTAGCAGTCAAATGCCTTAGGCACTATGCCACAAGAGCTCCCTAAAGTACACTGTTGTTGTTGTTGTTATGTGCCGTCGAGTCGGCCCCGACTCATAGCGACCCCTCCTTGGGTTTCCGAGGCAGTATCACTACGGAAGTAGGATTGCCCAACCTTCCTTCCGAGGAGTGGCTGGTGGGTTTGAACCGCCAGCCTTCTGGTTAGCAGGCAAGTGTCTTAGCCACTATGCTACCAGAGCTCCTCTAAAGTACACTAGGGGAGTATAAGGAGGCTGGTGGTGTAGTGGTTTAGGCATTTGGCTGCTAACCAAAAAGTTAATGGTCAAATCCACCAGCCAGTCTGAGGAAAGCAGATGAGGCTGTCTGCTTCTATAAAGATTGACAGCCTTGGAAACCCAATGGGACTCGCTATGAGTCGGAATCTACTCCATGGCAGGGAGTTTGTTTTGGTCTGAGGATGGCTAGTAACAAAGCTAAACAGAAAGTGGTAAAGCCTCATCGCCTAACTTAAGTCGGTGTGAGCTCAGGTCTTTACATATTAGACTTGTTAATGATGAGCAACGCAGCTCCAGAGAAATGAAGCTCCCCACACTGTGTTCTCAGAGTTTCCCGGGACGAGTTCGCCACTCCTCCGGGAGGCCAGAGCGTAGCCACAGGACCCAGAAGCAAGAATGAGCGGCCAGTGGCGGCAGCTGCTCGGGGCAGCAGGGGAGAAGAGGAGAGGGAGGGCGATCCGGAGGCCGAGGCTCGGCGTTCACGCGGCCAAGGGAATGACCGCCCTTCCCCCTCCACAGACTGGACTCCGAGTGCCACGCCACGCCCTCCCTCCAATAAAAGTGTATGGTCTCAGAAGCTGTTGCTTCTAGTTCTCGTTTTCGTCCCCTCCCTCTCTCACCCCAGCCTGAGACCATTCCCCATGTTGGCGCTGGCGGAACGCGGGTCTGGCCCGCCAGCAGGAGGGACGACCGGGCAGGGAGGGCCCAACTAGAGCCCAAGGGGAGCTGCCCGTAGAGGTCAGCAGGGTCGCAGCGCCACCGGCGCAGCCCGAGTAGGGTCGGGAGGGCGACGGAAACACAAGCCCACACTCCAGAGGGCGGGAAGGCGGAGCCCCAGGACTGCCGGTCCCATGGTGCCCCGCGGCCGCTTCCGGGTCACGGTGATGCCATGGCGGCTCCCCGGACGTCCTGAGCGGACTTGATCATGCTGCGCGCGCTGAGCGCCCTGGGCGCGCGGCCCCCGTGCCGGCCTTCTGTCCTGCTAGTGCTCCAGGCGCGCGGCCGCAAGACCCGCCACGACCCTCCGGCCAAGTCCAAGGTCGGACGCCTTCAGACCCCGCCCTCGGTGGATCCCACGGAATTCTTTGTGCTGACCGAGCGTTACCGGGAGTACCGCCAGATATTGCGCGCTCTCAGGTGGGTGACGGGAGGTGAGGAGAGAACCGTCCGCGCCCACAGCGGTGTGTGTTGCAGCGGGAGGCGAGGATGGGGCCGACTCTAGGTGCATCTCCCCATAGGCTGGAGTTTATGGCCGAGGTGCGGAAAAAAGTGAACGAGGCCCGAGTGGGGGTCCTGGCCGAGCGCAGAGCCCAGGAGAAAGCAATAGAGCACCGGGAGCTGATGACCTGGAACCAGGCGGAAAACCAGCGGCTGCACGAGCTGCGGTGAGTGGGGCGGGAGGCGGGGCGGGCTGCCCGCGGATGGGAGACCCGGAGGCGCTGAGTCTCGGCCTTTCGCTCCCTCTAGGATAGCGAGGCTGCTGCAGGAGGCGCAGGAGCAGGAGCGTCAGCGGGCCGAGGAGCAGGCCCGCCAGGCCCGAGAGGCGCAGGCCTGGGTGCAGCTCAAGGAGCGGGAAGTGCTGCAGCTGCAGGTGCGCGGCGTCTCTGGGTAGGAGGGCGGACAGATCTCCCAACTGCCAGAGGAGAGCATTGGCTATGTGCACCCAGAGAGCACAGCCTGGAGCTTTGGGAGAAAGGAGGCGAGGATTTGGGGAAGGAGCTCTAGGAACGTGCCCGTCAGACAGAGAGGTGAGAGGTGGCCAGCTGTGGTGAGCTATGGTTTGGGGAAGGGAACCATGCATTCCACAGGGAGTTGGCAGGAGTGTGCTTGGTTTATTCACAAGGACAGTGAGGCTGGCCCAGGACCGGGCAGTGTTTCATTCCGCTGTGCCTAGGGTTGCTATGAGTCAGAGATAAGTCCACAACACGTTAACAGCAACAACAGTTCACAGTAGCAAAGAGATGGAAACAACTTAAGTGTCCATCAACCGAGGAATGGATAGATAAACTGTGGTACATATACACAATGGAATACTATGCAACCCTAAAGAATTATGTAGGACCTGCAAAACACCCCATAGAGTGGATGAACTTGGAGGACATTGTTGTTGTTGTTGTTGTTATGTGCCATCGAGTCAGCCCTGACTCATAGGGACCCCTCCTTGGGTTTCCGAGGCAGTATCACTACGGAAGTAGGATTGCCCAACCTTCCTTCCGAGGAGTGGCTGGTGGGTTTGAACCGCCAGCCGTCTGGTTAGCAGGCAAGTGTCTTAGCCACTATGCTACCAGTACTCCATTGGAGGACATTATGCTGAGTGAAATAAGTCCGTCACAGAAAGACAAATATTGTATTTGTCTGCTATTGTGAAAAGTCAAGGAAAGGTTTATATATGGAGGAAACTTTCTTTGTGGTTACCAGAGATAAGAGGGAAAATTTCTAGATAGGTTAGAAAAAAAAGATAGATAGATAGATACACACCAAAGATAATTAGTGGTTACCAGAGGTAGGTAGGGGGTTACCAGGAAGGGGGAAGCTTTTGTTTGGGGGGGGCATTGAGTTTATGCTAATAGGTGGTGGGATATTTTGGAAAAGGATAGCAGTAGTGGTGGCACAACATGAAAAATGTCATTCAAGTCCCTGAGTTGTAAATACAGAAGTTGTTATCTTGGGGAATGTCTTGTTATGCATGTTTTCACCACAATAAAAGTAAAAAAAAAAAAAAGAGGTTTTAATTAAAGTAATAGAAGTAGAAGAATGAGTTTTCAGAGAAATTAAGAGGTGAGCAGGCAACAGTGTACGACTGGCTTCAGCCTACGTGACATGAGGTTGCCACAGCTGGTACTTGAGGTTCTGGCTGATGTATCTGGGGGATGGTTGTTCAAAAGAGCAATGTGGCAAAGCTGCTAAGGGCATTCCACTGGAAGGTCACTGAGGCACTCAAAGACGACCTAGACTCCAGGAGGTCCTTCCCCAGGAAGAGCTGGAGCCTCTCCCTGAGCAGGGTTGAAGCTGACAGCCAGCAGACACATGGGTGGGTAGCAGGTGTTCTAAGGCTGCTGTTCATCTGCCTTCTCTCTCCCAATAGGAGGAGGCAAAAAACTTCATCACCCGAGAGAACCTGGAGGAACGGATAGAAGCAGCTTTGGACTCACCGAAGAGCTACAACTGGGCTGTCACCAGAGAGGGACTGGTGGTTAGGCCACAGCAAAAGGTCTCCTAGGGTCCAGTAATGGCAGTGCCTTCTCAGGGACCCTGTGTGTGTGACGGTAAGAGGTGTGGGCCTGATCTAGAATGAAGTAGCTGGTACTTCTGATGAGGAAGCTCGGCCTGTTGCAGTGTGGCGCTCACACTGGCTTCTGTTTGTGTCACTCGGTTGGAAACTATTCTGCCCTCAACAACAGCCCTCAGTGTAGCATCCGCCCTAGAGTGGTTTCCATCCCAACGAGGAGCAGAATGGGCCACAGGCTTTAAGGCAGCCAGGTCATCTCCTAAGTATCATCAGTGGCAGGGATTGGTAAATTACAGCCCCTGGGCCAAATATGGCCCACTGCCTACTTTTGTAAATAAAGTTTTATTTGGAACACAGCCACTCCTGTTCATTGACTATTTTCGGGAGATTAAGTGTTGCAACATTGACTGTATGACCCACAAAGTCTAAAATATTACTATTGTTTGGCTGTTCACAGAAAAAGTTTGCTGAACCCTGACTTAGGGCTTTAAGGCTGCAGCCAAGAGCAGGGCTCACCTGACACCTGGGCCTCAAGCTAATCATTGGCCATCAGTCTGTCCCTGTGTGATCTCGGGCTTTGTTCACCAGTGTCTGGTGTGTCCCAGTGACACTAGACAAGGAGAAGACCCCATTCCTTCCTTCCCATGGCCTCAGCAATTCACATCTGCCCTGACACTCCCAGCTTTCTTAGTCTATCGACCAGACTGGGGAGGCCTGGTTGACCAAGGCTGTGCAAGGTCGGCGGACCAGATGCAAACCAGCAATACTCGTGTATGAGGTTCTGAAGGCTGAATAAGTGAGCATATAGCCCTGTTCAGATGCAACCTTTCAACACCTGAGATGTGGTTGTAGTTTGAGCAAAACTGCTGCCCTTTGTTGCCCATTCAGCTGAACTGACCTGGATACCACCAGAGGAAAGAAGTGAATCCCAGCTTCTTACCGTGACTCGCATATGGAAAGCAGGGCCTGGGAACCCTAAGAAATGAAATTTATTTTAGAGGATGTGGACTATGCCTCATGTTCTAGGTGAGGAGGCAGGCTTAGAGGTGCAGGCAGAGGGTGGTACGGTGCTTGCACACAGCCCACATCAGGGCCCTGCAGCCCCGAGAGCAGTGGCTTCCCTGAGGCTGCTGTAGTGTTTTCTCGTCCCTGCACTGAGCCTGGCCAGAGCACAGTGTACCCCTGACACTGGTGCCCAGCATCACTCTGATTGGCATCAGGCACTCTGGGCTGTGGTTTGGCCGCTCTGTCCACCCCTTGGACTTGATCATGGTGAGAATAGTAGACCTTCCAGTCCCCCTGCAGTGAGAATCTGATGAGCTGTCACATGGGACCCTGGGCCTGTGTCAGGAAGCCCCAACTCTGTATAATACACTCCCCCAACCTCTTCACAATCCTTCAGTTTTATTCTTTCCAAGCCTCTGATGCTTTGCCCAAGATCCAGTATATGTCCTTAATGCAGGCCATCTGTCTTCAGATAATGGGATGCTCTGATACCTTCTTGAAGCTCTGCCTTTGGGCTGATTTCCATTCACCGCTGTCCTTCAGTGTCCTGCATGGATTGTTACACTTTAGCCATTCACTATTAGCTGATTTTCTGTTGCCAGTATGTCATGCAAACCAAGCTGCAATGTTTATATTTTTGCCCACAGTCATCTTGCTGGTATAGACACAAATAAATAGGCAGCTTACTGGTACCTTCAGGGATGGCCCAAGCTCAGTCCCATGTGTACCTGCTTCTCATGGGTCACAGAGTGCCCAGGTAGGCTATCAGATGCCACCCCATTCAGCATGCACAGCTCTGGAAGCCCATGGGAGAATAACTAATCCCTGGCAGGAACCTGGAGGCTTTACCTGATAGTAATGGCTTTGCTTTAAAAAGACTAAGGTCTCCTCTGATTCTTGTTTCGAGTTCCAAATAAGAGTTGAGTCTCATGCAATGTGAGCTCTGCAGGGTTGCAAGAGCCAGAGTTACCAAAATCATGCTTGCTATACCCTGGATCACCTGGGAAGCCTTCTTTTGCTCTGAGCCCCATTTGAGGGTGTTAGGTTTGGGGGCTACCCATTAAATGCATCAGAGCAGGATACTCAAATGTAAGTGCTCTTGTCAAGATTTGGGGGGCCCACCGTGCTTTCCGCACATTGGGCCAGAGAAGGTGGATTAGGATACAGGTACAGTTTGTGTTTTGCTTGAAGCAGAGGAGGCATACTGACCCCCAGGAACCTCACTGAGCCATTTCCCCAGAATTCAGGTACCCAGCTGCAAAAAAAGACATAGAGGCGGCATCTTCTGACCTCTTACTTCACAAGAAGAAGACAGAAGCACCATCAGCAGCCCAAGGCTTATTCCTCTGAGGCTAGACATGCCGCCACCCTCAAGCCTTTTTACCAACTTTGACACCAACCATCCCTCCCACAGTACTGGCTACTTCTCTGCTATTTCGATAATTTGTTGCAGTGGCCACACACAAGTCACAGATAATGCTCAGGATTATGGGGTTTATTAGGGAAGTAACAGGTTACAGTTCAGGTTCAGGAACACTCAGGATACAAGTCTTCGATCAGGACAGTCTCCCTTCTGCTGTGCCCTCAGACACTCCTCTCTGGCCCTTGGCCTCTTGTCCTGGCCTCTGCCGCTGTAGACCAGGTAAGCCTGCTGCTCTGTCGCGTGCATTTCCACTGCTACCATCTCTCTGCCGGGGTGTCTCTTCACTGGAGCATCTCAGCCAAGGGGGTCCAGCACAGGGATCTCGGGTCCAAGGATGCACTCCACTTTACCTCCAGCTCTTCTGTCCTGATGGCAGTGAGAGCCCCTCTCTGCCTCTAGAAGGGCTCATTTTAACCCTGGTGTGGTAGTTAAGGTTATGTGTCAACCTGGCTGGGCCTGGTTGAGTGGCTAGGCAACTAGTGGTGGTCACTCCCCATGATGAGACTAGCAATCAACTCCATGGTGGGATCTATCACAAGCAGCTGAGTAGCTGCTTTAGGGATGTGGTCTGCTTCCCATATATAAGAAGCAGCTTTGAGAATGGTCTCTAGCTTATGGCATGCTTGAACCCTGCATGTAGCTAAGCTTTGTTCAGCAGCCTGCCATGCTCTGCCAGTCTGGGGACTTTCAGTGGACTTGAATCATTGGCCTACCATGTTTGATAGCATTGGGACTGTGTCTTTTTACTTGTTGACCTTGGGTTTGTCAGCTTCAGCAGCCAGCAGCTGCCTGAGTGAAGAAAACCCTCCATCTTCAGTGGGCCGGGAGCAAGAGGCAGAGCTGAAGCCCAAGGTTGAGGGGCTTTCACCCAGCCTCTACAGCCTGGCACTTTGAACTCGGACTTAAAGCCTCCAAAATTGTAAGAGAATAAACTCCTGTTTGTTCAAGCCATTCCACTTGTATATTCCTGTCAGAGCAGCACTAGGTAACCTAAACACCTGGCAAAGTGACAAAACTTAATTTATCCCAACATCAGAGTTCTACATACCGTATTTGCATGGTCCCACCCAGTAATCTGATAGGTGTTACCATGACTAGAAAAGCCATACCAAGTCATTCACTGCACCACCGTGGGTATTTCCCCATGACACTCAGCATTCTTGCCCTTTCCACTTCTCCAGGATAAGCAGCATGGCATCAGTGAGGCGAACCACCATGATGTCTAGGTGATGGGATGAGAAGATAGCCAAGGTCTTGAGGATGAAGTAGTGTCAATCTGTAGAGCTGTTAATCTGTTGGACTGGTGGTGAAGTATACTGCTGCCAGGTGGAGGCAAATTAGGTTGTAAAAATGTCAGGGTGGCATCTTTAGACCTGGTCTGACTTCACAAGGCAGAGGAAAGAATCAAGATCAACATCAGGCCAAGGCTGATTCCTATGAGTTGAAGGTCAGACATGCCTCCTCCCTATAGTCTTTGTACCATTCTGACCTCAGCTGTCCCTCCTACAGCACTCCACTTGTCTGCTGGGTCTGATCACTCATTGCAATGGCCACACGGGACTCGTGGTTCATACAACTGGCCTTCTGTATCCGCTGGTCCTGCGTCGGAGGATTCAGTCAACCGTGGATAAAAATATTCAGAAAAAGGCAATTAAGTCAAAGCAATTCCTCAAATCTAAGAGAGTAAAGTACGATTTACCTAGCATTTACATTGTATTAGGTATTTTAAGTAATCTAGAGATGCTTTAAAATATATGGGAGGATGTGCATAGGTTATATGAAAATACTACGTCATCTTATAAAAGGAACTTGAGCAGCTAAGGATTTTGGTATCAGTGGGGGTCCTGGAACTTACCTCCAGATGCTAACGGAGAGCTGTACTCAGTTATGGTTGCATCCTGCAGTGCAGTGAATTACTTAATAAGGCCCTTCTAGCCATAGTCTTTGTAACTCCCACCAAATGGGTGGGTACTTGTGACCAGCAAAGGGGATTGGATAGCTTGCTAATAATGTCAATCAGGTGCATGGGACCCTTGTGGGGATGGTACCATGCAAATAAGGTGTATGGAACCCTAACAAGGAATTGATCAGTTTTGCCATCCCGCTAGGCTTTAAATGAGCCATCCCAGAGGCAAAAAGGGGGACCTCACTGGTCCCTGCACTGAAAACTCATAGACCAAGGAGATAGACAGACAGAGCTGTAACACTGGAGAGGACATGAGATGGCGAAAAGCGGTGCCAGAGAAACAGTGGCAGCAGAACCAAGAGACCAGCAGGAGGTGGTGCAGTAGGCTTCCTGCCTGTTGTTGTTGTTGTTATTTGCCATCAAGTCAGCCCCGACTCCCAGCGACCCCTCCTTGGGTTTCCGAGGCAGTTATCACTACGGAAGTAGGATTGCCCAACCTTCCTTCCGAGGAGTGGC
>NW_006921607.1:2002400-2003783 GCF_000298275.1 Orycteropus afer afer | reverse complement strand
ACACACCGCTCAACTTAACTGTGCTTATTTCCCTGGCTCTTAGGTGTAAAGTTGAATAAGATACCTAGGAAACAAGGTTAGGTCACGAGATCGGCTTGTTGACTGCTAAAATAAGGGCAATTCTAGCAGGAAGTCTCAAGTTCTGGAATTCTTTTTCTGTCCCAGATGGGAGGTCAGAAGCAACATTACAGCCTGTAAAGCCTGAGACATGCAGACTCATGTTAATGCTGGTCCTTTTTACTGATGGGTAATTTAATGGGTATTTCCTTAGTGCTGGTAAGTGCATAAGCCATAAATACAAAACCTAGTAAGTTATTATAAAAGTAACACCTTTGTCAAGAAACAGAATACTGCCTGGGTCAGGTTTTTTTATTTAAAAAATTTTTTTTACTAGTAATATTTTATTATGTTTTCAGTGAAGGTTTATGCAGCAAATTAGATTCCCATTTATAAAGTCAGGTTGTTGCGTGCCCTGGAGTGGACTGCTCCACAGGGTTTCCTAGGCTGTAATCTTTACAGGGGCACATCGCCAGCTCTTTTCTTGCTTGGAGCGACTGGTGGATTCAAACCACAGACCTTTCGGGTAGCAGTCCAACTCTTAACCATTGCACAGCCAGGGTTCTCTCGGTCAGTTTCAGCATAGTTCAGTTTGTTGTTGTTATGTGCCCTCGAGTCGGACCTGACTCATAGCGACCCCTTCTTGGGTTTCCGAGGCAATATCACTATGGAAGTAGATTGCCCCATCTTCCTTCCGAGGAGCGGCTGGTGGGTTTGAACCGCCAGCCTTCTGCTTAGCAGTCAAGTGCCTTAGGCACTACGCTACCAGAGCTCCCATAGTTCATTTTACAGATCAAAAATCTACAAGGAAGAATCCCGCTGTGGCGCCACAAGAGGGCGCAGTGAACCGAAATAAAAGCCAGACCTGTGAGCTATCCGCCTTGGTTTTCTTAGGCAGAGCAATCGAATCACCCTCCTCAGTGTCTCCGCGTTTCCCTTGCCTGAGGATGAGAGCAGCAGGGTGGCTGAGGTTTCTGGAAAGCTGGATTATATATACCAAAAACCAAACCAGACTCACTGCTGTCGAGTCATTTTCTGACTTATAGCGACCCCTTCTTGGGTTTCTGAGGCGGTATCTCTAGGGAAGTAGATTACCCAACCTTCCTTCTGAGGAGTGGCTGGTGGGTTTGAACCGCCAGCCTTCTTGTTAGCAGTCAAGTGCCTTAGGCACTATGCTGCCAGAGCTCCTTATATATAAAACACTTTAAAAAAAAATGCTGGCTACTGAGGGAGAGAAATAGTCTAGGATGAAGAAAATCAAAGATGCATGGAAACAATTAGTCCAAGCAGCTGGTACACCATGCAATCCTCAGCCTCTATGATTAT
>NW_006921607.1:2000797-2001575 GCF_000298275.1 Orycteropus afer afer | reverse complement strand
CAGAGCAAATTCACTTTCCATACAGCAGTTCACATACACTTTGTCTCATGTCATTGACCACAATTTACCACAATGCAACAGCTCCCCTCCCACTTCCTCCTGATAGTTACCTCTTCCCTGTGTCCTTCCCTCCATGCACTCCTGCCCCCCATACTGTCTCCCTGTGCATAAACAGCCCTTCTTTCTCCCATGACTGTTCTCTTCAAGGAGTGTATCTACCTCAGGTTAATGTTCAACTCATATGCCTGTCTATTGTTTGGCTGGAAGCCACAGGTGTGGGTTCAATTCCAGACCTGAAACGCAGCTAGGGGCCATAGTCTCAGTGGTTCCACCAGGCTCTATCGGGCCAGCAAACCTGGTCCCCCCCCCTTTTTTTTTTCCAAATGATTTTGAGTTTTGTTCCACATTGTTCTCCCTCTCTATCCACGATCATCTCCTATATAGATCCCCTTCCAAGTGGATGTCAGTGGTAGCCGGGCACCATCTAGTTCTTCTGGTCTCATAGTCATATAGGCTGCAGATTGGAGTACCAGTCATTAGGACTAATTGTTTCCATGAATCTTTGGTTTTCTTCATTTTTCTTTGCCCTGGACGAGGAGAGACCCATCGTTGCATGTAGATGGCAGCTTGCAAGCTTTTAAGATCCCAGTCACTACTCGCCACAGTAGGAGGTAGAACAATGTTTTGTGTAGTATGTTATGCCAATTGAGCTTGATGTCCTCTGTGACTGTGGTCCCGAGCCCACAGGTTCAACTACTCGGTCCCTCTGGGTAGCTGG
>NW_006921607.1:2000118-2000697 GCF_000298275.1 Orycteropus afer afer | reverse complement strand
AAGGTCCCAATCATCTGGTTTCTCTTCTGCTGTTTGTGCATTTTGAATTATGCTTGAGAGTCTATTTATGCCATATATTAGGGCCCCTAAATTTGTCCCTAGTTTTTCCTTGAGGAACTCTATAGTTTTGGTTTTCACATTTAAGTCTTTGATCCATCTGGAGTTTGTTTTTGTGTATGGTGTGAAGTACAAATCTTGTTTCATTTTTCTGCAAATGGATATCCAGTTTTGCCAGCACCATTTATTAAACAAACTTTCTCTTCCACATTTAATGGATTTTGGCCGTTTGTCAAAGATCAGCTGACCATAGGTCCATGGGTCTATTTCTGGGTTCTCAATTCTATTCCATTGATCTATGTATCTGTCATTAAACAAATACCAGGCAGTTTTGACTACTGTACCTGTATAGTAGGTTTTGAGATCTGGCAGCGTGAGACCTCCTACTTTGTTCTTCCTCTTCAATAGTGCTTTGCTTACCCGAGGTCTCTTTCCTTTACATATAAAGTTAGTGATTGGTTTTTTGATATCCCTAAAGAATGTTGATGGGATCTGGATTGGGATTGCATTGAATGTATAGAT
>NW_006921607.1:1988772-1999598 GCF_000298275.1 Orycteropus afer afer | reverse complement strand
CTTTCTTGCCTTATGGCCCTGGCTAGGACTTCCAGTACAATGTTGAATAGAAGTGGTGATAGCGGGCATCCTTGTCTGGTTCCTGTTCTCAAGAGGAGTGGTTTCAGTCTCTCTCCATTAAGGATAATGTTGACTGTTGGTTTTGCATAGATGCCCTTTATTATGTTGAGGAATGTCGCTTCTATTCCTATTTTGCTGAGAGTTTTGATCAGGAATGGGCATTCTTGTACTTTTAAATGTAACTTACTTTAAAAACAAAGAGAGTTTAGTTCCAACATTTAAAAAGATATAATTGTACTTGTCAGGAAAGTTTTCATGTAAAATATCTCCAAATTAAACAGAAGGGCAGTATTTCTACAGGGAGAGAGCTGGGGGGGGGATGCATTGGAGAGGACACAGGGAAGAGGTAACTAAAGGGAGGAAGTGGGAAGAGAGCTGTTACACTGTGAGGAATTGCAGTTAATGTCATGAAACAAAATGCGTATGAAGTGCTGTATGGAAAATAAATTTGCTCTGTAAACTTTCACCCAAATCACAATAAATTTTTTTTAATTTCCAAATAATGTTGGCAGAAGTAATCTTTAAAATACATATATCCATATGTATATTTAAAACAGCACAGTTTATAAGCAGCTGTTCTACATCCTCATTTGTCATCTTTTATCAGAATTGTCACATCCTTGTGTGAAACACATGGGTTTTTTCCTGTGGATATTTTAGTGCTGCCTATGATGTCATTCAGCACTTACAGAAAATTTTAAATAGCAAATTGCGAGGACTTTAGTTACTTTCTGAACTGGTGAAATTTAAGTTTGTGTTTGTTTTCGGGGTGATTTTCACAAGTATATTAACTCCTATTAAGAACTGATTTGAGGGCAACTTGAACTCACTGGGTTTTCTGGGCCCTTTTGTGTGTTTGTAATACACTTGAAACAAAAACTTTGAAAAAAAAATCTTAAAGAAAGATAAGACATGCTTTGCATGAATGTCCCCATCTGCCTGTATCCAGAAATCCATATGAACAAATCAAAACTAGATAAAGCACCAGGAGAGGTTACATAACTGAGGGGTTACGTAACTTCGTGCTTACAAGTCAGATGTAGTTGGCCTGGGTTTGAATCCCAGCTCCCTCTTTTCCTAGCTTAGTGTCTTGGGAACGTTTCTTTGTCTGTGTCTCAGTTTCCTCAAAAGTCAGACTAGTAAGACTGTAAGACCTGTAAGACTATTGTGATTAAACGAGAAATTCGTGTAAATTTCTAAGCTCAATGCCTGGGACATAGTAATACTCAATACATGTTATATGGTATTGTTATTATTTGCATTGCAACTGCAGAGTGAGCTAAAAATCATACCATGGTTTAAGAAAAGAATACAGTAAAATACAGCCAAATATAGAGTGCAACTGGGAATGGATTGCTGGAGGCGATCAAGATCTGCCTGAAGCTCCCCTTGTCTCCAGCAGAGGGCAGTGGTCATCAAGATAGTGCCCCGTAAACCTCGTTGCCAGCGATGGAGTCTGACTCGAAGCAACTCTGATTATAGGACAGAGTAGAACTGTCCCACAGGGTTTCCACTGCCCCACAGGGTTTCCAAGTCTGTCATCTTTATGGAAGCCAACTGCCACTTCTTTCTGCTGCAGAGTGGCTGATGAGTTAGCAGCCGAGCGCGTAACTACTGTCCCACTGGGGATCCTTAAGATTGTTGTTGTTGTTGTTATGTGCCGTCGAGTCGGGGCCGAGTCATAGGGGCCCCCCCCTGGGGTTTCCAGGCAGTGTTTCTACGGGAGTAGATTGCCCAACCTTCCTTCCGAGGAATGAGGAGTGGCTGGTGGGTTTGAACCACCAGCCTTCTGGTTAGCAGTCAAGTGCCTTAGCCACTATGCTACCAGAGCTCCCATAAGATTAGGAAACTTAACTCCAAACTCACAACTCACTGCCGTTGGCTCGGATCCAACTCACAGCGACCCCTCCTTGGGTTTCCCAGCAGCATCGTTAGGGAAGTAGATTGCCCAACCTTCCTTCCGAGGAGTGGCTGGTGGGTTTGAGCGGCCAGCCTTCTGGTTAGCAGTCAAGTGCCTTAGGCAGGCATAGAGGCTAGGATTTACAATAAACCACGAAATGGAGGACTATGGCTTTGTTGTTGCTGTTGTTGTTATGTGCCATGAGTGGTCTCCAACTCTCAGCAACCTTATGTACAACAGAAGGAAACACTGCCCGATCCCGTGCAAGCCTCGAGATCCCCTCTATGACTGAGCCCGTTGCTGCAGCCACTGTGTCAATCCACCTCGTTGAGGGCCTTCCCCTTTTTCATCGACCCTCCGCTTTACCAAGCATGACATCCTTCTTCAGAGAATGGTGCCTTCTGACAACATGACCAAACTAGGTGAGACGAAGTCTGGCTATCCTCACCTCCAAGGAGCATTCCGGCTGCGCTTCCTCCAGGACAGACTCGTTAGTTCTTTTAGCACTCCACGGTACTCTTAGCATTCTTCGCCAACACCACAACTCAAAAGCATCAACTCTTCTTCGGTCTTTCTTATTCATTGTCCAGTTCTCACATGCATATGAGGTGATTGGAAATACCATAGCTTGGGTTAGGCACATCTTAGTCTTCAAGGAGATATCTTTGCTCTTCAACACTTGAAAGAGGTCTTTTGTGACGGATTTGCCCAATGCAATACGTCTTTTGATGTCTTGACTACTGCTTCCATTGACACTGATTGTAGAACCAAGTAATATGAAGTCTTTGACAACTTCAATCTTTCCTCCATCTATCATGATGCTGCTTATTAGTCCAGTTGTGAGGATTTTCATTTTCCTTTATGTTGAGGTGTAATCCATACTGTAGACTGTAGTCTTTAATCTTCATCAGCAAGTGCTCCAAGTCATCCTCACTTTCAGCAAGCAAAGTTGTGTCGTCTGAGTCTTGCGGATTGTTAATGAACCTTCCCCCAATCCTAATGCCACATTCTTCTTCATACAGTCCAGCTTCTCAGATTATTTGCTCAGCATACAGACTAAGTAAGCATGGTGAAAGGATACAACCCTGACACACTGCCTTCTTGACTTTAAACCATGCAGTGTCCCCTTGTTCTGTTTGAATGACAGCCTCCTGATCTATGTACAGGTTCCTCATGAGTACAATTAAGTGTTCTGGAATTCCCATTCTTCTCAACATTATCCACAATTTGTTATGATCCACATAATCAAATGCTTTTGATAATCAATAAAACACAAGTAAACATCTTTCTGGTATTCTTTGCTTTGAGCCAAGATCTATCTGACATTAACTATGATATCCCTTGCTCCACATACCCTTCTGAATCCAGCTTGCATTTCTGGAAGTTCTCTGTCAATATACTGCTGCAACCATTTTTGAATTATCTTCAGCAAGATTTTACTTGCGTGTGACATCAATGATATTGTTCAATAATTTCCACATTCTGTGGGATCACCTTTCTTTGGAATGAGTACAAATAGGGATCTCTTCCAGTCAGTTGGCCAAGTAGCTGTCTTCCAAATCTCTTGGCAAAGCCTAGTGAGTGCCTCCAGTGGGGCATCCATTTGTTGAAACATCTCAATGGGTATTCCGTCAATTCCTGGAGCCTTGTTTTCTGCCAATTCCTTCGTGCAGCTTCAATGTCTTCCATCAGTACCATTGGTTTTAGATCATATGCCACCTCCTGAAATAGATGATCATCTACCAATTATTTTTGGTATAGTGACTCTGTGTATTCCTTCCACTTTCATTTGATGTTTCCTGCATTATTCAACATTATTCAACATATTGCCTGTGGAATCTTTCAATATTGCAATTGAAGGCTTAAATTTTTTCCTCAGTTCTTTGAGCTTGAGAAATGCCAAATGTATTCTTCCCTTTTGGTTTTCTAACTCCAGGTCTTTGCACATGTCATTATAATAATTAACTTTGTCTTTTTGAGCTGCTCTTTAAAATCTTCCGTTCAGCTCTTTTATCTTGTCATTTCTTCCATTTGCTTTAGCTACTCTCTGCTCAAGGGCAAGTTTCAGAGTCTCTTCTGTCATCCATTTTGGTCTTTTCTTCCTTCCCTGTCTTTGAAAAATGGCTAGAAGGGCCATATTAAGTAATTCACTGCACAGCAGGCCACCCCCTGGTTCTTCTAGCCATTGGCCCTTGCATACTTGAAGTATTAACTTGACCCTCCCAATCATTTTTACCAGTCCCAAATACTCATTAACAATCAGTCCTTCAGTAGGGCAAAGCGTCCTAAGGATGAGGTTACTCAGGTACCAGCCATTCAGGTCTGCTGCAGGTGTCCACCTGATCTGATCAGGTTCTCCAAAAGTTTGTCTTGTCTTCATCCTTTCTGGCCTCTGAACTGAACTATTCATCCCTTGCTCTGAGTCTTTCTTTAGGTATCAGCATGCTACATTTTCCACATTGCATAACCCATTTATTCAATCCTTTACCTTCAGCTATTATTTCTCCTTCCTTCCATTTGTCATTTATTTTTACCCAAACTTTCCCACCTTGGGAAGGGACATCAGGTTCAGCTGTTGTGCCTATCCAGATTGTTGGTAGCAAGATCAGTCTAGCACGTGCTTCCCCCTCAGTCCACTCCCATTCATGTTGGGTAGGGTCACACAGTACAAAGTGGGCTATCTATCTCGACCACTGGGCAAGATCTGTCAACCCCAAGTTTGCCAGATGAGGGGACGGTACACTCCATCCCAGCAGACCCTTGGGAATTCTGGCATACAGGTTCAGGAGCATAGGTACAGTCTCTTGCTTAGGGATCACCCCTGCCTCCGGCACTCACTGCTGCAATCTGGGTCCTGGGACTACAGCTTCCAGCAGGAAAAAAGCAATTCCAGATGATGTGGGGAAGAACTGTACAGTGGTACCAGCATCCTCCCCCACCCCTTCTTCCCCAGATTCTCCAGAGAAACAGGAATATGTCCAATGGTGATCTTTCCTTTACCCCCGTCAAGTTGAATGTGAGCACACATTCATCAAGGCCTATGAGCCAGCCCTTCGTTCCTTTCTCTCCCCTCATTTTACATGGCAAATGTTTCAATTCCCCTTCCCATTCTCTATTGAACCATTACTCTGAGGATAGTATGCAACATAATATGTCCATTTAATATGATGTTTCTTAGCCCATTGGTATACCCTGTGGGCTGTAAAGTGTGTTCCTTGGTCTGAGGAAGTATAACATGGTGGCCCAAATTGGTACAGTATCTTTTGTTCGATCCTTTAATGGTGTTTTTGGCATTTACATCTGTCACGGGATATGCAAAACCCAGTCCAGACTAAGTATGTACTCCTGTGAGGACCCATTTGTAGCCCCCTGGTCTAGTGTCACTGGCATCAATGGTTCCATATACTCAACTTGCCAGCTGTGTGCAGGGAATCTGCCCCATAGCCATCTGCAACCTCTGTCTTACTTGCTGACAGACAGAGCAGTCTTTATTGGCATTTTGTGCCTCAGAGGGTCCAAAAGGGATGTGTCTAGACTCAGCCCTTCTCTGCATTGCTGCAGCACCCCCAGGTCCACTCACTTCATGGACTCCATTGGCCACCTCAGGGAACGCACCAGCATGTCTACTTGCTGATTCCAATCACCTGATCCAGGAAGGGGGTTCTTCTGACGAGCATTGACAAATGGCCTACTCTAATGTGCCCTCTAAATTTCCAGAGCAATTTCCATAGATCCATGCCTGTGGTGGTTAAGTCTATGTGTCAGCTTAGCTGGGCCTGGTTGAGTGGCTGGGCAGCTGGATGTAGTATTCCCCATGATGACACTGGTAATCAATTCCATGGTGGAATCTACTATGAGCAGCTGAGTAGCTGCCCTAGGGATGTGGTCTGCTTCTGGTATGTAAGGAGAAGCCTTGGGGAACAGTCTCTAGCTTATGGCACGCTTGTAGCTGCGTCGTTGTTCAGCAAGCTGCCTTGCTCTGCCGACCTTGGGACTTTTAGTGGACTTGAATTAAAGGCCTGCCACATGGTTTGGTAACATTGGGACTGTGCCTTTTTACTTGTCAACTTTGGGCTTGTCTGTCTCAGCAGCTAGCAGCTGTCTGAGTGAAGAAAAGCTTCTGGCTCCAGTGGGCCGGGAGCAGGAGGCAGAACTGAAGCCCATGATTGAGGGGCTTTTACCCAGCCCCTAGACCTGGCACTTTGAACTTGAGCTTAAAGCCTCCAAACTATAAGAGAATAAACTCCTGTTTCTTCAAGCCATCCCATTTGTGGTATTTTCTTGTCAGAGCAGAACTAGGAACCAGAGTAATGACCCACACGGGGTTCCCTTAATAGTCCAATTTCCATTGACCATTTGCCTGGCCATATAGCCAGGCCATTGATCACTACCCATGAATCAGTAAAATTCCAAACATATGGGCTCTCACTGTTGCCCAATTCTTTCGTCACAGCTTGGAAGACAATATGCAATTCAGCCCATTGAGCTGACCTGTTCTTACTTTCTTCAATCAGGTTTTTCCATCTGCCAGTCTTAATGCAGCAAATTTCCACATCAAATGTTGTCCATGTGCCCTGGAATTGCCATCTGTGAACCAAGCATCCTTCTGTTGGTCAGCAGAAAGTTGTTCTTAAGCCACTGCCCACATGGCAATGGTTCTGGCAGCTTCTTAAATGTCTCCAAGGTAGGCCCTGATCTTTTTTTCCACATGATTTTGAGTTGTGTTCCACATTTTTCTCCCAATCTATCCAGGATCTCCAATTCTGATCCCTTTCTGAGTTGTTGACAGTGGTATCCAGGCACCATCTAGTTCTTCTGATCTCAGGGTAATGTAGGCTAAGATTCCCATGGTCCACTAGTCCTTGGACTGATTGTTTCCATCCATCTTTTATTTTCCTCACTCTTCTTTGCTGTAGACAAGAAGAGACCAATAGTTGCATCTTAGATGACTGCTTGCAAGCTTTTAAGAACACTGTAACTACTCATCAAAGTAGGACGCAGAATGTTTTTGTGTAGTATGTTATAGCCTTTGTTGTTGTTGTTATGTGCGTGGAGGGAGTCAGACCTGACTTATAGCGACCCCTCCTTTGGTTTCCGAGGCAGTTTCACTACAGAAGTAGATTGCCCAGTCTTCTTTCTGAGGCCTTTGTTGTTGTTGTTGTTGTTTGCCGTCGAGTCAACTCGGCTCATAGCAACCCCTCCTTGGGTTTCCGAGGCAGTATCACTACGGAAGTAGAGTGCCCCATCTTCCTTCCAAGGAGTGGCTGGTGGGTTTGAACCGCCAGCCTTCTGGTTAGCAGTCAAGTGCCTTAGGCACTATGCTACCAGAGCTCCTCTGAGGCCTTTAGCATGTTTTTAATCAAAACAGTAATCTCCTTTTGTCCACCAGGTATCCTATACTGTTTCAAATTAACAACTTGAGTGAGTTCTGGCAATGATAATGGTTCCCATTTAGCATATCCAATCAAGACTGGCCTAAGGGCAGACTTACTTATCTTACCAGGTAGAGGGAGTGTTCCCCAATTAGACATAATATTCGTACCAACAGGAGCTCTGGTAGCATAGTGACCCCTCCTTGGGTTTCCGAGGCAGCATCACTACGGGAAGTAGATTGCCCTATCTTCCTTCTGAGACTTCACTGACAGATTTTGAGATGCCATTGTGCAACTGTGTCCAGGAGCCCTGAGAACTGTTGAGTGGAAAACAAATTTGTTCTGTAAACTTTCACCCAAATCACAATTTAAAAAAAAAAAAAGAGAGAGAGCGACCCATGCAGGAAAGCTGTGCCAACAGGTCCGACCCAGCTTCTTGGATTATTGCTTTGTTTCACTGTAGCAAGGTTACATGGGTGTCCGCGTAGAAGGGGCTCCCTTGATCACTCTATCTGCCATGACCTGTGTAAGGGGCATACTCATAAGGAAAATATCCTGATCACCATAAAGCCGTTAGCTGCTTCCTCTGGAGTGTTCCCTGGGATATTTAGCAGGGGAGAGGGGCAGTTCTCAGGGTAAACAAACCTCACTGCAAATTTTATCCAGTCCATCAGGCAGGCTGCCCTCTCCAGGTCAACCTGCTATGTAACTGAATCTTGTGCCATCATCCGTGACCATTCCATAGTGAGTGTGCATCTTGCAACAATCCAAATATACTCTTACATTCCGTAGCATTCAAAACTCAAACCACTGCCCCTAAATTAGTCACTCTCACAGTCCATTTTAGTAAATGTTCCTCAGGAAGCTGACAATACTAATCTACAAATTGAAGCAACTTCTTTTACACTATACTCCCTGGTTTCAACAGTTTCTTGGTTTTGCGTGTTCCTCTCCCAGAGGGAAACTATCTTCTTGGTGACCTGAGATCGTAGGGATACTGCCTGTTGTTCCAACATGATTTTTCCTATCCCAGTAGGGCCTGAGACTAGTGGTCGTGGCTCTAACCTCCAGCTCTGGGCTGGGTTCAGTGCTACAATCTGCCCCTACGTTCGTTTTCCCTGCCGTGGCAGCTATCACTGATAACTGCAACCAAAGAATGGTATGTCTCGCCCTTTATCACCCTGTATTTCCATATGCATCCAGCTAGCCAATTCCTTAGGAGTTGCATCCACTACTTCTAAATCCCATGAATAGCTTTCGCCTGGGGTAACTGATCTCAGTGTAACAGCTGCTTCAATCCATGGGTGTTTTTCATCCCATCCACAACCCAAAGGTTTCTCGTTCTCCCATTTATCCCCCTTTTTCCCCCAAATCACACACTTCAGTGAGTCTGGGCTGTTGCAGTGAACCCCACCGTTCTGACACCAACTGCTTGGATGATTTCTATTAGAAGGATCAGCACAAGGCTGGTCTCCGTGAGGCAGAGGCTAGCAATGCCCCAGATGTCCATCTTTCTAAACTGCTGTCCCACTCCATCATCTCTCACATCAACTTCTCCTCTTCCCTCACTACTCTCCCTCCTGTTGTAGGGTTCCATGGCTCACAGAACTCACAAATGGCCAGGGAAATTGCTCACACAGTGGTGGAGGCTGAAAAAAAAAAAAAAAAACTCACTCCTGTTGAGTTGTTTCTGACTTATAGGGACCCCTCCTTGGGTTTCCAAGGCGGTGTCTCTATGGAAATAGATTGCCCAGTCTTCCTTCCAAAGAGTGGCTGGTGGGTTTGAACTGCCAGCCTTCTGGTCAGCAGTCAAATGCCTTAGGCACTACATCACCTTCACTTACTGCCGTGGAGTCGGATCCGACTCATACCGATCCCTCCTTGGGTTTCTGAGGTAGTATCACTATAGAAGTAGATCGCTCAATCTTCCTTCCGAGGAGTGGGTTTGAACTGCCAGCCTTCTGGTTAGCACTGAAATGCCTTAGGCACCCACACTAGCAAGTCCCAGATCTGTGAGTTAGGCCTTGCCTGGAGGATTCTCCTCACTCACATGTTTGCAGGGGCTGATGAACCCAAATCAACAGGTCGGATGACTGTCTGCTGTCTCAAGCCCAAAGGGACCAATGGCGAGCTGATGACAAAGCGGATGCAGGATTCAGAGCAAGAGAGCATACTTGGCCAGAGCGTTCACACATATGCCCTCAAGGAAACGGAGGGTGGAGACCTGAGTCACACCCTTTAACAAGGCAGGACTCAAGATACATCCCACCCTAATCACGCATCATTAACATCACAGACAACTCACCCCGAAGTGGGACCACACCACAGGCACAGAGGCTGGGATTTAGAATCCATCACAAAGTGGAGGACTATGGCTACCAGGGCCATTTTAAGTAATTCACCACCCTGCAGTGACTAAGGTGTGCTTGACCTAAGCCGTGTTATATTTAATTGCCTCATATGCATGCAATAGCTGGACAATGAAAAAGGAAGACTGAAGAAGAATTAACACATTTGAATCATGGTGTTGGCAAAGAATATTGAATATATCATGGACTGCCAGAGGAATGACAAATCTATCCTGGAAGAATTATAACCAGAATGCTCCGGAGAAGCGAGGATGGTAAGACTGTCTTATTTACATTGGACATGTTATCAGGAGGGACAAGTCTCTGAAGAAGGACACCACGATTGGTAAAGTAGAGGGTCAGTGAAAAGAGGATGACTTCAACAAGGAGTGACACAGTGGCTCCGACAATGGCCTCCAACATACTTACTATGGTGAGGACGCTGCGGGACCGGGCAATGTTTTCTTCTGTTACACACAGGGTTGTGATGAGCAGAATTGATAAGATGGCACCTAACACAACCAACAAAAATTAAGTCCTTAACCAGTTTGACTTGGAGTTAACCAAAAGGGAGATGTCCCTGGGTGGACCTGACCTAATCAAGTGACCCTTTTAAAAGAGAGCTTAGGTTTTCCCTGAGCTCAGAGACTTGAAGCAGCAGAATTTCCTTCTGTGTCCTCATTGCTGGCCTGGAACCAAACCATTGGATTTGGCCAACAATCACCTGGGCTCCAGAAAGGAATACAACCTGCTGACACCTAGATAACAACGTAGGGAGACCCAGCCAAGCCATGCCATGCCTCCTGACCTCTGGAAACGGAGATGATAAACGGATGTTGTTTTAAACTGCTAACTTTGTCAAGTAATCTGTTACTTAACAACAGAGATGAAATACACCCTTGGATAGTCACACGGCTTATTTCCTCAGCTCCTTCAAGTCTTTACTCAAAAGTCATCTTTACAAAGAGGTTTACACTGACAACCATTGGTAAAACTGCAATATTCCCCTTCCCCCATTTTCTCCATAGCACTTACTCCCTTCAGACCCACTAAAATATGTTTGTTGTGGACACTTTTTCCCTTCCACTGGAACATAAGACCCACAAGGGCAGGGATTTTTGCTCGATTTTTTTTTTTTTTTTTTTT
>NW_006921607.1:1978264-1981222 GCF_000298275.1 Orycteropus afer afer | reverse complement strand
TATCTTCTGTGTCTGTGTTAATTGGTTTCCCTTTTCTTTGTTGAAGAGGGTCTGTGCAATCCTTCTGCCTAGTCCGCCATCTTGCCCCGCCCCATTTTTGCTCGTTTTGTTCACTGGTTTCCCAAGCATCTGTAATGGTACTTTGGTTTATTATAGAATAAAACCTTGAAAGAAATCTCAAAGAGAGATAAGACAGTGTTTGTATGACTGTCCCCACCCACCTTTACCCAGAAGTCCATATGAACAAGTCAAAACTAGAGAAAGCACCATAAGAGGTTACATACTGCAGGCCTACAATGTGGGGGATATTGTACTGAGGTAATTTATGCGCACATGTTGGCTGTGCAAGGTCAGTGTGCCCACAGAACGTGCCAGGGGCCTTTCTGGTGATAATAAGCCCTTGACCTCCAGGCTGGCAATGACAATGAGCTAATTTCAGGGAGAAACAAGAGCTGCTGACTGACCAGCTCCTCTGCAAGGTTGGGCTGTTCACACTAGTAGCTCGAGGTTAGCTGGGCTTTGTGACCTGCTTGGCATGAGGCAGTGGGATGAACACAGGTCCCAGGGGCTTTTGCACTTCACTCTAGGGGTCATGTGAGGGCAGGAGAAGTTAGGATTATTCTAATCTCTAATTACCTCTAGGGTAGGGAGGACACAGAGAGGGACCCTGCTGAGTGTGGTCTCTCTGACAGTGGCCTTGTATGTTTTGCAGATTGGGCTCCCCAGGGAGCAACCTCTGAGGAGTTCAACATGCAAAATGTTGGTTACTGAGTCACCTAAGGGGTCAACACCTGTGGAACCGAGGGAATGGTAGTGGGAGTGGGTGTGCTTGAGGGAGAAGAATATGATGAGGGCCTCAGCTCACCCCACTGGGAGCTCTGGCACCAAAGTGGCTCTTCAGAGTTGCCCTGCACTGAGGCACAACGGTACTGCCATTGGATGTGGGCCCTTAGGAAGCGCGTGTGGGGTGTAGGAGGATGCTCTCTGCAGTTGAGGAGTCCTGGAGGCGCTGCAATTGAAGCCCCTCTGCTGACCACAGTCCCAGCGGCTGGAGCAACAAGTTCTTCCCTGCAAGGGCATCTGGGTGGCCCATCTCCCCACTCATGACATCGACTACCCCCCTTCCACCAAGCCAGTCTCTTTTTCATTTTTTTTTTTAATTTTCATTTTGTGATATATTAAAAAAAAAACAACTTTGTTTTCAAATGCATAAAACAGTAAACAAGGGATTACAAAGGAAACAAATTTTACTTATATCCAGGTATCAAAACACTTAAACAAATTTATGATTTAGTCATACATGAGCTGCTTTATGAAACAAGACCTAGTGGCCATCCCAATACAGTCCCAATAACTCCCATAACATCAATGTGATAACAAGAGAGACGTTTGCAATAGCTGGGATGTGATAAGGAGGCAAGTGGTTAAGTGGTAAAGTATTGGACACAAACCAAAAGCTTGGTAGATGCAACTCACCCGGAAGCCCCTGAGACACAGGCCTGGTGATCTGGGCACCACGAGTGGTTCCAGCACAATTGACAGCAGTGATGTAATGCGAGATCAGCCATTTCTGTTGCCACAAGCATCCCTGACTGCTGCCTACTTCCTAGTTGGAGGAAAGACTGAATTTCCACCACAGGTTAGAGGAAATGAAGATGTGATCTGAAGTGGAGGGGATGTCCAAGAACTGGGGGTTCAGAAGAGGAGACCTCGCTAGCAACCAGACAACAGTGTGTTTGAACGCAGGGTCAAGAGGGGAGGTGGGGAATCCTGCCAGAGCCTCTTCCCACCTAGAGAGGCTGGAGAGTCCTCAACACACTCCTACCCCAACATACTCAGTGAGGTATTGGGAGTTCGACTATGTAGTCCTTGGCTGGGCCACACATCCCCCCACATGCACGCACAAACACACTCTCTGCCCCACCCTGGGCCCAAGTCACCTCAGCCTCCTCCCTCCCCCTGAGTGGCAGCCACTGTCAGCGCCCGGTCAATTAGCCAACGCGGTGACTTTGACCCTCACCTGGCCCCTGCAAATGAGAGGGCGCTCTGGGCGCAACGGGGCCTGACCCGCAGCGATCCGCTGTGACCAGTCATGCGGCCTCACTCTTAACGGGTGCTCTGTCAGCGCGGGCCCCAGACATAAAAGGGCCTGGTGGAGAGACCGCCGCCAGCCGCCAACCCCCGGACTCCACCAGAGCAACATGGCCTGGCCCAGCCTAGCCTGCTGCCTGCTCGGCCTCCTGGCGCTGACCTCGGCCTGCTACATCCAGAACTGCCCGCTGGGCGGCAAGAGGGCCGCGCTGGACCTCGACGTGCGCCAGGTGAGCGCGCCCGAACCCTCAGCTCTACCGGCGAGGGAGGGCTGGGAGGGACTCCCCGCCACCCGCATCCCCGCACTGACCCCGCGCTGACCCCACCCCAGTCTGCTGAGGGCACTGCCTGAAAGCGCAAGGAATTCGTAGATTTCGACTCCGAGCTGGTGACTGCTTTTCCGACAGAACCACAGAGACCCAGAACCTCCAGCTCCCCATAATCTGGTCCCTAACTCAGAGGGGCTTGGGGAGCCCTGGACCCGACGCCCAGCATCACTGCCTCGCTCATGCATTTCCTCCCCTTGTCTCTGCTCCCGCTCGGCCCGGCAGTGCCTCCCCTGCGGCCCCGGGGGTAAGGGGCGCTGCTTCGGGCCCAGCATCTGCTGCGGAGAAGAGCTGGGCTGCTTCGTGGGCACGGCCGAGGCGCTGCGCTGCCAGGAGGAGAACTACCTGCCGTCGCCCTGCCAGTCCGGCCAGAAGCCATGCGGGAGCGGGGGCCGCTGCGCCGCGGCCGGTATCTGCTGCTACGAGGGTGCGCAGCCGGGGCGGGCCGGGTGGAACCAGGGTCTGAAGCGTGACGCGGCCGGAGGATTAGGGGTCAAGTCGGGGTCGCGTCGGGGTCAGGTAGAGGCAGGGGCGGGGCGGG
>NW_006921607.1:1953858-1978164 GCF_000298275.1 Orycteropus afer afer | reverse complement strand
CCGTGGGGCGCGGGCCCGGGCAGCCCCGTGACCTTGCGTCTCTCCTAGACGGCTGCCGCGCGGATCCCGTCTGCGACCCCGAGAACGCCTTCTCCCAGCGCTGAGCCCGGAGAGCACCTCGTCCTCCCCATAACCGCCTCCAGAAATAACGAAAATTAAATAAAGCAGATTTTCTTCCCTCCAACTCCTCTGAGTCTGTTGTTATTGTTGTTAGCGGTCGCCCGGTGGCTTGCGAATCAGGGCGACCTCATGTGTGCAGAGCAGAATTGTTCCACGGGTTTTTCACAGCTGCGGCCTCTCGGAAGCTGCTCACCAGGCCTGCCTTCGGAGGAGCCTCTGGGGGGGGCGGGTCAGGCCGCCAACCTTTGGGCTAGTGGGTGAGAGCGCTTAACCACCTGCGCCCCTCAGTGTCAGAATTGGGAGGGGAGGGCTTTGGGGGAGTTCAGGAACGTGCCCAGCCGGCCCTGCTCCCTGGCTCTTGGCAATTCATAGCAGGAATTCAGAGCCAGCCTAGGAGAGAAGCTTCCGGGCTTGCTGCCCAGGTCCCAACCGGTGGCGGGTGAAGCGGGAAGAGGCACTACAGGGCCAGCTCTAGAGACGGAAACAGCTTCTGTCTCCCCATTCCAGTCTGAGGCGGGGGCCTATAGCAGTCCAGACTTAAAAGGAACTTACAAAAGTCCAAAACGTTGAAGGTGGGGTCATCAGACAGAGCTGAGGGTCAAAGTTGGTCTGACAGGGAAGAAAGGACTGAAAGCCAGTGGACAGATAATGACTCCCCGACAGCTGGAAGGGGGCTTGAAGGAAGGGAGCTGCCCGGGGATAAGTAAGAGCTACAGGGTACAAGGGGAGGGCCGCTGAAGGACCAGCCATGGTTCGAGGGAGGCAGATGCTCAGAGAGACCCCAAGGAAGAAGCCCAGCCTGGGGGAGAGGCTGGCCGTGGGGCTAGCATGACAAGTGCCTGTCATCCTGCCAAGGAATCCACACCTGCCTCTACAGAAAACAAGGTAGCTAGCAGACCTGCAGGAGGACAGGGCTCCCGAGAGCCCAGGGCCACAGAAATGACCACAAAAATCAAAGGACAGGGACCAGCAAAGAGAGCCACTCAACTGGCACGTCTCATCCATTCCCGGATCAGAGATCTCTTTGGGAATCAGATAAAAGCCTACTCTTTCTCCAGAAATGTCCCCATTCACCTACTGTGTCACTAGGCAATTTCAGGAGGTCATGCCCACGCTCCTACTCCGAATGAGGCAGGAGCAGATCATTATCTGCGAATAATAAAAAAATGTTATTTCTGAGGCTCTCTCACAAGCTGCAGTGCCACAGAGCAATGACGATGACCCAGCTCCAAGCAGATAACCATGTGTGGGTCTTTTTTTTTTTTTTAACTTTTTTTTTTTGTGATTGGGGTGAAAGTTTACAGAGTAAAGTCATTTTCCAGTCAACAATTCATACACATTTTGTTTCCTAACACTGACTGCCATCCGCACAATGTAACAGCAGCCTTCCCACTTCCTCCCTGTGTTGCCAGTCGTCCTTTTCTCCTATTCCTTCCTGCCTTCTGGGCTTTATCCCTGGGCAAACGCTGCCCTTCTGCTCTCACGTGCTTGACTGTTCTAGGCAGTGCTACCTCCATAGTGTTTGTTGTTGGTCACTTTGTAGCCCTGGGTGTTATTTAGCTGAAAGTAGAGCCACAGGGGTGAGTTCAGCTTCAAGTCTGAAGGGTAACTAAGGACTGCAGTCTCGGTGTCCACCAGTCTCTATCAGACCAGTAACCAAAAAAACCAAACTCACTGGTGTCGAGTTGGGTCCGACTCATAGCGACCCCTCCTTGTGTTTCCAAGGCAGTGTCACTAAACCTTCCTTCTGAGAAGTGGCTGGTGAGTTTGAACCGCCAGCCTTCTGGTTAGCAGTCAAATGCCTTAGGCACTACGCTACCAGAGCTCCTATCAGACTAGTAGGCCTGGTCTTTTTTTATTGTTTGGAATTTTGTTCTACATTTTCACAATGTGTGGATTTCATAAACAGAGACTAGAAAGAAAAACCCAAATTCTGAAGACTGTAAGATGTTGTTTATATAAATTACAAAAAAGACAGGCAAAATTAACCTATGATGCTAGAAGTCTTGGGGGGTGTAAGTCACTGGCAGGGGCATAAGGGGGTTCCTGGAGTGCTGGCCTCCTGAATTGTAAGAGAATAAATCTCTGTTGTTTTGAACCACCCGGTTTGTGGCAATGCATTATGGCAGTCCTAGGAAATGAATACAATACCACTTACAATACAAAAATAATGATAATAATGTTGTTGTTGTTGTTACATGCCATCGAGTCAGACCCAACTCATAGCGACCCCCCACCTTGGGTTTCTGAGGCAGTGTCACTATGGAAGTAGATTGCCCCATCTTCCTTCCGAGGAGTGGCTGGTGGGTTTGAACCGCCAGCCTTCTGGTTAGCAGTCAAGTGCCTTAGGCACTACGCTACCAGAGCTCCCAACATGATAATAGTACTTAGGTAGAAATCTTACTAAATACGTGTAAAACTCATATGTTAAAAACTACAACATGCTGATGGTAGAAATAGAAGAAGACCTGAATAACTGGAGAGAGATGCTGTGTTTATGGTTTGAAAGAGTCACCATAGTAAAAATGTCAATTCTCCCCAAATTGATCTGCAAATTCAATACAATTCCTATCAGAATCCCAGCAGGAACTTTTTCATATGTACAGAAATCATTAGGTTGGTTCTAAAATTTATGTGGAATGGCAAAGGAACTAGAGTAGCCAAAGGGATACTGAGAAAGAAAGACAACATTGAAGGACTCATACTATCTGATTTCCAGACTTCGTATAAAGCTGTCATATCAAAACAATGTGGTATTAGAAAAAGGCTAGGTTTATAGATCAATGGAATAGATTAGAGAGCCCAGTTATATACCCACACATATATGGCCAAACGATTTTGACAAAGTTGCAAAGACAACAGAATAGAGAAAGAATGGGTGTTTTAATAAATAGTGTCTGAACAGTTGGCTATCTAGATGCAAAAGAAATGAACCACAATTCATAACTCACACCCTATTAAAAATTAGCTCACACTGGATCTAGACCTATTACTAGAAGTATTTGTGATCTTGAGTTATGTAAAGATTTCTTAGTTCTTGAACTGAACCCACCCCTGAGGGTCAACTTTCAGCCAAAATATAGGCAGGTCTATAAAAGGAATAAATAATAACACAGAAGGAACATACTCCTCAGTACAATCAACCACAGGAGAACAAAAGGACAGGATTTGCCCCAAAACAAAGCTCAGAAGGCAGGAAGGGGCAGGAAAGAAGGACAAATGGAAACAGCACCCAGGGAGAAAGTGGGAAGGGTGCTATTAAATTGAGGGGATTGCAACCCATGTCATGAAACTGCTGCTATATGGAAAATGAGTTTGCTCTATAAACTTTCACCCAAATACCAATAACAGCATCAAAAACAAATGAAAAGATTTCTTAGTTCTGACACCAAAAGCAAAGACAAGGTACAGATGGGAGAAAAGATCTACATCTCAGTAGGTATTCCGTCATTTCCTGGAGCCTTGTTTTTCATTAGTTCCTTCAGTGCAGCTTCAACTTCTTTCTCCAGTACCATTGGTTCTTGATCATATGCTACCTCCTGAAATAGTTGAACATTGACCAGTTCTTTTTTGTGCAGTGATTCTGTGTATTCCTTCCACCTTCTTTTATGCTTCCTGCATCATTCAATATTTTGCCCATGTTGTTGTTGTTATGTGCCGTCGAGTCAGACCTGACTCACAGCAACCCCTCCTTGGGTTTCTGAGGCGATTTCACTATGGAAGTAGATTGCCCAACCTTCCTTCCGAGGAGTGGCTGGTGGGTTTGAACCACCAGCCCTCTGGTTAGCAGTCAAATGTCTTAGGCACTGTGCTTCCAGAGCTCTTAAATATTGCAACTCAAGGCTTGAATTTTTTTCTTCAGTTCTTTAAGCTTGACAAATGCCAACTGTGTACTTCTTTTTGGTTTTCAAATTCCAGGTCTTTGCACATTTAATTATAATAATTTACTTTTCATTCTTGAGCTGCTCTTTGAAATCTTCTGTTCAGCTCTTTTATGATGTCATTTCTTCCATTTGCTTTAGCTACTCTCCACTCAAGGGCAAGTTTCAGATTCTCTTCTGACATGCATTTTAGTCTTTTCTTTCTTTCCTGTCTTTTTAATGACCTTTTGCTTTCTTCATGAATGATGTTCTTGATACCATCCCACAGTTCATCTAGTTTTCAGTCACTGGTGTTCAATGCATCAAATCTACTCTTTAGATGGTCTCTAAATTCAGATGGGATATAATCAATGACATACATTGGCTCTCATGGACTTTAAAAAAATTTTTTTCAACTTCAGCTTGAACTTGCATATAAGCAATTTGGTGGTTTGTTCCACAGTCATCTCCTGACTTCTTTTGGCTGAGGATACCGAGCTTCTCCATCACCTTTTCCCACAGAAGTATTCAATCTGATGTCTGTGTATTCTATCTGGTGAGGTCTGTGTGTATAAGCTGCCATTTATGTTGTTGGAAAAGGTATTTGCAATGAATAAGTCATTGGTCTTGCAAAATTCTATCACATGATCTCCAGCATCATTTCTATCCCCACGGCCATATTTTCCAACTACTGGTGATTCTTCTTTGTTTCCAACTTACACATTCCAATCACAAATAATCATCAATACATCCTAATTGCATGTTTGGTCAAAATCTTCCATTTCTTCATCTTTGGCTTTAGTGGGTGGTGTGTACATTTGAATAATAGTAGTATTAGCTGGTCTTTCTTTAGGCACATGGATATTATCCTATCACTGACAGCATTGTCCTGCAGGATAGATCTTGAAACATTCGTTGTGACGATGAAAGTGGCACCGTTCCTCTTCAATTTTTCATTCCCGACATAATACATCATAGGGTTGTCTGACTCAAAATGGCCAAGCCAGTCCATTTCAGCTCACTAATGCCTAGGATATTGATCTTTATGTGTTCTATTTCATTTTTTACAACTTCTAATTTTCCTAGATTCACACTTTGTACATTCCACATTACAATTATCAATGGATGTTTGCAGCTGTTTCTTCCTATTTTGAGTCTTGCCCCATCAGCGAATGAAGATCCCAAAAGCTTTACTCCATCACATCTTTAAGGTCAACTCTACTTTGAGGAGGCAGCTCTTCCCCAGTCAGATTTTGAGTGCCTTCCAACTTAGGGGGTTCATCTTCTAGCACTACAACAGGCAAAGAAGCCTGGTTTCAGGGCTAATCATAGTTTTCCAGTAATTTATCAGACAGTGTTTCACTGCTATTCATAAGGTTTTCACTGGCCAACTCTTTGAGAAGTGAATGGCCCCTTCTGTCTTCCCAGCTTGTCTTAGTCTGGAAGCTCTGCTGAAATCTGTCCACCATGGTTGACTCTGCTGGTATTTGAAATACTGATGGCATAGCCTCTAGTCACAGAGCTAGTTGCAAGCCACCACAGTACAACAAGCTGACAGACGAGTGGTGGGGACATTCTTATAGCACTTGCAAATACACATGTAGAAATATCATCTGCCATACTTACGTGTGTTCATGGGTCTATTCCTTTTTGCTTAGCCACACCTGATCATTTAGCCTGTCTATCTATGTATCGGGGAGCTCTGGTGGCGTAGTGCCTAAGGCATTTGACTGCTAATCAGAAGGCTGGCGGTTCAAACCCACCAGCCACTTCTCGGAAGGAAGGTTGAGCAATCTACTTCGGTAGTGATACCACCTCAGAAACCCAAGGAGGTGTCACTATGAGTTGGGTCTGACTCAATGGCAGTGGGTTTTGTCACTTGACTGCTAACCAGAAGGCTGTCGGTTCAAACCCATCAGCCACTCCTCAGAAGGAAGGTTGAGCAATCTACTTCCATAGTGATACCACCTCGGAAACCCAAGGAGGGGTCTCTATGAGTCGGGTCTGACTCAACGGCAGATGACAATGATGACAATCCACTTGCAGATTAGTATTTGCTATTACTGATAATACAGCATTTTGTATGTAAAAGTATTGACTTCTGGTGTCTGCACCTCTTGTGCAGCTCTCCATGTCGTCCTTTTCCTCAGTGTTACTGTGCTGGTCACTGGCTTTTGGTGTATTGCCTCTCCCTTCATCCAAGTCAATACTTGTCTCTTACCCATGTGGCAGTTTTCCTTCTTCTTCCCTCCCATCCCTGGTGACCAACAAAGAAAGTTTCCTTCCATGAGTAAAGCTTTCCTTGACTTTTTACAGCAGTTGATTCCTACAATATTTTTCCTTCTGTGATTAACTTATTTAGATCAGCATAATGTCCTTCACATTCATCCATATTATTGGGTGTTTTACAGATTCTTCCTTATTCTTTAGCATTGCACAGTATTCAGTTGTCCATGTACGTGCCATAGTTAGTTATCCGTTCATCCATTGATGGGCACTTAAGTTGTTTCCATCTCCTTGCTACTGTGAGTAGTGCTATGATGAACATGGGTGTGCATATATCTATTCGTGTCCCAGCTCTGACTTCTTTAGGATACATTCCTATTAGTGGGATTGCTGCATCAAATGGTATTTCTCTGTCCAATATTTTAAGGAAGTGTCATACTGCTTTCCACAGTGGTTGTATCATTTTACAGTCCCACCAGCAGTGTATGAGAGTCCCAATCTCTCCATATCCTCACTAGCATTTTTCATTTTCTGTCTTGTTGAACTTTGCTATTACTGGGGTAAGAGGATATCTCATTGCTGTTTTGATTTGCATCTCTCTAATGGCTAATGAGGAGCTCTGGTAGCATAGTGGCTAAAGCACTTGACTGCTAACCAGAAGGCTGGCGGTTCAAACCCACCAGCCACTCCTCGGAAGGAAGGTTGGACAATCCTACTTCTGTAGTGATACTGCCTCGGAAACCCAAGGAGGGGTCGCTATGAGTCGGGGCCGACTCGAGGGCATATAACAACAACAACAACAAATGGCTAATGAGGAGCTCTGGTGGCGTAGTGCCTAAGGCATTTGACTGCTAACCAGAAGACTGGTGGTTCAAACCCACCAACCACTCCTTGGAAGGAAGGTTGAGCAATCTACTTCTGTAGTGATACCACCTCAGAAACCCAAGGAGGGGTCGTTATGAGTTGAAATCGACACAACGACTGAGTTTCAGTAATGGCTGATGATTGTAAGCATTTCTTCATGTGTTTGTTGGCTGCCTGGATATATTCTTTGGTAGTATCTTCTTTGGTGAAGTGTCTGTTCCTGTCCTCTGGATTGTCTTTTTGATGTTGTAGAATGGCTTTTTAAAAAGCTGACAATATCAAGCGCTGATGAGGATAGAGAGCAACTAGAATGCTCATACATTGCTGATGAGGATGTAAAACCATTCAGCCACTCTGGAAAACTGTTTGACAGCTTCTCATAAAGTTAAACACAACAGTTGCCATTTGACCCAGCAATCCCACTCACAGGTATTTATCTGTTGTGAAATGAATACTTCCATTTGCACCAAAACCTGTATAATAATGTTTATAATGACTCTACTTATAATAGTCCCAAATTATAAAGAATCCAAATGCCACTCAACTGGGAAACAAACTATGGCACATCCATACAATAAAATGCTATGCAGCAATAAAAGGAAACAAACTAATGGCCCATGGAACAACATCAATGAATCTCAAATGCATTGTACTAAGTGAAGGAAGATACACTTATAAAGCAAAGCTACACACGGTATGATTTCATTTATCATGAAAAGCAAAACATTGATATGATTTCATTTATAATGAAAGCAAAACAGGGACAGAAATCAAATCAGTGGTTGCCATCGGTTGGTGGGCAAGGGTAGGGTGAGGGAGAGTTGACTGCAAAAGAATACTGGAAGTGCTGGTCTGACAGAGCCTGGTGAGACCCCTGAGCCTATGGCCTCTAGTTACCCTTCAGGTCTGGAACTCACTCCTGTGGCTTCCAGTCAAACAATAGACAGGCATTAGGGGTGACCATTTAGATCAGATGGATATACTCCTTGGAGCAATCAATCCTGGGAGAATATAAGGGCAGTGTTTGCACAGGGAGATAGATGAGGGGGGTGGAATGCATGGGAAGGAGGGACACAGGGAACAGGTAACTAGGGGAGGAAGTGGGAAGAGATCTGTTACATTGTGGGGAATTGCAGCCAATGTCACGAGACAAAATGTGCATGAACTGCTGTACGGAAAATGAATTTACTCTGTAAACTTTCACCCAAATAATAAAAATTTTTTAAAAAAGGAAAAAGAATACTGGAAGGAAGAGAGAAAGAATTAAAAAAGGACAAACATCAAATAGAAAACAAAAAAAAAAACCAACAGTGTAGACTGATAAACCAAAAAGCTATCTCAAAACTATTAAGGCAATAAACAAGTCTTTGGCAAGACAAAAAAAAAAAAAAAAAGTACACCACTGATGTTTCCATTATTTTAAACAAAAGACATGAAGAGGTGGACACTGCAGAGACTCTTCTCACCTGCTTGGTGAGGCTCCTCTATCCCAGGGAGGCTGAGCAAAGAGCCCAAGAGCTTTCTGTGACTTCCGGCTACCCCCACCTGATGGCTCCATGGCTGGGGGACTCAAGGGATGGGAAAGAGTAGAAGGTTCGTAAAGGTGTCCATTGAGTGGCAGGTAGACCTGCCCCATCCCCTCCGAGGGAGGGAGGGAACAGCAGTTTCTGGACTGTTCCAAAGACAGGTGGAGGCTACAGGCTCTCTAAGTCTGACCTGGGGAGGGGCGGGACCTGTAGAACGTTCTGAAACTGTCCCCAAGTCCAGACACCAGCACCAGGGATTGAGTCCAATGCAGCCAAACCACCTGCCTCTTTTCAACTCTCTTCTTCCAGAAGGGGTGATGAATTCCTATCAGGTCTGGTCCTGTCCCAGTTCTACAATACCCTGGGAACTGTCCCCAGGTGGGCCACACAGAGGCACTGCCACTGACAGAGACTTCCTGAGCAGGGTGTTGTTGTTGTTGTTGTTATGTGCCGTCGAGTCAGCCCTGACTCATAGCGACCCCTCCTTGGGTTTCCGAGGCAGTATCACTACGGAAGTAGGATTGCCCAACCTTCCTTCCTGAGCAGGGTAGGGGTGAGCAAAGGGGAGCTCTAAGGAGCCTGACCTCGGTTTGGTTCCCGGACTCTGGCCAAAGCTGACTGAGGCTAAGCTGTTTGAATCACAAGGCTCTGCCTCAAGGCAGGGCCAGTGTTGAGGTCGGGGCGAGAGTGACTGCCCTCCCTTCTACCTCTCAGTCTGCAGAGGATCCTGGAGGAGCTGCAGCGTCTTGTGGCCCCAAGACTTAGTGCAAGAAATCCCAAGGAGAGGAAGCAAAGAGGAGAGGGCTGGAAGGTAACAGAGGGGTTCAGACGACTGCAGAAGCAAGGGAGGGATGAGGGGCACAAGGAGAGGAACAAACAGGGCCAAGGAGCTGAAGGGGCAAGAGAAAGAGGGCGGTGGGGCAAAGGCATAAAGGGCGGCTGGGACCAGGAGAGAGCAAAACCAGGCCAAGTGCTGCCAGTCATCTTTGCTCTGAAGTTGCATGTGTCAAAGGACAGAAAGTCCTGTTTGAGCACTAACGTGAGAGTTCGTGTTCGTGTGTGTGTGTGTGTGTGTGTGTGCGTGCGTGTGTACACGTGCATCTGTTGTGTCTGTGTTTCCCTGAGTGTGTCTGTGGTTCTGAATGTCTGTCTGTATTTGTGGTTGTGGTCAGGGATCGTTGAGCATGTCCCTAATGATGATGTTCTTGTCTATGTTTCTGGTTGAGTGTGTGTGGTTGTGTGTGGCTGTATCTATTCTCAGTGGGGCATCTCTCACTCTGGTGGGTGCTTTGACCCTAATGTGGGTGCTTGGTTTCCTCCTGGACAGACAGAATTTCTCCTCCTGCCCTGGTTTCCTGGCTGACTCCATCATCCCTGTAACCCCGGGCACACACAGCAGCGCAGCCTTATATGAAGTAGACATTGGGCTTGGAACCTGGAGAAATGAGTGGCTCCCTGCAGCTTTCTGTGTCTCAGACTCCTGGGATGTAAGTGGGGACAGGAATTCCTGGTCACCTCCTGGCTCATGCAGCTATGAACCTCTTTGTAACAATCTGAAGATCTAGGTCATTCTATTTCTGTTACTGCCCTTCCAGGTCTCTCTCTTTTCAAAAGTCGTCAAAGGAGCCTGTCTTTCTGTCTGTCCTTGTTATGCTGGGGGCTCTCCCTCTCCGACCAGGGTCTAACAGAGCTCCAGGTGGGATGCGGAGTGGGACACAAGCCCTAATTCAGTCCAGGCTTGGGATCTGGCTCCAGCTGCCTCCACAGCGCCCAGCTTTGGCGGCCTGTCTCCTTCTGCCTTGTCTCATTCCTCAATCTGTCCCTTTCAGTGTCTCTGTCTCTCTCTTGTTATCTTGTCCACCAATGTCTTCCCCCTTCCTGCCTTTATTTCCACCCCTCTGCCCCAGGATTCCCCCAACCCACCCCCCAAGCCCCACGCCGGGCTCTGGCCTTTCTCCTCCTCCGCACCCAGGTAGCCCTGCTCCGGGTTCTAATCCACACTTCTGGAGCGCTTCACTGGCCCAAGATCGCTGTAGGCTCTGGATCATTCCAGGATCTGTCTCTTCCCTGGGTTAGATCTGCCCATGGCTTCTGTCTGGGGACTGGGCGGCGGGCGGGGGTCTGCACTCCACCCGCCCTCCTCCCTCCATCTCCGGAGACAGACCACAGACAGCAGCAATGCTTTTAAAAAGGTTTATTTTTCTTGCTGCAAGGGCAGGGAGGGGAATGCGCTGGGGAATCGGCAGGGGCGGCTCAGTAGACTCCGGGCTTGGCGGGCTCGTTGGGCTCGGGCGCCCCCGCCAGCTGCACCAGCCGTAGCAGCAGGGCCCCGGTCGGTCCGTCCAGCTGAGTCGCGTTGCTTCGGTCGCTGGCGCGGGCTCGGCGACGGCTGCCCGCGCCTTCCTGGCACTCGGGCTCGGTCACGCAGCTCTCTGCAGAGACGACCAGCTGAACGCGCTGGGTCGCGCTCTCCCGGGTGGGCGCGACCCGGGTGACCCGGATCGACCCGGCCCCCCCCCCCCCCCCCCCGCCCCGCCCCTGCCTCTACCTGACCCCGACGCGACCCCGACTTGACCCCTAATCCTCCGGCCGCGTCACGCTTCAGACCCTGGTTCCACCCGGCCCGCCCCGGCTGCGCACCCTCGTAGCAGCAGATACCGGCCGCGGCGCAGCGGCCCCCGCTCCCGCATGGCTTCTGGCCGGACTGGCAGGGCGACGGCAGGTAGTTCTCCTCCTGGCAGCGCAGCGCCTCGGCCGTGCCCACGAAGCAGCCCAGCTCTTCTCCGCAGCAGATGCTGGGCCCGAAGCAGCGCCCCTTACCCCCGGGGCCGCAGGGGAGGCACTGCCGGGACGAGCGGGAGCAGAGACAAGGGGAGGAAATGCATGAGCGAGGCAGTGATGCTGGGATTCCGGGCCGGACTCCTCGAGCCCCTGTGAGGTTATGAGGAGCTGGGGGTTCTGCGTCACTCTGGTCCTCATGCGACTCCAAAAGTGATCAAGGGCTAGGAATCTCGATCTCCTTTTTGAAACAGGTGACCAAGTTCTCAGTAACAGCCTCACCCTCAGTTGGGGACAGGGTCTCCCAAGAGCTACGGCAGGGGAGAGACCTTCCCCTTCAGCTCTGAGCCATCATGGTATGAACTCCCTCTCTCGGCTGCCCGCCACCCTCTGTCTAATCCAGACTTTCCTTGGGGGTCCTTGTCACTAGAGCTTGATCCCTAGCATCACCCCCCTCGCCCCTCATGCCGAGAGGGCCCCACCTCTTCCAGACTGTGTATGGGCCCTTCTCCCATTTCCTGTCTCTTCTCTTGGCTTGCCCTTTCCTGACCCCCTGCTCACCCGCCTAGGGACTAACCAGGTGGGTGGCAGAGGTCTGACTGAGCCCCAGGAGGCACAGACACCTAGCTGGGTCTGGGCTTTCAAATGCACCAGGCAGAGGAAAGGGTAGCCCGTGGGGCCTGTCCACCCACCCACCCTTGTGTGTTCAACAGACTGAAATTGAGCCACCCGCAGCCCGGACAAAAGTGAGCATGGTGATTGGATTTCCTTCATCTCTGCTGACAATGAAGTAAAGAGAATCGGCTGGACATGCAACAGGCATCTGCCGTTCCTTCACTCAGGAGCACTCAGAGCAATTGGCTATTCTGCGTGTGGTACCTGTGGCCAGCAGAAGCTAGGGGCTGCCTGGGGAAGGCCTCGAATGCTCGGCAGAACAGCGCCTCCAGTACTCCAGCCTGTCCTCACTGAAGGGACCCAGTGGGCACAGAGGAGGCCTTGTTACCCGTTCACCCTGACCCAGCCCCGAGCCCAGTTACTGGGGAAGCATCTCTCACTTTCCTGCCTCCCCTCCCTGGATGGGACAGCATCCAGGAATCTTTGAGTCTCTCCTAGCCCACCCAGCAGCCTGATTCCCTCAGACCCATCCTGTCAGTCCCTCTGCCCAGCCTTCCTCATCCTCCCCGGGTATTTCCCCTAAAGCCTGCCTTCTTCCAACACCACTTTCCTTTCCTGGCCACTGCTCCATAGTGCCAGCCCCAGGGACGGCTCACTCCTGGCAGCCTCTTCAGTCGTACCTGTCTCAGTTCCATGTCCGACATGGCCCTCTTGCCGCCCCTTGGGCAATTCTGGAAGTAGCAGGCGGAGGTGAGGGCCAGCAGGCCGAGGAAGAAGGCGGGCAGCGTGGTGTCAGGCATCCTGGCGCAGTGCTGCTCGCTGGCCCACTCTGCGGTGGGCGCCTTGGCTGGCTGCCTATTTATGTCCGCAGGTGTTCCCTCGGAAGCGACGTGGCCACCACCCTCTCCCAGTAACTCCCCAGGAGCCCACGACTGCCAGGTCCCAAGCCGTCAGCAGTGATTCAGGCGTCTGGGGACGCACGTGGGCCTGTCTGTGCAAGGCCGGTGTGGGAGGGGGTGCAGGCCTCCAGGCTGTCGCTGGCAGTGGTGTAGCAGCGGTTTGACAGGAGCTGCTACGCTATGGCTGTGGCTTTTCAGATTCGGGGAGGACAGACTAGAGGTGCTTAGAAATGGTCTCCAAGCTTTCTGGATGTCCAGATGAGGCCAGGGGTCAGTGAACCCAGACCCCCCAAATCAGCTCCCTGAGAAGGGCTGAGAGGGACCTGGCCTAAGAATAGTGGAGTGAGAGACAGTCAGGTGTGCAAGGACCCCATCAGGAGGACAAGTGACAGGAATGACACTCACCCAGGGAGGTGAGGACAGAGGGCTTTTCCTGGCCACCCAGGAAGGGGAGTTCTGCCTATAGGTCCACGGGCAAGGCAGCTGCAGTCATGAGATCAAAGGACAGACACAGGCTTCCGGGGCACACAGGATATCCCCCTCACACACACATACCCCACAGCACATCCTCTGTCACTGTTCCCAGGCAGAAACATGCAGAAGAGAGATACAGGCCCTGAGGTTCAAAGGTAGAGAGGAGTCGTATTCTCTATGGACACTAGTTTTTGAAGCCCAGGGCAAGTGACCTCTTGGGCTTCGGTTGGGAGTATAGGGAAGGGGCCCTGGGACCAGGGTTTGGGGAGGGAGAGGAGCAGCAGCCAAAGGGGCAGGGCACAGCCTCAGAGGACTGTCTTTGATTCACGACCCTAAGACCTAGACCTGCCCTAGCTGGCTGGCAGGCCCTAAGGGGCCTCAGCCTCCCGCCCCTAGGGCCACCAGTATGCCCTTCTGGTCCTTGGACCCAGGATAACTACCCTATACCTTTCGGGCTGTGCACACACCCCACCCCTGCAGGCTGCTGGGATCCTCTCCAAGGGGCACCTGGGTTGTGCAGTGAAGCTCCAGGAACACAGATGCTTCTCCCCATCAGAGCGGTGAGGGGTCCAGCCAGAGAGGGGACCCTTAAACCCTCTCCAACCTTCCATACTACAGGCCTTTTAGGAATGTCCCTTTAGGGGCTGTGAGGACCATTTGAGAGGCCATGCTGGACAGTGGTTGTGGTAGTTATGTTTGTGTGTCAACTTGGCTGGGCCTGGTTGAATGGCTGGGCAGCTGGTGGTAGTTATTCCCCATGATGAGACAGGCAATCAGCTCCACGGTGGGATCTACCACAAGCAGCTGAGTAGCTGCCTTTGGGATGTGGTCTGCTTCCCATATATAAGCAGAAACCTTAGGGAATGGTCTCTGGCTTATGGCAGCTTGGACCCTGCATGTAGCCATGTCATTGTTCTGCCTGCCATGCTCTGCCGACCTGGGGACTTACAATGGACTTGAATTAATGGCCTGCCATGTGGTTTGGTAACATTGGGACTGTGCCCTTTTACTTGTCAACCTTGGGCTTAGCAGCCTCAGCAGCCAGCAGCTGTCTGAGTGAAGAAAAGCCTCTAGCTTCAGTGGGCCGGGAACTAGAGGCAGATGGAAGCCCAAGGCTGAGGGGCTTTCACTCAGCTCCTAGAGCCTGGCACTTTGAACTTGGACTTAAAGCCTCCAAATTGTAAGAGAATAAACTCCTGTTTGTTAAAGTCACCCCATTTGTGGTATATTCTTGTCAGAGCGGCACTAGGTAACCAGAACTATGGTTATGTCAGGGACACCGGAGTCCAGTGGCTCCATCTGAATCTGGCCTCTGGTGCTTGAAACTTCATGACTTGAGCAAATCACTTAACCTTTTTGTGCTTCACTTTTCTCCAATGTAAAGGAGGAAACATAATAGCACCCACTTCATAGCGTGGTTATGAGGACTAAAATAATATATGAACACTTTAGAAAAGTACTTATACCATCTCAAAGTTAATTTCATATTAGATCTTTAAGGAGCTCTGGTGATGTTCTGGTGGCATAGTGCCTAAGGCATTTGACTGCTAACCAGAAGGCTGGGGGTTCAAACCCACCAGCCACTCCTTGGAAGATTGGGTGATCTACTTCTGTAATGATACTGCCTTGGAAACCCAAGGAGGGGTCACTACGAGTCAGATCCAAATTGATGGCAGTGAGTTTGGTTTGGTTTGGTTTGGTGGTGTAGTGGTTAAGGCATTTGGCTGCTAATCAAAAGTGTAGTAGTTTGAACACATCAGTCACTCTGCACCAGATGTGGCAGTCTGCTTTTGTAAAGATTTAGAGCCTCGGAAACCCAGTGGGGGTTGCTATGAGTCAATGGCAGTGAATTGACTCAATGGCAGTGAATTTAGTTTGGTTTTGGTATTAGATTTTTAGGAGTCTATGGGTGGTGCAAAAGGAGGTCTGGTGACATAGAGCCTAAGGCATTTAACTGCTAACCAGAAGGCTGGAGGTTCAAACACACCAGCCACTCAGCAGAAGGAAGACTGAGCAATCTATTTCTGTACAGATTTACTGCCTCGGAAACCCAAAGGGGGTAGTTATGAGTCAAAACTGACGCAATGGCAGTGAGTTTGGTTTTGGATTGGGTGGTGCAAACAGTTAAGTCTTTGGCTACTAACAGAAAGGTTGACAGTTCAAATCCACCCAGAAGTACGTTGGAAGAAAGGCCTAGGGATCTACTTCCAAAAGGTCACAGCCATTGAAAACCCTATGGATAGTCCTGCTCTGAAATGCATGGGGTTGCCATGAGTCAGAGTCAACTTGCAATTGGTAGCTAATGTTATATTATTAATGCTATTATTATTACTAAGAGCTGAAAATATTTCTTCAGAGGGAGTAGCTTCCTGGGTTAGCCCAGGAGGAACATTTTCATTCTACTCATGGTCTGGAAGCAAAGCTTGGCCCCAAAGCCATTGCCCTACTGAGATTCTGGGTTGTGGGGCAGGCCAAGGGTGGAGGACAGAGGTCTGGCTTAGGTCACTTGTGTGACCTTGGCCTGGTACGTTCTCTGCACCTCAGATCTGAGTTACCAACTGAACACTGATGGGGCTGGATCACATGAAGACCCCGGGAAAGGCCAGGACACCCATGTCTCAACCTTCTGTGCCTACCAGGATCATCATTCCGTGACCTGCCTCCCACACCAGGGACCCTCTCGAAGACCCCAAATCCCACCTTTATACAGATGTCAGAGGCTCTGCTTCTCTCAGCACTCATCTTCTCAGATCCTGCACTCGCTAAGGAAAGTCACTACTGTGCTAACTGGCTGCATGTTAAACACACAACATCACATGCCACACGGACTCCCCCACCCCAGACACTTCCATTATATCTTCTCTTTCCAAAACTACTTTTTCACACCTTCTCCATTCTAACACCTTTTACTCCCCTTCCAGCCTCAGCTCATAATCTTGTCTCATATGTCATTCAAGAAGGAGTACTTGGTTCCTGCATCAGTATCTCCCTTCCCTCCCCACGTATTTGTACCATTGCCATGCACTATTTTCTGGATATTATGATGCCATAATGATTAGATCACTATTACAAGGTAGTCTGAAAATATGCCCTTCAGAGCTAAGCCATTTTGTATATTACCATAGCCTTTCCATCTCTGAACACCTTTTTGTGTTTCCTGGAGTTAGTGATTGTCTTGGTTTTTCCTTTTGTAGTCCATCTGCCATTTTTATCTAGAAGTTAACATTCCTTCTTCAACCCCCTCCACTCATGCTTCTGTCTAATGCAGTTCACTTAAACTATCTCTGTATTACCAAATTCAGTTGTCCTATCTCCTTATTTTACATAACCCCTAGCAGCATGCAACAAGGTTGAACATTCATCCTTTGAATAATAGAAGCTCTGGTAGCATAGTGCCTAAGGCACTTGACTGCTAACCAGGAGGCTGGCGGTTCAAACCCACCAGCCACTCCTCGGAAGGAAGATGGGGCAATCTACTTCCATAGTGATACTGCCTCGGAAACCCAAGGAGGGGTCACTATGAGTTGGGTCCGACTTGACGGCACATAACAACATGCTTTATTTGGCTCCATTAACACAACACTCTCCAAGTTTTCCTTCTGCCACATTGGATGTTCTTTTCAGTCTCCTTCTCTAGGTCCTCCATTTTTACCTTGACTTTTAATTGTTGGAGTATCCCAAGGCTCAATCCTGAATCTCTTTTCTTCTCCATAGGAAATCTCTTCTCAGTCCATGATTTTATATACTTTCTAAAAGATAATGATTCCCAATTTCATATCTCCATCCTGGGGCTCTGTCCTAGGCTTGTGGTTATACATCCCCTTGGGCATCCAATAGGCCTCTTAAACTTAATGTGGCCAAAATGCAGCTTCTGATTCTCAGCCACTCCCTTGTTCTCTCCCATGGTTCCCTAGCCTCACAATCACACCACCATCCAACCAGTTGTTCTTCCCAGAACCTAGGAGTCACCCTGGTTCTTCTCTGTCCCTCATCCTGTTTTAGGCCTGCCTTTAAAATATATCTCAAATCTATCTTCTTTCTGCTCTTACCTTGAGATCTCAGTACCTGCTGTTTCCTTATCCTAGAAGACTCAGCAACCCTCGCACCTCCTCACGATTCCCTTGGCTATCTTAAGTGTCCTTTCCTAAAAGGATCTTTCTCTGACCACCCTACCTAGAGCATCCCTCACCCAACTTTCATTATCTTACAACTTGGGCCAGTGCTTCTAGCACTTATTGCAGGGCATGAGAATTCATCTTTTGGGTTCAGTTGCTGTAACCCCACTCCTGGTATAAGAGCTTGCCATAGTGAGTCTTCAATAAGATATGGAAAAAAGGAAGGGAGGAAAGCCCTAGGTTCCAGCCTCAGCACTCCAGAGAGTTGCTATATGATTTGGAGGAAGTCACACCAGTTCACAAGATTCTAAGCACCTCCTCCATCTCAATGAGGTCTTAAGGGAATCAGATGAAGGTGCTACAAAGGATTAAGATTTTCTGCAATCCTGACATAACAAAAAGTTGCATGCCTCAGATTAAACTCCAAATCACAAAATGTTCTTTAAAGTGTTTCCTTACTCTTAGATCCACTAGCCACTCTGCGGAAGGAGGACTGGGCAATCTACTTCCGTGAAGATTTACAGCCTCAGAAACCCAGTGGGGGTCGTTAGGAGTCAGAATCAACTTGATGGCAGTGGGTTTTTTTTTTTTTTTTTTCACTCTTAGACCATTTTTCCCCCCTGAGACCAGGTAACAGTTAACTAATCTTAATAGCGCATCTTCCTCCCACCCCACACACTTCTATTTTTACTTCCTTTTCTCTTATTCACGTCAGTGTCTGTGGGATAAAATCTCTGCTACTGTCAGAAGGCAGCTTGGTTTATTGTCACATGGAAATTTGCTGTCTCTAGTACTAGAGGTTCCTCTACAGCGCAGACACACATAGCTCTGTAAGCTATGAAGAGATGAACAAAAGCAAGCAAAAGTTGTAGGAGTCCAAGAAATGTTAACTGGATTGAATCAAAGAAGGTGCACTGAGCAGGAATAGAAAACACTGGCTCTGCAGCGAACGGATTAGGAGCAGAAAGGAATCCACACCAGGAGTACATTAAGAAAAAGCCCTCACTTCTATCCATACCTAATCCATGCCCACATCTACTGGCAAAGCACATTTCATATAGATTGAAGAGCTAAATAGAATAAAACCAAATGTGGGGGGCTCTGGATTTTAAATTAGATCCCTAGAGGAGGTTACATTAAGCTTAAATCATAGAAGAAAAAACCTCATACAAATTCTTACTTGTATAGCTACTCGTCTTTTTTGCTAATGTCAAGCACAAATTCTTACTTACAAAAATAACCTCAATAAAAAGCAGTATAAAACTAGGAAAATGAGATGCAAATCAAGACCATGATGCGATACCCTCTCACTCCCTCTAGGATGGCTAAGATTTATTAAAAAAAAAAAAAAAAAAAGATGGAAAATAACAAATGTAATGTTGATAAGGGTGTGGGGAAATTGAAACCCTTATCCATTGTTGGTAGGAATGCAAAATGGTACAGCTATTATGGAAAACAGTGTGGCAGTTCCTCGAGAAAACTGAAAATAGAACTACCACAGGACCCAGCAATTCCACCCCTAAGTGCATGCCCAGAAGACTTGAAAGCAGAGACTCTGAAACAGAGATGCCAATGTTCATTGCAGCACAACTCACAATAGCCAAAAGGTGGGAACAAATTAAGGGTCCATCAACTGATGAATGGATAAACAAAACGTGGTACATAAGGACAATGGAATACTATTCAGTCAGTAGGAGAAATGAAGTCTTAATACATAAGCTACAATATGGATGGAACTTGAAGCCATTATGCTGAATGAAATAAGCCAATCACAAAATAATAAATATTTATGACCTCACTAATATAAAAAGATAAGAAAAGGCAAATGTATAGGGACCAAAATTTATTAGCCGTTACCAGGGGCGGGAGGGAGAGGAAAGGGGGATTTTATTGCTTATGGAGTACTTTTCTTTTTCTTTTTAAAAAAATTTTATTGTGGTTTGAGTGAAAATTTACAGAGCAAATTCCTTCTCCTTCATCAGTTCATACACATTTTTGTTTCATGATTTGACCGCAAGTCCCCACGATGTAACAGCTCTCTTCTCACTTCCTCCCTGTGGTTACCTTTTCCGTGTCCTTCTTTCCTATGCATTCCCGTCCCTTGAGTTATTTCCGTGTGCAAATACTGCCCTTCTCTTCTCCCGTGATTGGTCATTTTAAGGAGCGTATCTAACCTGGAATGGTTGCACAACTTGAAGAATGTAATCAATATCACCGAATTGTACACGTGGAAATTACTGAATTGCTGTACGTTTTCCTGTGTATATTCTCAAAAAAAAAAAAAGCCTGTACAGCTGCAAAATGGATGAACATGTCTGGGGACCCCCAGTTCCAGGCCCCACATGCCTAGGCCTGTCCCACCCAGGGAGACAAAGACTCCTGCTGGTGAACAGATGGCGCCCTCTTTGTTGGACTGGGAAAGTCAGGCTCCTTCCCCCATGAAGCAGCTAGTCAAAGGTGTAAGAAATACTCGTGGGTCAGGGGAGCAGAAGTGAAAGTCAGAAAGACAGAAACTTCGTGGGCCGTGGGGACCCGCCAGGGCGGAGGCGCGGCGGCCGGGGTCGAGTACAAATTGGGTTGCGCGGTACTCGCTGCACGCCCCTTTGGCGCTGGCTGGCTCCTAATGAGGCCCGCAGCCCGGCGGCCGCGGCGCACTGTGCCTAGACTACTAAGAGCGGCATGAGCACCGCTTCCGAGGCCCGCGGGATGTTGCCGCGGGGGAGCGCGGCTCCCGGAATCACTTAGCGCCATCAGCCGGGCGCGGGCGGGGGAGGCGCCAGCTCACCTCCCATGGGGCTCTGCTCGCTAGAGCGGAAACAGGACAAAGATGGCGGAGAGGCGCTGGGCTGGAGGAGGTGGCCAGGGGGCTCTGGCTTCTCCGCTCTCCTGGCCACCCCAGCCAAGCCCCTGACCTAGGACCCGGACCGCCGCGCTGAGGTTGGAGAAATGGGCGCAAAGCAATTGCGCTGCCTGGCGCGCACGTATCTACAAGAGGCAGACCCGGGAGAGCCCACTTGGCCTCGGCTTGAGGGTGCGACCCCCACATGAAGAACTCCCTCCTCACCCCACAAATCCAGAGCGCTGAGAGCAGGCGCCTCAAGATCTGAGCGCTGGCCTGGAACAGAGCGGCTCTGGAGGAAGAAGGAAACGCCGGGGCGAAGGCGGAGAGAAGACCCAGTCAGGAAAACGCATCTCCTCAGAGGCACGCGACCTGGGCCTCCGAACAGGCATCCCCCGGTATTTTTGGTGCCTAAAGTCTTTTTGTTTTTTGGTTAAAGTCTTACGAAGGTCCCTAGATGGCGCGTACTGTTTGCCTCAGACTACTAACTAACCTAAAGGTTGGCGGTTCAAACCCACCAAGTGGCACTGCCGAAGGCCTGGTGATCTGCCTCCATAAAGATTACAGTCAAGCGAACCCTAAGCAGTAGTTTTACTCTGTAACATATAGCGTCAGTGGCGTCACTGGGTGCTTGGGAGGGTGTGTGGCCCCCACCAGGTGACACTGCCAGAGCAGGTAACACCAAAATGATGGTCTATAAAATATTCATCCAATGTCCCAGCAGAAATTTATTTTTTAACAAAAATATCCCTGTAGTTAGTTTATAACAATAAAAATATTTTTTTTTGTAAGCCCTGTTTACGTGTATGGACATACCTACAAGGCTAAAACTCTGTGCTGATTTACTTGCTCTGGTCAGACTGTCATTATTACAATCGGCTACAATGATGCTTTGAATCACATGGTTTCATTTGCACTGGCTACAAGTCCGCACTGTTGTTTTCCTTGCCCTATTTTTACAGTTGTTGATTTTCTGGTGTTTTAGCTACAATATTGTGATAAGCAGTATTTATGAACATATATCAATGACTTTTTTGACAATGAAATAGTAATTAAAGGGGGGGGGACCAAACTCACTGCCCTCAAGTCAATTTTGACTCATAGAGACCCCTCCTTGAGTTTCCAAGGTGGTATCTCAATGTAAGTAAGTTGCCCAATCTTCTACCAAGAGTGGCTGGTAGGTTTGAACCACCAGCCTTCTGGTTAGCAGTCAAATGCCTTAGACACTACACCACCAGAGCTCCCAATTAAAGGAAAAGAAGGAGAGGAAAAAAAAAAAAAAAGGTTTGCTTCTGTTACTAATAATGTGGTAATTCAATGTAGACAGATTTTACAACATAATTTTGTTGTTAGTATTCATATAATCTAAGAAATAATACATTTAAGCAATTTACAATTACAATGATCACATATTAGTCTGTGATTAAAAGTGATAAATAAACATTACTAAGGATCCTGTGTGGTCTTGATAAGGGAGGAGGTCCATGAGGGGTGGTGACACCACGAGTTTTTATAGACAGGGTATTGAGGGACAGACAGGTTGAGTAACTTGCCCAAGGGTACACCTCATATGCATGTGAGAGCTGGACAATGAACAAGGAAAACCACAGAAGAAATGATGCATTTGAACTGTGGTGTTGGTGAAGAATGTTGAAGGTACCATAGGCTGCTAGAAGAATGAACAAATCTGTCTTATAGGAAGTATAGCCGGAATGCTTCTTAGAAGCAAGAACGGCTAGCCTTTTTTCTTGTATTTTGGTCATGTTGTCAGAGGGAGCGATGTTTGGAGAAGGATTTCATGCTTGGTAAAGTAGAGGGTCAGTGAAAAGGGGGAAGACCCTCAACGACATGGACTGACACAGTGGCTGCACTGATGGGCTCAAGTGTGGCAATGGTTGTGAAGACAGCACAGGACCAGACAATGTTTCATTCCATTGTAGGGTTGCTATGAGTCAGAACTGACTCAGTGGTACCTAACAACAACATATGTAAAGAGATTTATTTCAAGGAAATGGCTCACACAGTTGTGAAGACTGGCAAGTCTCAATTGTGTGCATCAGGTGGCAAGCTGGCAGCTTCTCCTGACTCATGTGGTAACAGGGGCTGACAAACCCAAAATCTGCAGGTCAGGTGGCAGGCTACCAGCTCACATCCTAAGAACTAGAGGTCAGATGATAATGAGTAGGATGCAGGAGAGAGAGAGAGAAAGAGAGACAGTTTTGTTAGAACATCCATATATAATGGATGCAGGCCACACTACCAAAGGAAGCTTCCCTTCTATCAGATCACAAAATGGAGGATAATTATGTAACACTGAGAATCATGGCCTAGCCAAGTTGACACATAACATTAACCATCACAGTTCACCCCTTATCAACTTGGCACTTGTACACATTACCTTAAAACATACATAGTCTCTAAATAAACACATTTATAGTCATATTTGCACATAACATGGTATAACTAACATACATACAACTAAAAAAGCACTACCCTCGATTATATCTTACATGCTATAAGTAATGGAATAAGGGAGGGAAGAAAACAAAAATATTTACTATACATACAAACACACATAGCTAGATAAATAAGCAACATCATGATAAAAGGAAAAAAATGTTGAAGTTGCCAAGGATTTAATTCTACTTAGATCTACAATCAATGCCCGTGGAAACAGCAGTCAGTAAATCAAACAACATATTGCATTGGGCAAATGTGCTGCAAAAGACCTCTTGAAAGTGTCAAAAAGCAAAGATGTCACTTTGAGAACTAAAGTGCACCTCACCCAAGCCATAGTATTTCCAGTCGCTTCATATGCATGTGAAAGCTGGACAAAGAATAAGGATCAAATAAGAATTGATGCATTTAAATTATGGTGTTAGCAAAGAGTATTGAATATACCATGGACTGCCAGAAAGTGAATAAATCTGTCTTGGAAGAAGTCAGCCAGAATACTCCTTAGAAGTGAGGATAATGAGTCTTCGTCTCAAATACTTTGGACATATTCTCAGGAGGAATCAGTCCTTGGAAAAGGACATCGTGCTTGGTAAAGTAGAAGGTCAGTGAAAAAGAGGAAGACCCTGAAGGAGACTAATCCACAGTGACTGCAACAATGGGCTTAAACAAAGTAACAATTGGGAGGACAGCACAGGACCTGGCAGTGTTTTTGTCTGTTGTACATAGGGTCACTATGAGTCAGAACTGACTCAATGGCACATAACAACAGCATATGCACATATAAAACATAATAAAACAAAAAAATACTCAAAACAATTATATATTGCAGTTCGATACTATACTCTGACAATTACAGATCTCAGTTGTGTGTTTCTAACTGGTGTTTAGAACTACCTTCTTCCACTACCCATTCTGTATTCCTTTTGCCCTCAGCAAGGACCTCAGCTAGTCATGGTTCTTTGTGGTGGGACCCAAACCTTCATTCCTGAAGGGCTTTGTTCATTAGTAGTTGTGTCAGAGTTGTGTTGCTGTAGTCATATTGACTTGAATCACAGGGCATGGTATTACAAAAAGACATCCTATGGAGTCTCCTGTGTTCTAGACATACTCTTCTTTACTCTCATTATGTAATATCAATCTGATTTCTGATTGAAAATCAGGATCAATCACACCAGCTAATATGGCGATTCCATTCTTTGCCTGTTGGTCAAGAAGCATGAGGAGTCCAATGTGGCCAGCTGGCATTCTTAATTTCTAGTTCAGTGGAATCGTTGTTACATCTTCAGGTGAAAGCATTCTTCCCTTTGGAACTAAGACCTCCAGACTCATAGAGAACAGGGTATAGACAGAAAGCAAAAATTTTGCAAGTGGGAAGATGGTGGACTAGAAAGACAAGGTACACAGACCCTCCTGGAGTCCTGAGCTTTGAAAGGAAGAATACAGAAATGGATTAGGCACCAACTAGTGGAAAAACCTGAACGAAAATAGTGAGTACAGAGATGGTCAGAGCAGTGGACTGTCAACTACTCTGAT
>NW_006921607.1:1950671-1951203 GCF_000298275.1 Orycteropus afer afer | reverse complement strand
TATATATATATAAGCTTTGCTGGTTTTTGTTTCTCTAGAGAACGCAGTCTAACACATTTGGTACCAAGAGTGGTTCTAGAGAGATATAATCATAAGGATGCGCTTCCTAGATTGGTTCTCCAGTTTGATTAATTTTGATGACACTAGCAACTCTACGTCTGCTAGTAAAGAGGGCCCTACTAATCCATGGCATGAGGTGGCAAAATTAATTCATGAAATAGCACCACCAATAGGTCAAGTGCTTGTGAGAAGTGACGCTCTGGGTGATCGGATATTTGATACTTTTCTGCAATTTTGTCAGAATGAGGAGTATAAGGAAGCTGGTTGGCTGGTCCTACTTACACTAGACAAAGTGGTGAAAGAGTAAGATGAGTGCAAAGCTGCTGAGTCTCGGCTTAAGCACCACATAAAAGACCTCAGTGCTTCCAGCTGTGCTCTGAAAGAAAGCCTTATAGCTTCTACTAACAGACCTGATATCGCTGAAACCCAAACCCAGAGTCTTATTGTAAGAGTGGCTGAATTACAATGCCAG
>NW_006921607.1:1949286-1949966 GCF_000298275.1 Orycteropus afer afer | reverse complement strand
GAAAAGACCTACTTCAGAAACCTGGAGTATATATATGGGAATGGCTACTGAGGGTGTGGGATAATTGTGCAAGGAATGTAAGATTGGATCAGTCTGATTGATTTAGGCCCACTAAGTATGGATTCTTCATTCAATGTCTCAGCTTGAGAGGTTAGGAAAGAATCTAATAGTTTATTTGGTTGGCTTACTGGGGCAAAGAAAGTGATAACATGATTCATAAACAAAACAAGCTTGGCACAGAAAATTATATGGAACAAAGAAATTAACACCATGAAAAAGCACATTACAAAATGACAGCAGCAAATTCATGTTGTGTGCTGTTATGTGCCATTGAGTTGGACCCGACTCGTAGGGAAGCCTCCTTGAGTTTCTGAGGCAGTATCACTACGGAAGTAGATTGCCCCATCTTCCTTCCGAGGAGTGACTGGTGGGCTTGAACCGCCAGCCTTCTGCTTAGCAGTCAAGTGCTTTAGCCACTATGCTACCAGAGCTCCTGCAGCAAATTCATACTTGTCGATAACTACATATCTGAAAAGGGACTTATCTCTGAAATTTATAGAAACCTCCAACACCTCAAAAACAAAAAGATTAAAATTCCAGTTAAAAAATGGGCAGAAGACATGAATAGGCACTTCACTAACGAGGATATTCAAGCAGCCAGCAAATACATGGAGAAATGC
>NW_006921607.1:1947327-1948399 GCF_000298275.1 Orycteropus afer afer | reverse complement strand
GATTATGTGTCCATTGCTGTACTTCATTTGCTGTGAAGTGAGTTCGTTGACTCTAATTAATGCTGTATGGGATACTATTATGGTGGATAAGGCATTCTATAAATACATGGATGGTAGTTTTGGTAGAAGCATTGTGTGCAAGGAAGGCAAATCCTTACCTAGAGTGTCTATTCCAGTAAGAACAAAATGCTGCCCTTTCCATGATGGAAGTGGTCCAGTGTAGTCAACATGCCACCAGGTTGCTGGCTGATCATTTCAAGGAATGGTGCCTATAAATAGTGTTGGTCTCTGCTGCTGGAAGATTGAGCTCTCAGCAGTGGCTGTTGCAAAGTCAGCCTTGATGTGTGGAAGTCCATGTTGCTGAGCCCATGCACAACCTTCATCACTGGCACGATGTCTACTTTTTTTTTTTCATGAGCCCATTGGGCAATGATAGGAGTGGTTGGGAGAAAGAGGTTGACAAATTTCCAGAGAACGTGTCATCTAATCCACTTGATTGCTAAAATCCTCTTCTGCTGAGGTCATCCTTTGCTGAGCATTCACATGAGACACAAATACCTTCACTTCTTTGCCCCATTCAGAGAGTTCTATCCACATACCTCTTCTCCATACTTCCTTGTCAGCAATTTTTCAATCATGTTCCTTCCAACTCCCTGAACGTCCAGTCAAACCATTGGCTACAGTCCAATGAGACTGTACAGGAGACTGTACAGGAGAAAGATTAACAGTATAAAATTTTAGCAATGTAGTGGGGTCCTTTCTCATGGAGACCCAGCTTCCCCCTTCATTCACTTCATTCAAGGAGTCATGGGTCTGTAAACTGGCTACAGTCTGGAAATCAATTGAGGGGCCAGGACTCTATTCTGGTGAGTCAAGTCAGACTGCTGTTCAGTTGACCTAGAATTCTTCTGCTTATACAGATTGTGGTGGTTAAGTTTGTGTGTCAACGTGGCTAGGCCTGACTGAGTGGGTGGGCAGCTGAATGTAGTTATTCCCCATGGTGAGACTGGTAATCAACTCCATAGTGGAATCTACTGTGAGCAGCTGAATAGCTGCCTTTGGGATGTGGTCT
>NW_006921607.1:1946202-1947227 GCF_000298275.1 Orycteropus afer afer | reverse complement strand
CATGTAGCCGTGTGTTGTTCAGCAGCCTGCCATGCTCTGCTGACCTTGGGACTTACAATAGACTTGAATTAATGGCCTGCCATGTGGTTTGGTAACATTGGGACTGTGCCATTTTATTTGTTGACCTTGGGCTTGTTAGCCTCATCAGCCAGTAGCTGCCTGAGTGAAGAGATGCCTCTAGCTTCAGTGGGCCAGGAGCAGGAGGCAGAGCTGAAGCCCAAGGTCAAGGGGCTTTCACACATCCCCTAGAACCTAGCCCTTTGAACTCAGACTCCTAGCCTCCTGTACTGTAAGAGAATAAACCCGTTTGTCAAGGTCATCCACATTGGTGGTATATTTTTGTCAGAGCAGCACTAGGTAACCAGAATACAGATGAAGTAAATATTTAGTAGATTTGCCATCTAGTTCACTCCTCCTAGGGACACCACGATTAAATAGCCAACCCCATAGGTCCATATAAGTCAGATACTTGATTATTGCTTTCCCTCTATATGCTGTCTATTATGATAACCATGCCCACCTTGCCTTTGTTGATTAAGTGCTACCACTTGGTCCCTACCACCATGGGGTCCAAGCAACCCCGTTTTAGTTAAGGTGTCTTAACACAGGTCAGTGCTCACTGTCTCCCTCTGACTTCCATAAAATAGCAATCACAAGAATGCTGGGGCTCCCTTCACAAATTTGTTCTTCATCATTGTGGTAAAAGGTGTGTCCTCTGGGCACTCCACTGGTATGTCTGTGAATCCAACCTTCTTCTACACTATACCAAGGCATGTATATATATGTGAGGGTCTGGAGGCTTCTATTGTTTATTTTTTTGGGATTTGCCCAATACAGTATGTCATTTCTTTTCTTTCTTTCTTTTTTTAATGCATTTTATTGAAATATAATTTATGTACAGTGAAATACACAAAACTAAAGTGACATAGGTCAATGCTTTTTTTTTTTTTCAGTGTTCCCTCCTCTCCCCTCATACTCCTGGCAACCAGCAAAGAAAGTTTCCCTCCATATATAAACCTTTCCTT
>NW_006921607.1:1943287-1945890 GCF_000298275.1 Orycteropus afer afer | reverse complement strand
CCATTTCCAGCTTTCTAAGGAATTGCCATATTGCTTTCCACAGTGGTTGTATCACTTCACAGTCCCACCAGCTGTGTATGAGAGTTCCAATCTCTCCACATCCCCACCAGCATTTGTTATGTTCTGTCTTGTTGAACCTTGCGATCAGCACTGGCATGAAATGGTATCTCGTTGTTGTTTTGATTTGCATCTCTCTGATGGCCAATGATTGTGAGCATCTCTTCATGTGGAGGCTTCTTTTGCCTCATGTGGTTGCAGGGTCAGATGAACCCAGAATCAGCAGGTCAGATGGCAAGGTGCTTGCTCACATCCCAAGAGCCAGAGGTCAGATGATGATGGGTTGGATGCAGGATCAAGAGAAAGAAAGAGCACTTTGCCAGAACATCTATATATATTGGATACATCCCCAAGGAAATGTCTCTTGTATCAGATCACAAAATGGAAGATAACTACATAATATTGAGAATCATGGCCTAGACAAATTGACATATAGCGTCAACCATCACAGGGATCGAGATTTTTATTGGAATATTTCAAATCTTCTCTGTCTTCCTATGTGTATGTTTATGTAACTGTCACTCTCTGTGAGAGGTCTGGTAATGCCTTTCACTATGGTTAGATTTGTCCACTTCTCCTGCATATCTTCAATACTTTTAGGGACATGTTGTTGTTGTTGTTATGTGCCGTCGAGTCTGACCTGACTCATAGCGACCCCTCCTTGGGTTTCTGAGGCAGTATCACTACGAAACTAGATTGTGCAACCTTCCTTCCGAGGATTGGCCGGTGGGTTTGAACTGCCAGCCTTCTGGTTAGCAGTCAATTGCCTTAGGCTCTATGCTACCAGAGCTCCTGTTAGGGACATACAGGTTTCTAATTGCTCTGGTTGTTCCATTTCTAGTGCTCTAGTTTCCTTGTCCCCCTTACCTTCTTATCTTTGCTTTAGACCTTTTGGTCTCATATGGATGGTTTTTCACTGGTACACCATACTCATGGGTACTACACTTTATTTTGGATGACAATCTGTTATTTTGCTAAAAGGTTACCTCAGGGGATAGAGTTGGTTCAAGGTTTAAATAGTATGACATGAGGATTGTCTGTTATATGTTCTTGATGGGTTATTCCTGTTATCATTAAGTAAAATTCTTCTTTATCTGCATTAGTATTTTTGCTTTAAATTCTATTTGTCTAATATTAATATCTACCACTCATCTGTCAGTTGTTGTCCGTGGTGGCATGAGTGTTGCTATGATGCTGGAAGTTATGCCGTTAATATTTCAAATACCAGAAGAGTCACCCATGAGGGACAGGTTTCAGTGGAGCTTCCAAACTAAGACTAGGAGGAAAGGCCTGGTGTTGTGCTTCCAAAAATTAGTCAATGAAAACCCTACAGAAAACAACAGAATATTGCCTGACACAGTGCTGGAAGATGAGCACTCTAGGTTGGAAGGTACTCAAAATGTACAGAGCCCACAACAATGGACTCCAGCATACTAATGCTCATGAAGATGGTGTGGGACCAGGCAATATATGGTTCTGTGGGACGTGGGGCCATCATGCATTGGAGCCAACTCATTAGCAAGTAACAATTAGAACAAAGTCAAGCTAATTAAATGTGAAAGAAAAACACGTTCTATCTTCCTGTCTTGACAAATATATATTCATTACCACCTGGAAGGCCAGGTTCCAATTTAGAATTCTCTGTAGAACTTTCTGGAGTTCTGCATTAGAACTTGGCAGCTGTGGGGAGCTTGCCTCTCCCTGCAGCCTCACTCTATGCCGAACCCCAGGAACCTTATGGCACACATGGCTACCCCAGCTTCCATGTTTAAGCTCTATTCATGAACCTCACTAATTGCCCCTCCCTTCCACTGCTCATACCCTTTCGTATGGTCAACCCTTAGGAAATCACAGCCAGGGAATGGGACCTCTCCAGCTCCAGAAACAGTTGTGGGAAAGACAGGCAGACATTCCAGGCCACAGCCCACAAGGTGTAGATTCTGGCTGGCCATATCCTTGGCCCCGTGGACTCCTCACTCTATGGGGAGAGAAGCAGTTGGAGGAGAGCTCCTCTAAGGTGCAGGGCCAGGCCAAGGGCCTTGCTTGCCTGAATCTAAGGTGTTATTTGCCCTTGAAACTCTCAAACCTTGATATCTTGTGGCAGCAGGTCAGGGCTTCCCAGAATCCCATCCTCAGTTGGCTTATGTCTCCAATGACTCAGCACTTCGTCCCACCTGTCATAGAACACCAGGGTCCAAACCACAATACGAGCATCAGTTTCACTGCCTTTCTGCCCCTTCCTGGACAACCTCACACACCCTTCACGTCTTTGAGAGTCCTCCACTTCTTGTTCCATGTTCTGTATCAGGCTTTGGAAATTAGAGCAAAAGGAATTTATTGGAAAGCTGTTGAGAACTCACAATTTAAGGGAACATGAGAGAACCACAGTTGGAGGCTGGGTGGTTCTGGAGGACCATGAACATGAACTCAGGATTGTCTCATGAAATGAGTGTATCAAGTCTCCCATTAGCAGTGCCTGAAATGGGGATTCTTGTACGTATGAGGGAGGCTCTGGGGAGAAATTCAGGAAAGCAGGGCAAGGCAGG
>NW_006921607.1:1936151-1939847 GCF_000298275.1 Orycteropus afer afer | reverse complement strand
TTGCATATTACTCAGTCATTGGCCAAGAGGTGGGGGAAGAGAATGTAATTTTCTTGGTGAGGTGGAGAAAGGTAGCTGTGAGACTTTATAAACAAGTACTTCCAGCCTCAGTGGATGGTAAAGAGAATCTAGGAGCTACATCAGCAGTGTCTGTTACAGGAAGACCCAAGGGTCCCCGGCCTTGTCCATTTGCTCAGATCCACTTCAAGGGAGGAAGCATTTTTTGGTTTAGGCTGGGTTCTATACCTAATCCTTAGGTGTCTGAACAAAGCTTGTCCAGACTATAGCCAATAGAAAAGAGATGATGCCTTGAAAGAAAATCATGGTGATGTTAAGGAGATAGCAGCTGGAGTGCTAAACCCCTCAAGATGTCCAGGAGACATTTTTCCAGAATCAGAACTTTCCTGCCTCTCACTTTAGCTGAACTGACTTCCTCCTTCAGGTCAACACAGTCCTCTAGAAATGCTTTATTCACTTATTTCCCTGTCTCTCTCCCCCATTCCTTCCATCAGAATGTTCCCAGGACCCAGCACAAGACCAGCTGAGTCTGTGTGCTGCACACCAGTGATCTATGCTAACTGCCCACAGGTGCACAGTTTGCTGGGCTTCAATCATGAGCATAGGCTCATCTTCAGTATTTCCCCTCCCTCACTGCTAAGAAATACCTGGGCTTTGCCCTCCTAGCTGCTCCTCCTCCCTCCCCTGGCCCCATCTGTTGTCTAGGAGTTTGTGGTTGTTCCAGTTACTACTGCTTACCAGTTACCACCCCTAATGCAGTGGCACAAAACAACCTCCACTTCATTATGCTCCTAGCTCCTGTGGTCAGGAGATCAATAGGGCACAGCAGGGATGGCTTTTCTCCGCTCCACAAGGTCTGGGGCCTCAGCTGGGAAGATGGAAGGGTTGGGGGCCTGGATCATCTGGAGACTTCTTCACTTCCATGTCTGGCCCCTGGATTGGGATGACTCCAAGCTGGGGTCAGCTGGAACTGTTGGATGGCTGGAGCGTTAGCCTCCATGTGGCCTCTCTGTGGCCATAACCTCACATAGCCTCAGGATAGTTGGATTCCTTGCAGGGTGGCTCAGAGCTAAAAGGCCCAGTGTTCCACAGACAAAGCAGGAGGTTGTGGCATTTTATGATTTTGCCTCAGAAACCACATCAAGGAACTTCTGCCACCCTCGACTGCTCACAGCAGCCATAGCCCACCCAGCGTTAAGAGACGGAACCGGTCCATTTTTTTAGGAGGAAGAGGGAGGGACAATCAATGTGAAGACATATATATATATATTTTTTAATTTGGATTTAATTCTTTTTGTATGTGTGTGTGTGTGTGATGAAAATACAACAAAACATTCATCAATTCAACAGTTTCTACATGCACAATTCAGTAACAATGATTACACTTTCGTTGTTGCACAACTCCTATCCCTATCTGTTGTTGTTGCTGTTGTTAGGTGCTGTCGAGCCAACTCCAGCTTATAGTGACCCTATGTACAACAGAACAAACCTTCCCTGGTTGTGCACCATCCACACAGTCCTTGCTACGCTTGAGCACACCATTGCAGCCACTGGGTCAGTCCATCATGTTGAGGGTCTCTTACTTCTTCGCTGACCCTCCACTTTACTAAGCATGGTATCTTTCTCCAGTGAATGGTCCCTTCTGAGAACATGACCAAAGTAGGTGGGCCGGAGTCTGGCCATTCTCGCTTCCAAGGAACATTCCAGCTGCACTTGTTCCAGGACAGATGTGTTAGTTCTTCAACAAATTTTTATTGTGATTTGAGTGAAAGTTTGGGAGCTCTGGTGGCACAGTACCTAAGGCATTTGACTGCTAACCAGATGGCTGGAGGTTCAAACCTACCAGCCACTCCTTGGAAGGAAGGTTGGGCAATCTACTTCTGTAGTGATACCGCCTCAGAAACCCAAGGAGGGGTCGGTATGAGTCAGATCCGACTTGATGGCACTGCGTTTTTTTTCGGGTGAAAGTTTACAGAGCAAATTCATTTTCCATATAGTAGTTAAAACACATTTTGTTTCATGACATTGCAATTCCCCACAAGATAACAGCTCTCTTCCCACTTCCTCCCTGTAGTTACTTCTTCCCTGTGTCCTTCCCTCCTACACACTCCCCTACTCCAGCTGTCTCTCTGTGCATACACAGCCCTTCTATTTTCCCATGACGGATCACTCCAAGGAGTGTAACCTGGCGTAAATGCTCACCCCATATGTCTGTCTATTGTTTGGCTGGAAGCCACGGGAGTGAGTTCAGTTACATACCTGAAGGGTAACTAGAGGCCATAGTCTCAGGGGTCTCACCAGGCTCTATCAGACCAGCAAATCTGGTCTTTTTTTTTTTTATGATTTTGAGTTTTGTTTCACATTTTTCTCCCACTCTATCCAAGATCTCCTGCACTGATCCACCTCTGAGTGGTTGACAGTGGTAGCTGGGCACCATTTAGGTTCTTCTGGTCTCATGGTCATATAGTAAGCCATGCTATTTTCAATAGCCTCATATGCATGTGAGAGCTGCACAATGAATGAGGAAGACCAAAGAAGAATCGGTGCCTTTGAATTGTGGTATTGGCAAAGAATACTGAAAATACCATGGACTACCAGAAGAATGAACAAATCTGTCTTGGAAGAAGTGCAGTTGGAATGCTTCTCAGAAGTGAGAATGGCCATACTTTGTCTCTCATATTTTGGTCATGTTGTCAGAAAGGACCAGTTCCTGAGAAGGATGTCATGTTTGGTAAAGCAGAGGGTCAGTAAAAAAGGGGAAGACCCTCAATGAGATGGAATGATACAGTGGCTACAACGGATTCAAGCACAGAAATGATTGTGAGGCTTGTGCAGGACTGGGCAGCGTTTTGTTCTCTTGTACATAGGGTCTGTATGAGTCAGAGCTGAATTAACAGCAACGAACAACAACAACATGGTAATTCCATGTTTAATCTTTTGAGGAACCATCAAACTGTTTTCCACAGCAGCTGTGCCATTTTGCATTCCCATCAGCAGTGGGTGAGGGTTCCAGTTTCTCCACATCCTCTCCAACATTTCTTGCTTTCCATTTTCAATTTATTTATTATCATTGCCATCCTAATGAGAGTGGGTTATATCTCTTTGTGGTTTTGATTTGCATCTCTCTAATGGCTAATGTCAATGAACATCTTTTCTAGTGCTTGTTGGCCATTTGAATATTCTCTTTGGTAAAATGCCTGTTTAAATCCTTTATCCATTTTTTGATTGGTTGTTGTGAAGTTGTAGAAGTTTTTTCATCTATTTTGGATACTAGACCCTTTTCAGATTTTCTCCCAACCTGTGGGTTTTCTTTCAACTTTGTTGATAAGCAACTCTGTTTTAAAACTGTCACAATGGTGCAAAATCAGGAGGAAAGGAAGGGAGATGACTAGTTTGAGATAGATTGTTCCAAGGAATGTTTAAAAGCAAGGTTTGGGAGCAGCTGCCGGGGCGTAATGAGGGAGGTAGATGGAAGGATGAAGGGAATTTTAGGAAGTGTTGCTTGGGTAACATCACAGTGTGAAGTGGCATTTTGTTGCTGAATGATTCTTTTGCTCCTTATTACTCAAAATTGAACCCCGTGGGTCACAGTTTTGCAGGCGTCATGCATGCTGAGTTCCAGCAGGCCCCACAGGTTGCACCCAAACCTGCCTCAATTGCTCCAGGAGAGAAACTTCC